>NC_140235.1:24239285-24271785 GCF_949987555.1 Borostomias antarcticus | reverse complement strand
TTCATATTTGTGATAACCGCGGTATAATCATAAATCATACCAAGTCATAGTCATAGTTCTAGAACCCTAGAACTCGCTACAGTCAAGATAGAAGGGGGGGAATTGCCGTAGGGTATTTAAGGAAGAGCACAGATGACAGAAGTGTGTGTCTCTCGAGAAACCCACCGGTTTTACTGAAGGAGCAATAAAGCCTGTTGCATCGGACTCTGTTTTCTTCAAGTTCCTTTCTTATTTGGACTCTGAATTATTTTGACTTATAGAATTTTTACACCACAACCCCTTCCCTCCATCTCTCCACCACTCTTTCCATCTTCCGTCTGATTACCTTATTTTCTGCCCCATCAGCTCTTCTCTCCTTCCCTTCTTCTCTATCTCTCAGTCTCTTTTCCACTTCCTCTTTCTGTCCCTTATACCTTTATCTCTCTCTCTCTCTTTCTCTCTTTTGTCCCAGCACGTCATGTACTGTATTTTTCCCTCCTCCTCTCCTTTCATCATGTCAGAGATGATGGGGGCGGAAGGACCTTTTAAGCTGTGCATTTTCAGGGTCTGTCTTGCATTCTCTTCCCATCTCTCTCTGTCTAGCCCTGTGTGTGTTAGAGAGAGACGTGTGTGTCTTTCCTGCTCTCTCTCTTTCTGTCATTTCTAATGTCCCTCCTCTCACTCTTTCCTTTTCTCTGTTCCCTTTTCTCCTAAACCTAATTTTCTGTCTATTCTGTACACTATTCCATTCATGTCGGATATTCCAAAGGTTTGTTGCTGTGTGTGTGTGTGTATGTGTGTGTGCGTGTGTGTGTGTGTACAACCTGTGTGTGTGTGTGTGTGTGTGTGTGCATTTTGGTGTGTGTGTATCTACTGTATAAGTACAGGACTACTGTCCTTTGTAACATGTAACATGTTCCTGTTAAATTTGCATATTCGCCTATAAGATATACTGTTAACATGTCAGACAGTTTCAGCAAATGTGAAATGGCCGACCACTTGCAAAAGGGCTAAACAACAAGCTCTGAACTCTGTGGATTTCGAAAGCAGACAAGTCCCGGAGCCTCTCACTGCGTGGCTCAATGACAATCGCAGAAGTAAAGAGTGCGACTCTGTGTTGTCTGACTAAACCCCACAGACTCCCCACCTAATGGCATGACTAACTTTTTTACAGTTGTAAAACATATATGACCTAGCCATACTTGATCTCTGATCTATCCAATAATCCTAACATTTAGAACAAGCACCGAAAGAGGTACTAAACACCTGAAGCTCTGAACTCTGTGGATTTAGGCCTGGACACTACTAATGTGTATTTGCATGGCTACGTATTCAAACTGCGAAAACGTATTCAAAACGCAAGTTACACGGCTATTTTGGGAACCAACACTACAACGCAACTCCACATTTCTAGCCCGAATACACAGCTCGGAGCGTATTTCAAGGCCTCTGGATTTGAGGGCCGTTTTCGCTAGGGTAGTGTAATTGCTAGGCACAAAATGGATGAAAATTTATGTTTTTTTGTCGGTGAACACGCATTAGAGTAATCCAGGCTTTAGAAAGTTGACAGGCTCCTGAGTGGAATAGGCTATACATTTACTGAGACACAAAGTGTGACAGACATAATTTTGCTCTGCATTGTGTTTTCTTGTGTCACACGTTTATTTGACCAGTGTTAAGGGATTGCTCAGGGTGGGATTTGAAACAACGTTTCTCTGATCTCACCCATTTGCGAGACACTGCTCTGTCCCACTACACCACTGAAAAGCTAGCTATTTGATGATGCAGCCGGGCAGTATTTATACTAGGGGAGTGAGTTTCACTACTCAACGACTACTCTACTCTAGCCTTGTTACCCAAGCATAGTTTTGTTTTACGTACAAAGCAAACTTGGCAGTGTCATAGAAATTGTTATCCTCAGCCTTATCCTTTGTTTTACAGTTTCACTCTACCTCCCTCAACCTTTCACATGCAAAACCCCTGGCTGTGCTAACCTCATTCATAACAGGATGACATCTCCAGGAGGTGATTGCCGGGTGAGTTACGTGGGTCTGGGATGTGTCCTTTGTTTCTTTCGGAATTGTATTCTTTTGTTTTATTCCATTGTAATGGAAATAAATTTGATCTAGCTATCAAAAGTAAAAAGGATTTGCCAAAGTTCGCTCAAAAAGGTTCAGTCTGATTTAGCCCTTCTCAGTCCGGTTGTCGCATGCTCACTCATGCCAGACCAAAGTCCTTTGCAGCTCCATTCACTTCGCCGTCAAAATAAATCGGTGTCGGCCTATTTAGGAGAGGCGCTCATATTTACAAGTGTCAGATAAACATGAAACTTCACTTACCTAAGCAAAAGGGTCTATTTAAACAAATGCTGGGTTTTGAAGCCTCGGCGCTACCATTAAATAACTTATTTAGACGCGTTCTGTCCGAGTGAATTTATTTTTCCGAGGTAGTCTTCTTCTGTGGTGGTGGCGGTCTCTTTGAAGCTTCGCTTGACGGCGAAGTGAATGGAGCGGCAAAGGACTGTTGTCTGGCATGAGCGAGCATGCGACAACAGGACTGAAAAGGGCTGTCTGATTTATTAAGAAAACATACGATTGCAAAAGGACTTCAGGACAAAACACAGGAAAGTGTTTCACCCAGCAGAAGTAACTCGGTTTGTGCTTGCGCGCTGTTATAAACAATGTTATCCGGATATGACGTTCTAAGGTCTGATTGGCTAACTCATCAACACGTCATCAACAATGGTCGAGAGGTCAGACACGTGGTAGGGGAAAAGGGCGGTAAATCTGAAAAGGTTTCTGCACGAACAATGAAGACAATGGGAAGTCACTAGTGCAGACAGAAAGTGTGTGGTGTGTCTCCTGTAGATGTCATCCTGTTATAAATGAGGTTATCACAGCCAGGGGCCTCATTTATCATTGAGGTACGCCTTCTTTTACACGGTCTTTTTCGCGAGTTCAGGCGTACGCCATTTGCCCCCCCCACATTGCGATTTATCAAGCCGTAAGGGCGAAAATTTAGTCGCCTTTCTCCGCGCTTTTGTAGGACACCTCTCAGCTTGTCCTACCGATTTACACGGTGTTCTACGCCCTTCTTGAACACAGGGGGAACTGGCGACGCAGGTGGTGCGTCGGTGAATTACTATGTTTGACGGAGAGAATAAGAGCGACAGTTCATGAACGCACAATCATGTAGGCTACTAGGCCAATTCAGCACAAACATATATCGCAATGCAAGATTAGACGTGTCCTCTAACCGGCTCATTCATGGTTCGATATGGATTTGTTCCCCAAACGGAACCTATGCGCTGTCCCAAACCCTTCCGCGCTATATGTCACACACTTAATGCAGGCACTCCATCAAACGCAAATCATTGACCAATTAGATTGTCAGTAATATGTGATCATGTGGACCTGTTTGCTGTTTGGTAAGCATACAAATGACAGTCCTCCTGTGCGTAATGCGAGCCTAAATGAATCCGGCGCTACTCGGCCTACTGGCCGAGATAGAACTCCAAAGAGGTGACGGCGATGGCGACTGCACCCACATAAGGGCACAATCAGTGAATGAATACGTCTATGTGAATCGCTAAAATGTGCACACTATAAATACCCAAATCATATGTGACGCCGACATGCTCATCACAAGTGTAGTGGCACGGTGGCCTGGCTCCACGCATGACTCATTCATCCTGGCGCACAGCAGGGTAGGGCTAGACTGAAGGCAGGCGCTGCGCGTGACGGCTGGCTTATTGGTGTGTGCATAGCCAAGATACATATTCTTTGTCTTATTTACTTTAATCTTTATTAGCATTTTCCATCCATACAACGACAATACAATAAAACATAAAAACTTAACAATAACAGCTTATGGGTACTTCCATCCATGCAGCTTTTTTTTCTTACTCAAATATGACAATTTTAATATTAGTGGTATCATCACACTTCCTTCTATAATCCATCCATTTTTCCCATCTCCCTTCAAACTTTCCTTCATGCATCCTCAATGCATGCGTGAACCTCTCCCTAACATACATCTCCTCCACAACACCCACCACTGCTCCTTGGTTGGGCGTTCCACCTTATACCAAGCCCTCGTTATTGTCTTTTTACTAGCAACCAATAGTACTTTCACTAGGTATCTGTCCCCTCCTTGTACATCATCCCGTGTTATGTTTGCCAAGATATATATTCAAAGCTGATAAGAAGGTGGAGGCACTGGATGTCGTGGCGCTGGAGGTGGTCAAGGACCACTGCAGACTCCCCCTCCTCTGAGTCCCACCCCACGTCAGAGTCTGGAGAAACAATTTCAATCATTTTCTTTGAGTTTGTCTGTGAACTTGATTATGCATTAAACATTTCATTGTGCAGCCATATTCATTTGATATGTTTTTCTGTTGGCAGTCAAATAAATGCTGTGATTTACCGGGTGATTTAGATGAGTCTTAATTTCCCAGAGGGGAAAATGTTTAATGTGTTCTAACATTATGAAGTGGTCATCTGCGTTATTGTTCCCTGTTTTTGGTCCTAATTTAATCATAGCCTACCACAGAATGTTTGCTTTCCTCACAGACACATGTTACAGTATGTCCGTGTATGCCAAATCCTAGATGCACAAAACGTAGCTAAAGTAGGCTACTAAGCTGTAGGAGCAAACAGACAAAGGTAGGCTATTAATACCTTCCGAAGAGGATTGTCTTCCTCGCGTGGACCTCACCAACTAGCACATGCACCTCCGTCTCCGAAAAGTTCCGCTTTTTCCCTCTTCGTTCCATGTTTCATTGTCCCGCCTGGGTGCTCCACGCTACCTTTTAAGCCGATTCCTTCCGGGAAACCACGTTTGGCCACTCATGGTTTTGACCATATATGGTTGGATTAGGGCGTGGAGGGGGCGGAACACGGGGCGCGTGCGCGTACGCTCTCTTCCCCGCCGGTCTCGGATTTCCCGTGCAGAAAAGGGCATACGACATTTTTGATAGATCCGAAAAGCGTGTAAATATTCTCGTCGTACGCTACATTTCGCATTTTCCGCGTTTTCGTCGTACGCCCTCTTTTACACCTGAATTTACACGCTCTTTGATAAATGAGGCCCCAGGGCTTTTGCATGTGAAAGGTTAAGGGAGGTAGAGTGAAACTGTAAAAAAAAGGTTAAGGCTGAGGATAACAATTTCTATGACAGCAGTGGGAAAAATGAATTGTGGCAATGTGGCATGTGTGACGGACTAATGAACAAACTAATAAACTACATACCTGTAACTTACTAACTAACTAACTAACTAACTAAGTAACTAACTAACATACAGTACAGGGGTCAATCTGAAGTCTCTTCCATCAGATTTTATCGATTAAGAAAACGAGTGACAGCTAAATTTAACCTCTCAAAATCTAGTTATGGAAATGATTATGCTTTTGAATATCTTATTGTGCTCAATTGAGCTCTAGAATGAATGTAGAAGAATGTAGGATCCTTTGTGGAAATGTTTATATATATATATATATATATATATATATATATATATATATATATGTTTGTTGTTAAACTGAGGCCAACTGTGGGATTAACATAGAATATGTGTCTGCAAATATTTATCTTCTTCTCAGAAGAGAGAGTAACTCAAGCTAAGTGTTTACTCACTCACACTCACACAAATACACACACACACACACACTCACACACGCACGCGCGCACACACACACACACACACTGCCACAGACTGGAAATCTGCTGGTAATCTTATTGTCCAAAATATTGAAAACAAGCTTAGGCCTTGTGTCTTACAAACACAAATACAGACAAAAGGTAAACAACAGAAAGTATCTTGCTGCAGCGTTGTGTGTGGTGTGTCTAGGAGAGGATGGGAGAGGAGAAGAGAGGAGAGGAAACTAGACGAGAGGAGAGAAGAGAAGAGTAGAAGCATTACAGAACTCTAGATGTAAATGTGAGGTATGGTTATGTGAATAGTCATGTGGGAGCCATATCAGTATCTGTACTTTATGTATGGAACCTACTAATATTCCATAATATTCCAATATAAATATGGCTCTGGCCCTGTCATTACTTCTCCTTCTCCTCCTATTCTCCCTTCTCCTCCTCCTCCTCCTCCTATTCTCCCTCCTCCTACTCCTCCTCTTGCTCCATTTCCTGCTGCTCCTCTTCCTCCTCTTTAGGGATGCTAGCAATTAATCGAAAATCGATTAACTGGTTGTTAACGATTTGCTCAGTAGGATTGTTTATTTTCAAATCATGTTAAAATGGTGCGCCAGAGGGCGCAATACAACTATTCTATATAACAAGGTGGCCATCTCGGGAGACATGCAGAGAGGAGAAATCAACAGCTGAAAATTTTGAAAAATGAAGCTGGCCAAGCAAAGCATTGTGTGGGACCACCTCGAAAAGAAAGGACAAGAAGCCACTTGTGAATATTGTGATGCTGTGTACACGTACAACATGACAATAACAGCAATGCTTTATCACTTCAGAATGTTCTCACCTGCAGCAACCCACCATCAGCACAGTGCTTGCGAGGACGAGCTGTGACGCACAGCGGACAGAAAGAATAACCCAGTCCGACTGCACGGCTATAGAAAAGGATATTATGATGCTTAACAGGAGGGTCGGCGCTGAAGGATTTAGGCAAATGTGCATCTGCTCAAACCAGCATACAAAGTCCATCCCGACCCACAATCACCTCATGCATCAAGAAGAGGTGCAAGGATGCTAAATCAGAGTTGCTAACACGGTTAGCTACAGTATTATTATACAGTATATTGTTTGGAAATGTTGGGTATTTTAATTACGATTAATCGATTAATTAATCGTTAACATTACCAATGATCAATTCAGGAAAGTGTATACAATTTGCAACATCACTCCTCTTCCTCCTCCTTTTCTCTCCCTCTCCTCCTCCTCTTGCTCCATCTCCTCCTGCTCCTTTTCTCCCTTCTCCTCCTCCTCCACCAGCTCTCTCCTCACCTCTCTCTCCCTCCTCTCTCCCGTTCTTCCTCGTCTCCTCCAGCAGACAGTAACAGAGTGATTACTGTTTCATAAGCAAACAGACTGACTTGATTTCTCTAATAAATTAAACATGTCTACATTGACACAAGCTTGTTAGGGAGTCCCAAACAGCCAATCAAGATGTAATTGGCTGAACAAAAACATGTGAACAGTTATCATCAGTTTACTCGGTCTAAAGATCTATCAGTGTCATCAGTTAATTATTCTCAGCTCCAACTGAGTCTGCATCAGTCAGAAGAATGGGAGAAGGAAACCAGAATAACTTTGTAAGAACATCTCTCTCTATCGGTCTAAACATCTCATTCAACTTCTGGTTCACAAACACACACACACACATAAGCACACACACACAAACACACTCAAACACAAATACGCACACACTCTCACACACATATATGCTCCACAAACACATGCACGCATGCACACACGCATGCACACACACACACACACACACACACACACACACACACACACACACAAACACACACACAAAAACTCAGACAGATTAATAAGGAGGGGGCAGGGCAGAGGACCTCCTGTCTATCAATAGATCTGTCTATTACACACTAAACACCAATAAGTTCAACAACAACAACAACAACAACAACAACAACAACAACAACAACAACAACAACAACAGATGTCTGACTAATTGACTGATGGAAGTGTTTGACCAGTTTCTTTTTGTCAACACCTTCTCTCTTCTGAGATTGATTACTCCCCTAACAGATGAGAGTGCTGGAATAGAACGGGTCTGTGGAGAGACACAGAAAGCCTTTCACTGTAATGTGGATTATACTCTCAGACCTCTCTTTGTCTGGCAGAACTCTCCCACCCACATAAATAAACACACACACCCACACACACATTCACACGGAACACTACTGCCTTAGGTAAACATGCAGACAACATCGCAAAGCCTCACTAATTACAGCTGATTTAGTGGCCGTCTCCCCAGTGGCCCTCTCCTCTCCTCAGCCTCACGCTGCACTGATTAGACTTGGACTCCTAGTACAGCTTCAGTTCAGCTCAGAGGGACACAGCTGTTTTATACATCTTTATTGGCTTCCAGAACGCACGCTCTGCTCTGACACGCAGTCACACACACACACGCAAACTAATACGCATGCACAATCAAACATTCTGATCTGACATGCTGTCTGCCTTTGGGGCTTTCATGTGCTGGAGTGCCATTACCCTTCATACCTGCACTGCCAATGAGCACTAGCAATATGCACCGAGGGACCCTTTGGACCAAATCTGTGTGTGTGTGTGTGTGTGTGTGTGTGTGTGTGTGTGTGTGTGTGTGTGTGTGTGTGTGTGTGTGTGTGTGTGTGTGTGTGTGTGTGTGTGTGATGGCTCTGCTGGTACCTTAGTGCAGTTCAAGCGGCAACTCTGTCGCCATTATCTTTATTAACCTCTGTGCTGCCTCGTGTGTGTGGGCTGCTGCCAACATGATTTATCTGCTTAGCTAACTAACCATTAGGGCGCTAAGAGCTGGGGATAAAACTGAGCCTTTCCCTGTCGTTTTACATCCTTCTCTTCCTACCTTCCATCTCTCCTTCTCTTCCTCCCCTCCATCCCTCCTTCTCTCCTCCCCTCCATCTATCCTTCTCTTCCGCCCCTCTATCTCTCCTATTCTTCTCTTTTTCATCACTCCTACTCTCTTTCCCCTCTTTGTCCTTCTCTCCTCTATGCTATCCCTCCTCCTCTCCTCCTCTCCATCCCTTCTCCTCCTCCCCTCTATCTCTCCCCTCGTCTTCACTCTCTCCATTTGCCTCCTTTCTTGCATTCTCTCATCAGTCTGATAATGAGAACAGTTGAAGGTTCTTAGCAGTCCTGCCCAATCAGACTGCCCATCAACCCTACTCTCTCTCTCTCTCTCTCTCTCATCTCTTTATTTTTCTGTATCTAGCTAGTGATCCACTGTTCTTATAGGCTGCAGAGGGTGCTACGGTACTAACAACTACTCTCCTCCTGATTGCGTCACCAGAAGCAGATCTGTGGCATCGTATTCTAGTGTTTCCTGTAGGGTAGGACAGTATGTTCTAGTGTTTCCTGTAGGGTAGGACAGTATGTTCTAGTGTTTCCTGTAGGGTAGGACAGTATGTTCTAGTGTTTCCTGTAGGGTAGGACAATGTGTTCTAGTGTTTCCTGTAGGGTAGAACAGTGTGTTCTAGTGTTTCCTGTAGGGTAGGACAGTGTGTTCTAGTTTTTTCTGTGGGGTGGGACAGTGTGTTATACTCTTTCCTGTGGGGTGGGGCAGTGTGTTATACTGTTTCCTGTGACACACACACACATACACACACACACACAAACATGTCCAAGGTTGACCTCCTGTTGGACTCATTTCAGACTTGCTAAAACTGACCTTCAAGAAGACATTTCAACATGGAAGTATGTCAGGGTGTCTCTCTGCTCCCTGAGACCAGCTCTCCCAGAGGACAGACCCAGAGACAAGGCACACCATGGGCGTCCCGAGGGCCTGGCTTTCTGGTGCAGAGAGGTAGAAAGACAGAAAGGAGAAGGCAGGGATGGTAGTAATGAGAGAGAGAGAGAGAGAGAGAGAGAGAGAGAGAGAGAGAGGAGAAGGAACAGAGAGAGGAGCAGACATGAGCAGGCCCTGATGATGTCCTACTGAGTTCAGTCACACTTCAGTTGTACAACACGTCACCGGACTGCTCCTCTCTCAATATTTCATCACAGCTTTGCTTTGATAAATCAGAGCAGAGACCGTGTAGGAGGAGGGAGGTAGCACATCTATGGATGGCTCTTCTCACAACTCACTGGTTTCGAAGAGAGATAGCAAGGAGTAAAAGGAGAGAGGTAGAGAGAGAGGGAAAGAGAACAGAGAGAGGTAAAAGAGGGAGAAAGAAAGAAAGAAAGTGAGAGAGGTAAAGGGAGAGAGAGATAAAGTGAAAGGTATAGGAAGAGTTAAAGAGATTTAGAGAGAGAGGGAGAGATAAAGAAAGGAAGAGAGAAAGGCGTGTGTGTGTGTGTGTGGTGTGTGTGTGTGTGTGTGTGTGTGTGTGTGTGTGTGTGTGTGTGTGTGTGTGTGTGTGTGTGTGTGAGAGAGAGAGAGACAGAGAGAGAGAGAGAGAGAGAGAGAGAGAGAGAGAAAGAGAAAGGTAAAGAATGAGAGCAGTGTTTTATGAACTCATAAGCACACTGTTGGAGAAAGCAATTTCACGCTCTGAGACACAAAGCAAGGAATTTTGCCTGGCACATCAGATTCATCCTCTTCCCCTCCTCACAACAACACACAAGGAGGGGGGTAAATTAATAACCTGGCACCCCATATGCAAATGAGCAGCCCAGAGCCACAATGGACAGGTTAACTCCTGAAACTATTGGCTGAGCATAACAGGCCACCCATAGACCATAATACATTATGGGAGACTGAGGTATGAGAGAGAGAGAATATGATTGAGTAAGTGTAATAGTCAATCAATAAATCAATTTGTATTTATATAGCATAATTAACTCACTGTGCTTACTGTAAAACCGGAGAGATATAGACAAAAGAAAAAGAGGAGAGAGAGAGAGAGAGAGGGGAAGATTTACAAGAAAAACAGAGAGAGTAAGAGGGCAGAGAGAGAAAAGAGACAGAATAATGGTGACGAACACAAAGATAAGATAGAGAAAGAGTATTCTGCAGTCCTGTGGATACAGACAGAGAGAGGGAGAGGGAGAGAGAGAGAGAGAGAGAGAGAGACAATGAGGAAACATAGAGAGAGGCCACACCCCCTTCATTTAAACATCAAAGAGACAGAGTTGTCATTACTTCACTAATGGCCACCAGGCTATCAACTCCACTAATGGCCTTCTGAGAGGAGACAAGGAAAATCAGGAACAGACCTGAAATTGACTTGGTTTTGTGTGTGTGTGTGTGTGTGTGTGTGTGTGTGTGTGTGTGTGTGTGTGTGTGTGTGTGTGTGTGTGTGTGTGTGTGTGTATGTGTGTGTGTGTGTATGTGTGTGTGTGTGTGTGTTTGCCTTGCGATGACGGTGGAATGATCAGAGGTCAGCCTTTGTTCCTCTGGCCAAAGGGCTCGCAGATAATTACTCTCTAATTGAAAATGGGAAAGAAAAGAAAATGGCTGTAATTTCAACATTGACATTTGAAATTACTGTGCTGGGCGGGTCTTGCATGTTGCTTTAGCATTTAGGACGAGATATCTTGGTGTAACTCTTGTCTCTCTCTCACACACATACACACATACTGTACACACACATTCACGCAAACACAGTTAGTGGAATTCATACAAACCTTGCCTTGTACAAGCAGAATCCTCTAACTCAAGCATGCTATCATAGACGCAATACATCCCTCACAGTATACAGCCTTGAGATTGACATGCACTGCACTGTGCTGACATACACAAACACAGATACAGTAGGTCTGTGGAAGTCTCTCTAAAAAGGTGCTGCAGTACTGTAGAACCATTTGTAACAATAAGAACCCTCTGGAAAAAAGGTTCCAGATAGAACCCTTTTCTGGTATGTTACAGCAACCTTTTCAGGTCAGAAAGAACCATTTAGGGTTCCAAACAGTACCTTCAGACAGAGGTTCCTTCTATTGCTACAAATTCTTCTATATAGAGCTGTAGTACTGTATTCAAATTACAGACACAGACTGTAGTACTAATAGTCTGTGTTATTCCGAGAGACATGTGAGGCATGTACTGTACAGCTCACAGCATTTTTAATATTGAATGTCCTCCCAGCCTGGCTCTGGGGTCTGTCTGTATTCAGATTATCCACTGGGATCAAAGTAACTGTGCTATTTTATTATGTGCAGAGCTGCAAACTACAGTCTGGATATAAATAAGGAGCTTTCATCTGAAAATGGACCCAAATTAAGCCTTTTTCTCAATAAAAACATTAATACATTAGTTGTTGTTGCTGTTGCTGCTGTTGCTGTTGTTGTTGTTGTTGTTGTGTTCCACCGGGTGTTGATTCTCTTTCCTCAGAGCAGATTCCTTCAGTAGCCTGAAGCAACAGAACATGAAAGCAACATTCTTAGATCCTCTATCCTTCCTTCCCTCCCTCCCTAACTCCCTCCCTCCCCTCCCCCCTACTACTCTCCCCCTTCGCTCTCCTCCTCGTCTCTCCTCCCCTCCCTCCTCCTGGCCTGCTCTCTGTGGGAGCATCACGCAGAGGGCTGGAGAGATGAGACCCCTGGAAGACTCAGAGAAGCGATAGAAGAAAGGGAAAGGACAGAACGAGAGAGAAGATAAAAAGGAGGAAGGGGAGTCTCTCAGTAGTCCTATTGTGTGTGGACAGAGGCAGGCCGTCGGGGACAGACGCCGCCGTCCCTCCGGCTGACGTAGCCGGCTGCCCTTGGCTTCGGCTCCGCAAGCTAAGCAGAAACCATTGATCCTCGACTAGTTTTCTCTTCTCTCTCAATGTCAGTGGGCAGGTGAAGGAGGGAGGGAGGGAGGGAGGGAGAGAAAAAATAATTGATTTTTTAGAAACAGGAATGTAATGGCTGAGCTGCATCGCTCATATGTGTTGTTAACAAGGAGCGGAATGAGTGAGGAGGGAAGGAAGGATTGAGATAGGGAAGGAAGGAGGGAAGGAAGGAACGGAGGACAGAGGTGGAGAAAAGGGTGAGGTGTAGGAAAGGGTGAAAAATACAAATGAGGGGAAATGATAAGTTGAGGGCAGATAATTTAATTGGACAGATATGAAAATATTCCTGAAAGAGAGAGGGACAGAAGAGGAGCGTGCCAGGGATGAGCACTTATACAGTATATGGTTCTTTATGACCTGAAAGGGGTTATTTTTGTTCAGAGGTTTCTATTCTAATTATAGCTGCTGCGCAGCACTGGATCGGGGCCGGGCGTTTCGAGGAGGAAGAGGGAGGAGGAGGCAATTGACAAATACACGAGGGTCTCTGTCCGGATCCTAGTTATTGGGGGCCAAGCAGCGCAGCTGCTGCAGCACCCATTGTGTTTGTACGTTTTCTTCTTCTTTCTTTCTTCTGCCATGGGAGTTTATGGCAGCCTATAGAACCGTATGGTCAAAAGTTGTGAAAATTGGCACACTCATTTGGGACAGTGCCCTGACCCTCCTCATCAAGTCTCATGTCCACACCTCGCCCTCTCTAGCGCCACCAACGTGTCAAAGTTGGAGGTGCATTTATGCATGCAGCTTTTCTTCAGCAAGTCCAATTTTCAAACTTCAGGTGACCTTCAAGACGGATTCAACGCACTCTATGACGTCATTGTGGCCATCTTGGATTCTCCGCCATTTTGAATGATTGTGCAAAACCCTTAAAATGTATCTCCTTCTAGGAATTTCGACCAATGTGCACAAAACTCGGTAGGCCTATACACATTCTCTAGACCAATGTCCACAAAAGTTGTACAGGGATTTTTGATTATCCATTGCGTTCGCTCGTGACAGCCAATCAAAATTGGCAGAAAAGCTGCAAAACAGGAACTGGGGTCATATCTCAGTAATGTTTTTATCTATCAAAATCACATTTGGCACACTCATCTGGGACACACCCATGACATCTGTCACCAAGCCTCATGTTGACATCTCGTGCACTCTAGTGCCACCAGCGTGTCAAAGTTGGAGTTGCGTTTATGCCAGTAGCTTTTGAACTGTATGTCCAATCTTCAAAATTATGGTAGCAATGGATTCCAGGGCTCATGCTGAGTTCAAAACACCCCATAGTTTCATTATTACTTCATATGTTTGATTGCAGAATGCAAGGAACACTTTTGGTCTTCTGTACAATTTCATCAGTTTCAGAGTGGTGAAAGGCGCATTTTGGAAAAAGTCACACATTTTCTAAACTGCCATCCCTCTTCCAATTCTCACAGCTCATACACATATTATATATCAAAACGTTCACACGACTCATAAAATCTAAAAAGCTAAGCTCTCCGATGTATATTTTTCATTGTGTGACAGTTCGAACAACGACTCTCCCCCTCCATTGAAAACAATGGAGCCACGCTCTAGAAAATGACAGAATCAGTGTCGAGTTTCTAACTCGTCACCTCTCACTTTGACTATTTGGACACGGCCATGAACATGGCAAACAATACACAACCATGTTTATAGTTACATCATATTCATGGGTTTTGTTGTAGAGACGATTACCCAGACAAGCACATACAGTAGAGACAATCACACAGACAAGCACATACAGTAAAGACAATCACATAGACAATTGCATACAGTAGAGACAATCACATAGACAAGCACATACAGTAGACAATCACAGACATCATACAGTACAGTAGAGAACATAACATACAATAGAGACAATTACATAGACACAAGCACATACAGTACAGACAATCACATATAGTAGCCTAGCCTACAATAATGCACTCCTCTTGTGTAAAATGCAGCAGACGGAACTTGGTTGCATATTGTTTGCCATGTTCATGGCCGTGTCCAAATAGTCAAAGTGGGTAAAGGAAATGCAGTGAGTGGGTGTAGACTCCTGTGGAGTAGGGGAAGGTTTTGAGGATTCAATGGAGTCTAGTTTGTCTGAATGGGAAGGTAATGTTGGCGTTGTGCAGAGAGAGAGTTGGTGTGTCCAATTACAATTTAGGTTCTGTGAATGTTATGTAGAAGGGAGTTTTGTTTTTTACAGAGATGTGCAGATATTTGAAACCAGTGTGACTACTGTGACTACTCCAGATTGTTGAAACTGCTTGTACTCTCTATTTGAACCAGTGTGATCACTGTGACTATGCTAGATCGTTGAAACTGCTTGTACTCTCTATTTGAACGAGTGTGATCACTGAGTAGGCTAGATTGTTAAAACTGGGGTTTGCACTGGTAGAGCCAATCCTCGAAGACACACCCTAGTTAGTGGCAAAGGCAATCGTTTCTTCAGACGGGGGCCAGATTCCAGTTCAAGTGAAGAACACTGGCCAGACTCCTGTTTACATTCATCGCTATCAGAAGGTAGGCCGTCTTTCGCTGGTGCAGCGAAAAATTCCACGAGTATTTGCTAGGCTCCCATTTTGTAGTGTTCACTGACAACAACATTCTCTTGAACTTACAGGAGGTGAACCTGGGAAGCCTGGAGCAACAGTGGGCAGCCAGACTCTACAACTACCACTTCAACATCAAGTTCCAGCCTGACAAAACCAATGCTAATGCCGATGCCCTATCTCGAGTACCTGTGGATGGAGGAGAGGATGGTGAAGAGGAGGAGATCCTGGCCCTGAAGACTTTTCTCACCGGGGTGGAAAACCCATGCCCAGAAAAGAAATGCTCTCCTGTCCAAGTTCACCTAGAAGAAGTGCAGGTGGGCCGAACCCCCTGGAGAATGGAAGGACGCCTAGCAAAAAGATGACATGATTCGCCACATGCTGTTATCCTTGCAGACAGGGAAACCGCCCAGTGCAACAGAAAGGATCGCCCTGCAGCGTGACACTCGGCAGATCCTCAAGGAGAGGAAGAGGCTGAGGGAGGGAGTCTTGCATCAGTGTGTGAGGGACCCTGTCCAGGAATTTACATCCAAACACCTTAAACCTTTGTCCTCAAGTCCCCTGCAACCCCTAGTTTCAATCTCCCTTTGTAATTGTAAACACCAACTCTCCCCCTTTTGTAATTGTAAACACCCCCTCTGCCTAGCTCTTCCTCATCTCTTTGTTTAAGTCAGAAGGGCCACACCTTCGTCTTCAGACCTTTGTTTTCTTTGTTTGTCACATGTCTGTACTCTTGGCCACGCCTGCCATTTCACATGACGTGCAATGAGTTAGCCAATCACATCCTAGAAGGACTTTACCTGTGTTTTGACTGCATATAAGCCAGAGCAGAAGAGGCTGAATTCACTTCTCTGACGAAACCACCTTTGTTGAGTTGTTCAGGAAGTCCTTGCGCACGTATTGTTTTTCACAATAAACCAGACTTAACCTTTTGAACGTATCTTGGTAAATCTTTTGACTAGACCAGTTTAAAATACCATCACAGTTGGCGAACGGGAATGGTAAATGGGAGAACTGCCTGCGTGTTGCTTCGGGATTCCAGTGGATGAATTGATCGACAGACGTGTCGGTCCATAGTGGGCTTTGGAAAATCAATCTTCTCTCTTGCGCCAGAGCGCACGCCGAGATTATTTCCTCAGTTCTTCCACTGGATTCTTGAGGCTCACAGGTACGTTTAAACGAACCCTCTTATGGTTCTGAGTTGTATTTGCCTTGATTTGGTTCAGTTGTGTTGGTCTGGATTGTTTGAAAACAGAAACCCCAGCGTGGGTATTTACTATCTAAGGAAGTTGTAAACAGCAATAGATATTTATATCGTATTGTCCTTTGACTTCGTCCTTGTATGTTTTCCTACCGAGGGTAGGGCGAGCATGGTTGATGTTTCGTTTCCAGAACGATACCAACTAGCTTAAGCCTCATTGTTGATGTTTCGTTTCAAGAACGATACCAACTAGCTTAAGCCCCGTTGTTGATGTTCGTGTTAGCACGATTGCCAACTAGCTTCGAAGTGATTGTTGATGTTCGTTGAAGAACGATTACCAACGAGATGGTAGCTATGGGAGTGATTGAGAGTTTTTGCAATCCGCGTTTCTTGGAGAAACGTTTTCCCCTTTGATCCCGGGTGACTTGGTAAACATAACGAGAAGTTAGCTTTGACCAAGTGGCTGTACAGTATTTTGGTAGGATCTAGACATCCGGTTTAGCCTGGACCAAGTTGCTGGTGCAGCCGGGCATGCTTGTTTGTAACGTGGGCCTTTGTTTCGTCTTATGTGTCTTATGTGTTCTCTGTTGAGCCTCGGCTCTTGATTGTATTGTTTGTTACGTGCGCCATGGATCCAGGTAAAGTATTTTTGTACACTTTTTAGACTGTTCGTAACTGCTGGATTCCAGTAGGCTAGCTGGTTGTCTAGGAGACGCCGGAAAACAACTGTCCCGGTGATCGCCATTGAGCCAGAGAACAAAGGAATTCCTGACTGGGTGAGTACAAAGCGGGTTAATGTGTTTGTTTCTTTCGAAATTGTATTCTTTCCCGCCGTGAGTTAACTATAAGGTTTCCTTTCATTGCTGTTTTGGGGTTTTAGGCTGCGTCGTGGTTATTAGGGATTTGTTTCTTTAAATTTCCCCGCGCTGCCAAAGACAACTTCCGGGTCATACATGCAACATTTTGGGATCACCACTAGGTGTCCCTGTAACCCCGGCTACTAACATATGGCTAGAGGATGTCACAGGATTTTTTCTAGCCCTGAGGAGATTGTCGCGCTGAAGCATTATTCTGCGAGCGTTTGTTGGCAGATTTCGTTATGCGCTAAAGCATTTTCGATTCCTTACATCCCCATCTGACATTTTAGTGTTAAATTCTAAGATTCGGGCTCAGCTAGAGGTGGTTGAGATGATTAGGTTAAGGGAAAAGCCTGTTAATTCTATAGCACCCAACCAGGGGCCTCATTTATCAAAGAGCGTGTAAATTCTGGTGTAAAAGAGGGCGTACGACGAAAACGCGGAAAATGCGAAATGTAGCGTACGACGAGAATATTTACACGCTTTTCGGATCTATCAAAAATGTCGTACGCTCCGAAATCCGAGACTGGCGGAGAATAGAGCGTACGCGCACGCGCCCCGTGTTCCGCCCTCGCCACGCCCTAATCCAACCATATATGGTCAAAACCATGAGTGGCCAAACGTGGTTTCCCGGAAGGAACCGGCTTAAAAAGGTAGCGTGGAGCACCCAGGCGGGACAATGAAACATGGAACGAAGAGCTAAGAAGAGGAACTTCTCGGAGACGGAGGTGCATGTGCTTGTTGGTGAGGTCCACGCGAGGAAGACAATCCTCTTCGGAAGGTATTAATAGCCTACCTTTGTCTGTTTGCTCCTACAGCTTAGTAGCCTACTTTAGCTACGTTTTGTGCATCTAGGATTTGGCATACACGGACATGCTGTAACATGTGGCTGTGAGGAAAGCAAACATTCTGTGGTAGGCTATGATTAAATTAGGACCAAAAACAGGGAACAATAACGCAGATGACCACTTCATAATGTTAGAACACATTAAACATTTTCCCCTCTGGGAAATTAAGACTCATCTAAATCACCCGGTAAATCACAGCATTTATTTGACTGCCAACAGAAAAACATATCAAATGAATATGGCTGCACAATGAAATGTTTAATGCATAATCAAGTTCACAGACAAACTCAAAGAAAATGATTGAAATTGTTTCTCCAGACTCTGACGTGGGGTGGGACTCAGAGGAGGGGGAGTCTGCAGTGGTCCTTGACCTGACGGTTGTGCCCCCGCGAGTTGTAGCCTCCACCTCCAGCGCCACGACCTCCAGTGCCTCCACCTCCAGCGCGCCGGCCTCCACCTTCTTATCAGCTTTGAATATATATCTTGGCAAACATAACACGGGATGATGTACAAGGAGGGGACAGATACCTAGTGAAAGTACTATTGGTTGCTAGTAAAAAGACAATAACGAGGGCTTGGTATAAGGTGGAACGCCCAACCAAGGAGCAGTGGCTGGGTGTTGTGGAGGAGATGTATGTTAGGGAGAGGTTCACGCATGCATTGAGGATGCAGGAAGGAAAGTTTGAAGGGAGATGGGAAAAATGGATGGATTATAGAAGGAAGTGTGATGATACCACTAATATTAAAATTGTCATATTTGAGTAAGAAAAAAAAGCTGCATGGATGGATGTACCCATAAGCTGTTATTGTAGGTTTTTATGTTTTATTGTATTGTCGTTGTATGGATGGAAAATGCTAATAAAGATTAAAAGTAAATAAGACAAAGAATATGTATCTTGGCTATGGACACACCAACAAGCCAGCCGTCACGCGCAGCGCCTGCCTCCAGTCTAGCCCCTACCCTGCTGTGCGCCAGGATGAATGAGTCATGCGTGGAGCCAGGCCACCGTGCCACTACACTTGTGATGAGCATGTCGGCGTCACATATGATTTGGGTATTTCTAGTGTGCACATTTTAGCGATTCACATAGACGTATTCATTCACTGATGGTGCCCTTATGTGGGTGCAGTCGCCATCGCCGTCACCTCTTTGGAGTTCTATCTCGGCCAGTAGGCCGAGTAGTGCCGGATTCATTTAGGCTCGCATTACGCACAGGAGGACTGTCATTTATATGCTTACCAAAGAGCAAACAGGTCCACATGATCACATATTAATGACAATCTAATTGGTCAATTATTGCCGTTTGATGGAGTGCCTGCATTAGGTGTGTGACATATAGCGCGGAAAGGTTTGGGACAGCGCATAGGTTCACTTTGGGGAACAAATCCATATCGGACCATTAATGAGCCGGTTAGAGGACACGTCTAATCTTGCATTGCGATATATGTTGGTGCTGAATTGAGCTATTAGCCTACATGATTGTGCGTTCATGAACTGTCGCTCTTATTCTTTCCGTCAAACATAGTAATTCACCGACGCACCACCTGCGTCGCCAGTTCCCCCTGTGTTCAAAAAGGGCGTAGAACACCGTGTAAATCGGTACGACAACTTGAGAGGTGTCGTACAAAAGCGCGGAGAAAGGCGACTAAATTTCCGCCCTTTCGGCTTGATAAATCGCAATGTGGGGGGGGCAAATGGCGTACGCCTGAAATCGCGAAAAAGACCGTGTAAAAGAAGGCGTACCTCAATGATAAATGAGGCCCCAGGCTGTTGCTGCTCCCGCATTTAGCCACGCCCCTTCTCTCTCCCCTCTACAATACGAGTTAAGAGCGCCCCTTTCTACGAGGTATTCGTCCGAGCAAAAGCAGGACAGGAAGAAGGAATTGGCTAAAGCCATATCTGAGGCTAAGTTTAATTTGGAACAACTGCAAATGGCTAGAGATAGTCTGGAGGGACCGCAAATACAAGCGCCTCTGATACGCTGCCCAAACCCTGTTCCTCGCCCTTCACAAATAAATTATGCAGCTGGTTATGCGGCCTGGACTCCAGAGATTACGGTTTATAGACCCTGGCGCTCTGATGAACTGCGTAATATAGCTAAAACCTTGCCCGATCCAACCAAAGACATGAACGAGTTCGAGAATCTTTTTAACAGTTTAGTTCGAATGTATGAGCCTCACGCCGAGGAAATCGCCATGATCATGCGACAAGTACTTGGGTTAAAATGGATCGAAGTAAAAGACCCGTTTGATATTACGTTGCCTTTTTCTCATGTTGATTTTACTGCACAAAACGCTGCGCTGTTGAACAGAATCAAAACTCGATTCCCTAAAAAGATGGATTGGGACCGTATCACATATTGTAAACAAAATTCCGATGAGCAGTTCGAGAAATTTTGGGAAAGACTGGAATCAGTCTTCGCGTCACACAGTGGCATGGACAAAGCGAACGCCGATTATAAAAAGATTTTGAAACAACAGTTAATGAATAACTCTCTCTCCTCTTTGTCTGACCAAGTGAGGATGATATGCCACACCTGGGAATCAACTTCTCTCGGGGAAGTTGTTGATCATTTCCGGTATTCCGAACGCCTCCGACATTACATTGAACAACGGAATTTGAAAAAAGTCAAGGATGGTGCCGCTAGACTTCAGGCTGCTCAATTGAGACAATTAGACATTCAAAATAAAGGTGCAGGTCTGAAACAAAAACGGGGACGGCGACAAAGGGAGAATAGGCAACGTAGCAGTAGGTCTAAGCATGTTCACAGGTACAGACAGAGTGGGAAAGATGAGGCATGTTTTCATTGTGGTCAATATGGTCACTGGATTGAACAGTGTCACAGTTACCGCAAGCTGAATGAAAGGGAAGAGCCTCCGATTTGGGGTCGAGCGCCACCTGCTGGACTTCCCTTGAACAACCCATAAGGGAGATTTAAACTAGCCAAGATAGAGAGATTTTTTTTGACAGGGTTTTGAATAGGTGTTTGATTCAGGAGTTTGTTTCAATAGTCAATGAATGGCCATAAGCTGTTCGTTTTATGCATTCTACTGTATGATTTTCATTCATATAATGATGATGTGTTTTTTGAGGAGTTGGCTTTAGGCCTTCTCCTCTGCTATTGAACCCAGTCTGTGTTTGAGTCTTATTTCTCAAGCGGCTATGGACCCTGGGCGGCAGGTCTTTGAGGAGCCTGGATCATGCCTTCCTGGGGACTGCTTGGGACCTGCTGTTTGTCTGTTTAACTGGTTGTTTTGTCTCTCTTTCTGATATGTAGCTTAAGACATAAGGTTTGTGCATAATAGTGGGGGGAATAGATAAGGGTTGCCAGTGTCTTAATCTGAATGCAGCATCTCATAACCCAATTTATATATTTTTAAATGGTTATGTTAAATATCTCATGTTTATAGTTTGAGGCACATTCATCGGGCCTGAGTGTTTTTTCTGAGTGTTTTTTACAGACAACTGTCGTTCCGGGAGTGATGGGTGAATGCCGAACCAGGAGACGGGCACAGGACCGGAGGTGGAGATGAAGGTTACCGGCCTGTTTCCCTACAGATGGGCAATCTGGGGTTCGTGAGATGCAAAGCCAACGCCATGTCACCAACTCACTGTGAGCGACAGATAAGTATGAAACAGGAGCAGTGCCCAAATACTCTGTCCTCAAATGCAGAAGAGGGAGGTTTTAAATATACAAATTTTAGCTATACAAATGAAGCTTTGATGGAGTTTTTTGATTAGTTAATTGTAAATGAAGCCAATTCATTTTAGTGTCATTTTCTTTGCCCCATCTCTAATTTTTATCCTGACTTCAGGAAATTTTTGCTTTCACCCTTAGGGGGTGTTGTTTTGTTGAGACGAGAATGTGGGTATTTTATTTTATTTTCATAAAATCGCGAGAGAAATTCTAGAGCCAAATCCAATTGCCTTGATCATGACTGGGGACTGGGCGTGTTGAAGTCATTCTAACACTGCCCCTGATGTCACTGTAGGGTTAGGGAGGGGGAGTGGGCACCCCTGGACCTAGCCCTCAACAGACGGGGGTGGGGCCGCAAGGTCCCAAAAGGGCACGTTAAATTGACATATAGTGCTGGGGAGGTGACTGAAGGCCCCCGTGTCTGAGGAAGTATGAATTAACATACTGCTCTGGTACCGTCTAGTCAGCACTGTGTCGCCGTTAAGGGGTTGGCACTGTGTGGTACGTGGACGACAGTCCACACCTAAGCAGAGGGGCGTTAGAGACGACCTCTGTGAATAGGCAAGGCTGGTGAAAACGGTCAAAGTTCTAATATCCATAGCACAAGTGGAATTAGGATCAGACCGTCGGTTCTGAGCTGGGTGACTAACAATCACTACGGTGTCCGGGATCGCTATCGACTGGGTCACCGGCCGGTCGGGTCGCATAGGGCAGTAAGACCTGAGATGGCCGCCGCGCTCGGCTCAATGTACAGTCAGGCCACTACAAGCCAAAAGCGAATGCGTCAGTAGGCGAGTAGTGCTTCTGTGATCGGTGGGCTTTGAAAAGAAGACACCGGGAAGCAGAAGGCTGAGCTCTCATTCCAGGGGAGCCTGGCTTGGGGCCTCGGACGGAACGGGGTCTAGCCCGGGATTGCGCCCTGGATGGGAGGTCCGAAAGACTCAAGCGACTGCAGACTGGCTCTAAATGACACTTGGAACAGACACCCTGTTTTAAGTTTTCCTGACTGAATAACAACATTTTTTCCCCAAAGCAGGAGCTTGCGCTTAACCATGTTCTGAGTATCTCCAACAGACTGCTGATAACCGTTCCTGACCAAGGAGGGGAACAGGGAGGCCAGAGGACTCTCCTTTTGCTCTTCTGTTTTGTCTCTGTTTGTCTCTCTCATCTGTGGATCCACAGACGGAGCACTTCATCAGCCTGTACTGGGGGAGCGGGAGCGCCGAGGTGAGCCCTCCAGCAGCACGACCCGGGCCGACCCTACGTGGAGCAGTACAGGGATGGACCGGGTTCAATTCAAGAGCCTGTACGTGCTGCTGGCGCCCTGGCTGTGTGGTGTCCCACCGCACCTTCACCCTGCTGAACCAGGACAGGGACTCCCTCCTCACCTGCCGAGAGCTCGCTGGCTGACCGCTCTATGTGGACCTGCCCAGTGGGGAGACAAGAGACTACCAGGAGCAGATAAGCAGCCTGAGAACAGGCCAGAAAACATGGAAGAGAAGTAGATGTTGCGGGAGGAACCTACCCGTCAAAAATGGAACTGTCAGCACATCCTCGGCCAAGTGGGCCATGGGAACATGTAATAATGGATTTTATTGAACTCTCTCCATGCCAGGGATGTCTTCAACCGAGTGAGGACCGCCATTCCTGAGGCTAAGGAGGGGTTCCTGCATCACATCTCTCCTGGGGATTGGGTCCTGGTCCGCGACCACAGACGAAGGAGCTGGAACTCGCCGAGGTGGCTCGGGCCGTACCAGGTTCTACTCACCACGCAGACAGCGATCTGAGAGGACTTCGTGGATCCATGCAAGCCATTGCCGACGGGTCCAAGCAGCAGAGGACGGTCCACCAGGGGATCGCCAACACCAGGAGATCAGAATGCAGCTGAACCAGAGGGCTCAGAGGCCAAAGCCATGAGCTGCCGCAACTGTCCTCTCCTCTGACGAGGAATCGGAGGAAAAATGACCTTGCTGGTCACCTCCTTCTCATGATCGTTATGATGGCAACATGGACAAATCTCAACAGCAATGACTGCGCCTCTAATCGCACACACTGGAACCTACATTAAACATTCAGAGACGCACACATGGAAGCTATGTTCCATAGGACATCACATGCGATTATTCACAAGAGTGAATGAACTTTGAAATAATCTGAAAAATATCATATTTGTTTACAAGAGTTACAATGGTTGAAACATGAGTTGATAAATAAGTTTGGGTTTTTCCTCTAAATTGACCAAGAGGTTTTTTGCCTTTCTTACACTGGTAACCATTTATTTTTTTTGCCTTGTTAAATCAAGTTTTTTGGTGAATGGTTGTCCACTCTTAGACTATAAATAGTATATAATCATGTCATTTTTTTATTTTTTTTTGCTCCACCTAGTGGAGAGATTATTTCCTTTCCACATGTATAGCATAGCTGACTGTTTACACTGTGTTTGGATTTTATATTTTATTTTTGTGTACCTGTTCAGGCACAAATGGGGGATTGTCCAGGAATTTACATCCAAACACCTTAAACCTTTGTCCTCAAGTCCCCTGCAACCCCTAGTTTCAATCTCCCTTTGTAATTGTAAACACCAACTCTCCCCCTTTTGTAATTGTAAACACCCCCTCTGCCTAGCTCTTCCTCATCTCTTTGTTTAAGTCAGAAGGGCCACACCTTCGTCTTCAGACCTTTGTTTTCTTTGTTTGTCACATGTCTGTACTCTTGGCCACGCCTGCCATTTCACATGACGTGCAATGAGTTAGCCAATCACATCCTAGAAGGACTTTACCTGTGTTTTGACTGCATATAAGCCAGAGCAGAAGAGGCTGAATTCACTTCTCTGACGAAACCACCTTTGTTGAGTTGTTCAGGAAGTCCTTGCGCACGTATTGTTTTTCACAATAAACCAGACTTAACCTTTTGAACGTATCTTGGTAAATCTTTTGACTAGACCAGTTTAAAATACCATCACAACCCCAACACCGCAAACTCCATCTTTCAGCTGGTCCTCCCTACAGCCTTGAAAGAGGTGTGGCAGAATTGTCACGATCGGTCTGGCCACACGGATGTAGGAAAGACTTTAGCTCTCATCCGCTGCCCACAAGTGTTGAGTATTAGACCAGCCTACTTTTCTTGTTTTATTGAGCTGAATTATTTTCATAGTTCAACAGTGGTTGAAGTTTGCAGTGGTTATAAAGTTTGCTGTGTTTACCAAGTTTGCAGTGTTCATAAGTGTGCAGTGGAGTTGCAGTCTGACAAACATATCTCTAAAGCCTTCAAAACATCAGTCGTATTCGCTTCATCTTTCGTGTGGTCAGCTTGGCCCTCACAACGCTGCTTGCAGCTTTAATTTAAAATATTTTTAACTTTAAACTTCTTAAATTAAAAAAAATATCTTTACATGTGTCTGAAATCCAAACAGTAGAATGCCTGAGTAGGCATTAGTATGTTTATTCTGCATCATCTGGGGCTTTAACTCACAATAGACACCAAGGGAAGGTCATGTTGAGCAAAGTGAGAAGCTGGCAGTTTGGCCTTCACTTGATCTAAAACTTATCAAACAACTTAAATCGTATGAGGCATTTGGCAGACTTCGTGTATCATCTTCATGAGAAACAAAACTGGCTGGGGTTTGAAATGTTTTTTGGCTGTCTTCCTAATTGCAGAGTAAGTGCAGCTGTGCTTAATCAGTGGCCAATCAATCAATTTGGCCAGATGTAATCCTAGGCGCGGGTTCGGTAGGGTTGTCAACAGCAACGTCTGATTGGTGGAGCTCACACTGTTGCATAGGATTGTGGGTAGGTTTTTTTTTTTTTTCATATGAGAGCAATAGTTTGAGGGGGATGGGATGAGGACAGAATTCAAAATACTGTATAATTCTGAAAAATGTAAACTATACTACATCTACCATGTCAGTGAAATGGCATTTTTTCATGAACATTGGAGATATTGCAGTGAATGAGGAGAGCATGGCTTCAGATCTAACAAAAAAAAGAGAAATGTCACAGCTTTTTTATACCATAGGAATGTGAGACTGTACTGAGCATAGATTTGCTGACAATTGATTGAACACAGGTGGGATTGATTAGCAGACAAGACTGGTCAGATGAAGAGATGCAAACAAGATGAACAGTTACAGTACCTGCTACAAATTAGGAATCAGCTGGCCTGATCTAGCTTGAAGCTGTACTAAGCATTTATTAACTAGAGGGTGGCAAACTAGCATTTTAAAAATACATCAAATAAAATATACTGGGATACTCCCTTAAAAACTGTGCATAAAGCCAACAGCCAAGTTAAATGAAACTATGGGGAAGTGTGCATGAGGTAGGAGGAAGATGAGACAAATGACAAATACACGAGTCTTGTCAGCAGAACTGCCTCCATCACCCTGGGCATGAAGTCACAAAGGTACACCAAGGGCAAGTCTAACAAGTTTCCACAAAATGTTAAAGGCCCCACGAGAGCTTAAAGGCACCACGAGGGGTAAAAAACTAAACCCAAAGACCAAACAATAAAACCAAGGTACCCACTCAACAAGTGGAGAACAAAAGACAAACTACTGTACTACTGTAACTTACAAGATGGCACAGGAAACCACACAGCTACAGCAAATAATGAAGACAAAGAACTGAACTGGGAGAGCTATATGTAAGCTATACTATATATACACAGACTAACAACACAGCTGAAAACCAATCAAACAATCAGTGGCACAGGTGTCCTCTCAATCAGAGTAAATTTAGCCAGTTGTAGTCCTAGTCCTATTGGGGCGGGATTGCCAACAACAAAGTCTCTGATTGGTGGAGACATTGCGGTTGCACTATAGGATTGTGAGTAGTGTATTTTTTCCTGTATGAACAGTAGTAGTTTGAGGGGACAAAATTAGGAAAGACTTCAAAATACTGTCATAGATTCAGTTTTTGAGATAAAATTCGGAAAAATGTCACACTGCATCTACTATGCTATGAAAAGGTAGACTTTTTTCATGAACATTGGAGATTTTGCTGTAGCGAGTATTTGCTGTATCTGCATACAGTACTGTTTACAGTAAAACATTTTGATGCGCTGTGGGCTCCATTTTTGATATTTCACAAATCTGTGAAGATTGTTTAGAGGACAGTCAGAAGATGTAGTATAGCAATTGGGGTGTCAATTGACCAAAAAATTTGGAAAGAGTAGCATTTGATAGGTCTTACAGTTTTAAACTTAAGACGGTTAGCGCCACCATCAGGACTATGGGCCCACAATTCCAGTTGAGGACTTCTGGCATAGGACTGGACCTACTGTATGTGCAAAGTTTGGTGATTTTTTCATGAATGAGAAGTCAGACTTCCTAGGAAGAAGAAGAAGAAGAAGAAGATTCCGAATATTGGGAAATACAAGAGGGGCCGGCAGCTGAGGCTGCCTGTCCCCTAATAAATGGTTCTGTCACATCTACACAGACTACTGGCTGAGATGCTGTCAGGAGCCTGGAGCTGTCACACTCCCATCATGTGACTCTCTTTTGCACTCTCTTTGTCTCTCTCTCTCTCCTCTCTGTCTCTCTCTCTCTCTCACACACACACAAACTCACTAGCTTACAAACAGTCCATTTTCTTTCTCTCACACACACACACACACACACACTGTCTCTCTCTCTCTCTCTCTCTCTCTCGTACACACATGATCTCTCCTTTACCCCCTCATTCTCTATCATCCATCTTTCAGTCAATAACATAGGATGTCTTCCCGTTGCCCCGGACGACTCTCTTTGATGCTGCCATCACCCATCACTAAGATGTGTTCTACCATCTGTGACAGCCTGCTAACCTCCTCTCTCTCTCTCTCTCTCTCTCTCTCTCTCTCTCTCTCTCTCTCTCTCTCTCTTTCTCTCTCTTTGTCTGTCACTCCTCTCTCTCTCCCTCTGTCCCTCACTCTCTGTCTCTCCTCTCCCTTTCTCCTCTCTTACAGTAATACTGAATGATAGACAGTCACGTTTGAAGGGATTCTAGAACCTTCCCCCCAGCCAAAGCTGCTCTCTCTCTCTCTCAAGGATTCGGCTTTAAAGAGAAAATCATGTTGTCAACTGACACGCTGAAAAGAACAGTTTAATCTTTGCAGAGAAACCAACTATATGGACTCTCTCCATCTCTCTCTCTTTGTCTCTTGCTCTCTCTCTCTCTTTATCTGTCTCCTTCTTCCTTTCCCTCTCTCTCCATCTCTTCCAAACCTAGCCTTGGACGTATATTAAGACACATTCATATCTAAGTCCTGAGCTCATTGTGTAATACTCTGCTGAAAACTACTGCTGGAGTTATGAAGAGGTGGCTCATTTTGACCGTCATCCCCTCCCTCTGTGGATGTCATCCATCAAAGGCTTTCATTCAGACGTCTTATTAGAGTTACTACCTTATCACCCACCCGCCCGGGCTGACCCAGCTAGCTGCGTTAATCTGCCTCCACGGGGAGGCAGCTTATTACGGGGACTAAAATCGGATGCAGCCCCCTATGGGGCGACCCCAATAATGGAGAGAACAGGAGCACGCTGGAGGGGGCTGATGAGAGTTCAGGAGGGAGATAGAGTAGAGTGGAAAAAAAAGAGAGACATAGCAGGAGAGAGAGGGAGAGTGTGTGTGTGTGTGTGTGTGTGTGTGTGTGTGTGTGTGTGTGTGTGTGTGTGTGTGTGTGTGTGTGTGTGTGTGTGTGTGTGTGTGTGTGTGTGTGTGTGTGATGAGAGAGAGGAGAGAGCGAGGGATGGAGAGATAGAGGGAGAGACTCAGAGAGAGGGATGGAGCTGTTGTATGTAGGACGAGATGAGGCAGGGTCACCCAGATCCAGACACAGGGTCTACAGTGAAGGGTCTGATTCGAGTATTGATTTGGATCAGTGAAAAGGCACAGTATAAACCAAGCCATCACATAATGTATAGGCCTACATGAGTTAAAGTTATACAGTGTAAATATGTAAGTAGAAGTATTGATTAACAGATATTGGCTAGTGATTAACAGATTTGGCAGGGGAACCATAGATGCGTGATGATTTTGAGAATCATCAGATGAGAATTACACTAATCAGCTCAGTGTGTAGGTTATTCATCGCTGGTCTCAGAAAACACTCCCATCAGGACTGCTCTCATGTGACTATGAATGAGAAAAACAGTCTTATTTACCTTTCAAATCCCCATTAATAGGATACACACTCATAATATCAACACTCATGCAATTGATCATTTACTCACAAATAACGGATCATCATGGACCTACATGGATAACATGTGTTACATTAAAGGTTCTCAGGTCTAGTGCATGCATACTCTTATTTATGATTTATTTGCAGTTTAGTCATTGATTTAGGGTATTGATGAGTGGTTGATGAGTGTTATTTCTATGGGGAGTAAATGAATTGCTGAAGCTCAGGTGACTGCTGTGCTTCGTCATCGTTGTGCCAAATGAAAGACTCTTGCCCCCTCTAGTGTCGCACTAAAGTAAAATATGAACGGGAAAGACACAGGCCTAGGAACGGGTATTAGGCCTACCGGGAAAAAAGGCTGTTCGCGTTGCAGTAAATAAACCACATTAAGCTTCATTTCGATCTTCGAAACGCATATCCTGTGTTCCAACAATATGGCATGTATCTCTTAAATACAAATTTCTACTCGCTGAATTACAGATGGGGGTATAGCTCAGTGGTAGAGCATTTGACTGCAGATCAAGAGGTCCCCGGTTCAAATCCGGGTGCCCCCTCACTTTTTTCCCATGTAATTGTTGACATCAAAAGAGTCATACATTTAACTATATGTTATTTACAGAGCAATTTCCCCGTTTATCTGAAAAACTATGGTTAGAATGATTCACTTATATATATATATGCCCATCATCACAGAATTCAGTGGGTAACTCTTACTCCACTTCTAACAGCTTCTTCAGTCCATTGTTGCTTTCTTCAGGAAATTCTTAGAATCAAAATTCAGTACATTTTCACATATCAGTTTATTATGAACATAATATCACAAAACATCACATTTAATATCACAAACATCAAATGTTTGGTGCATTACACTTCTGTATTGCTCTCCATATTAGACATGGACTGCACTACTTTTGTACATTGTTCTTCTCTCTGAGCTTATCCTTTTCTTGTTTTTGCACTAGCATTTTGTACTGACTTGGAGAGGGTCGATGTCAGAACCGCGTAGTCTGACTACATTCCAGAAGGGTCTGTCCTGGGTCCTCTCCTTTTTTCCCTCTACACTACATCTCTGGGCTCTGTCATTCGCTCGCATGGCTTCTCCTATCACTGCTATGCCGATGACACCCATCTGGTCCTGTCCATTTCCCCCTTCTGATACACAAGTGGAGGCATGCATGGCTGGGTGCTTGGCTGACATCTCGGAGTGGATGACAACACATCACCTCAAGCTCAATCTGGACTACTGAGCTGCTGTTCCTCCCGGGGAAGGGCTGCCTGCACTGGGACCTGGCCATCACTATTGAAAACACAGTGATGATGCCGACTTGGACTGCGAGTCTTTCTTCTAAATCCTTAGAAACTGGATTAATACCAAACAACCTTAAAATTGCGAATAAAGTTGTTCCCGTGTTTAGATTTGGCGACTGTATACAGTCTGTTATATACATATATCTATATATCTTAACTATAGTCTATTTAGCAATTACTGCCCTATTTCTGTTCTACCATGTCATCAAAAGGTCTTGGAGAAGTTATTTTACAATAGAATGATGAAACATCTGCAGGAATGGAACATTTTGTATAGGGGCGAGGGAGCTCTCCCTGTTCAATGCATTTGATTCACACGCCCCTATTGGACAGGTGCACATCTCCCACCTCATTGGATAAAATTGAAACGTCTGTCCCACCAGTTTAAAAAATAAATAAATATATATATATATATATATATATATATATATATATATATATATATATATATATATATATATAGCCTATATGTAGGTTTTTTTTTAACGCCCGCCCAATGCTAATTTTTCCAGCCCAACTGCCCAATGCTATTTTTTCCGGCCAAACGTGATCAAAAGAAGCCCAATTGGGCGTAAACCCGCCCAATCTGGCAACACTGGCCACTTGGCTCGTACCACCCTATTAATACATCCATGGTACCATCTCAAATTTCTAGCGGCTCACACCGCGTCATTATATGTCGCACATATTTGATTGGTTGAAAAAAAAAAGTGGTTCACGGCTCATGAAGTATAAATTAGGCTTAAGTGTCAAATCACCTGAAAGGAGAAGAAATAAATGATAAAGGGTTGAAGAGCTGGCTGCTGCTTGGAATCATTTAATGACAGCCCAAGGCAGCTACTGTATATATATATGGGGAGCACAGACCACACTAGTCGCGTGACGAACTCGCCAGCCCCGATCAACCTAGAACTAGAAGTGACTTTTTCAGCCTACTACACACACACACACACCTTTTAATGTCTTATTCTTTTTGTTTTATTTTATTTTTTTGTGCTGTTTTATTCAGTCATTTATTTTACTAATGATTATGTACCAATGATTTAAAGGTGACATACATTTTATAAGGGATCATATTATTTGGGATTTTCTAGATGTTCACCTGCACCTACACAATCTCTTTACTTTCTGTTATTGTTGTTCTGTTATACAAAAGTGCAAATAAATACATATACAAATCAAAAAATGTAAAAGGAACAGCCCCCTCCACCTCCAGGCCATGATCAAACCCTACACCCCCTCCCGACCGCTACACTCTGCTCCCTCCAGGCCATGGTCAAACCCTATACCCCCTCCCGACCGCTACACTCTGCTCCCTCCAGGCCATGGTCAAACCCTATACCCCCTCCCGACCGCTACACTCTGCTCCCTCCAGGCCATGGTCAAACCCTATACCCCCTCCCGACCGCTACACTCTGCCCCCTCCGGGCGACTGGTTGCCCCGTCACTCTGAAGCCCCTGCAGTCGATGGACACGGTCACGGCTCTTCTCTGTCCTGGCCCCACTGTGGTGGAATGAACTGCCCACTGACGTCAGGATAGCAGAGTCGCTGGCCATCTTTTGTCGCAGGCTCAAAACTTCTCTCTCCAAGAAGTACTACAACGATCCACGCTCTTAAGCATCCATTGTATTTGAGATTGCTATTCTTGCACTTTGCCTTCAGCACTAGATTATGCTCTTAGTCACTTGTTTTAGATAGGAGATGCACTTGTGAGTTCTGGCAAGTAGTAGTACAATGGCTTTTCCTATCTTTAATATAATGACTGTTAGTCGCTTTGGATAAAAGTTTGCTAAATGGCTGTAATGTAATGTAATGTACTCGCCCTTGGCACAGTCCTGTCTTTGTCTTGTCTTGTCCCTGCACCCTGCCCAATGTTGTCTCAATGTTATGCACCACGTCCGAAAGCAAATTCCTAGTATGTAGAAAAACTACAATGACAATGAACGGATTCTGATTCTGATATTCAGTCAGCCGTCTGTGAAACAGTCAGTCAGTCAGCCAACCAGTTAGTCAGTCTGCAAAGTCAGTCAGTCAGTGAGTGAGCCAATCACCCAGCCAGTCAGTCAAACAGCCAGTACAGTATGTTAGTCAGCCAGCCAGTAAGCAAACAAGCCAGTCAGAAGTTGTGTATTTATTAAGACATCTGATTGGCTATGGCGGTCATGCCCCAGCCTGAGATGTTGGGCTTGGTGTGTTCTGATTGGAAGAGGCTGGAGACCATGGGGTGGAGCATGCTGACCTGACCGTCCTCCTGACCCAATCCTGACGACCTGTACTGGGCTAGCTTTGACTCTGTATCCCCCTTGTCTACAGATAGAGAGAGGGGATGGAAGAGAGAGAGAAGAGGGAAGGAGAGCGAGAGAGAGAGAGAGATGGAGAGAGAAAGAGAGAGAGAGAGGAAAAGTGAGACAGGATGATAATTTATTATTGCACCATTTGACCAGTAGGTGGTGGTATTACACTTTAA
>NC_140235.1:24186785-24236785 GCF_949987555.1 Borostomias antarcticus | reverse complement strand
AGAAGAGAAGAGAAGAGAAGAGAAGAGAAGAGAAGAGAAGAGAAGAGAAGAGAAGAGAAGAGAACGTTCTTGGACTCACATTTGCGTCATCCACTCAATCTTTCTCCTCCTCCTCTTCCTTTCCACATCCTGTCTGCGCTGCAGCTTAGAGTAGTGGAATTCTGTCTTCCTATTGGTCTCCGCCGTGATGATTTCACCCAGGAGTGCAACCTAGACATGTGTTAGTGACATTTATAATATCATAAGGTGGAAGTAAAATTCAAACAAGGTGACCTCAGAAGTGTGTGGCAGGGACTAAACGCCATGACTGACTACAAGGGGCGTACAGTACATCCGACTTAACAGAGCCTCCCTGGTTCTGACCCACCTTGCCAGACAGCGGCCTCCAGCCATTGTTCTCTACCCGGCGGTACCAGCCGGCTTGGTTCTCCTGGACCAGGGGCCTCCCGTTGTGGACCTGCCGGGGCACAGGCCTCTTGGTGCCCGGGTGGGTGTAGTCCTTGGGGCTGTTGGCACACATGTCCACGATGGGGCGGTGGGTGAAGATCTTGTAGTAGATGGAGGGAGGGAAGGAGGTCTGGAGGAGAAAAAGAGATAGGGGAGGAGGAACACCTTACATGAGATGGAGGGAGGAGAGGTCTGAAGAGCAGGAGAGGAGGGGAGAGAGGAGGCTGGAGATCTTGTAGACGGAGAATCGCTAATAAACTTTGACCGATCGACTGATTAATGGATCGACTGAATGCCGATCTGTTGATCAGTTTGCTAGTTTGATAGATTGAACGACTGATTAATTGATTGATTGATTGACAAGTAGAATCCTATCTTGATCAACATGAATTCATAGAACTCACCCCTCCCAGCCTGAATCTGATGTAGACACCAGCTGCAGCATCTAGCATGTCCGCCTGCCACAACAACCATAAAGACACTCAAAACGAGAGACAATCATGGTGACAATTGTGAAAGGGATGAAAAGCTTGTAAATCAATGATCCTTCTCATGATCTCTTAAGTTCAGCCAACCTCCAACAATATAACTTAGGGTTATATCATGTAAAATGTGTCATTTTGTTAAAGTTATTTCAAACTACTAGAATCATCACAATGACCTCTCTGGGGTTGACTGAGTGCAGCAGCGTGCGTGGGTCTCCTTGGTTACGGATTAAGCTCACCAGGTGCTTGAAGTACTTGAAAACGTTTATGTCCTACAGGCAGACAGGAGACAGGTTTAGACAGGTGTGTGTGTGTGTGTGTGTGTGTGTGTGTGTGTGTGTGTGTGTGTATGTGTGTGTGTGTGTGTGTGTGTGTGTGAGAGAGAGAGAGAGAGAGAGAGAGAGAGAGAGAGAGAGAGAGAGAGATTGTGTGTTTGTGTGCCCACCACGTGTCTCCTCCAGGTCCTCTGTATGATGCTGGCTGATCGATGGTACAGTCTCTCCGGCTGGGGCTCCAGACCCAAGCTCTCCCCAGGACGAGAGCCCTCTTCTGGAGAGGCTGTGGGGGCACTGGGGGGGTGAGTGTGAGGAGGACGGTTGGTTGGAGGGAGTAGGTTGGCGGGGGACAGGGTTGAGGGGGTTAATATAAACTAGGGCGAGAAATACAGTAATATTATACATTGCTCTATATGCATCATCACTATACTGTATAGTTAGGAATATAACAGATGGTGAGGTGTCTTACATTTCCAGAGTGCATTTAATCCTGCTCTTCTCCATCTCTAGTGGATGCACAGATGAGTAGAACAGATCAAAGAATGTATTGAAGGTCCACTATCACCATGGACTAGGCCAACAGGAAGATGAGACTGGGGAAATTGTGGTCATGTCTCGCAGTAGCTCAACTCTGCCGCCCGGCTTGAACTTTCTCTCGATACAGCCATCTCCACGGCTCAGCCCGGTGGCACGGTAGCCTACTGACGATCCACTTTTTCCAGAGAGCTGCAAAGCTCCAAAATAAATATGATTGTCGGATCGTCCTTTGTAATGTAGTTTCGTTGGCTTATTTACAACAGCGGTTGCCTATAAGGACAGCAGCCCGGTGGAGGTAGCTAGGCTAGTTTTTGTGTTGGGACACGCAGGTTCATGAGGTTACCAGGCAACATGGGCAGACTTGCGCCCAGAACGTGGCGCGCTGGCGCTGTAGGCTGTTCGTTCGGGAATCGGGATGCACTCTGTAGCTCCCCAACCCAGAAGCTCTGCGGCGAGAACTTTTGGGAACACGGATATTCCTTGTGGACTCTTTTAGGGACACAACTGTAACCATTAGGCCTACATTTAATCTATGGAAGTAACCTATTTTAATGGGAACCATTATAGGGGAAAAAACTAAAGAATGGCATTACAAGCTTGGGAAACTTAGCCTACAGGCCTACCCAGCAAACACGCAACGTCAGGGAGACGTTCAGATCATGTCTTAATAACGTCCGTCGGTCCAGAACCCCGTTTGTACGTCTGCTGGACCCCTCAATATTCAAACGTCTAGTTTGGACCCCTCTAAGACGTCTGTGGACGTGCAAAACGGGTTCAATATCTGAACGTAAAAAAAAAAAAAATCATTCTGGCTCCTAATTGGATGTCTGGACGTCCGAAAAAGACAAAAAGGACATCTAAAAGACGTCTTTTAGACGTGGTTTTGCTCAGTGGGTAGGAACCTGCCCAGCTGGCACACGACCGACCTTCAACATTGAAATATAGTTGGATTAATGTCAGTCGTCGTTTCAACCTTGAAACAATATTGAATGCTCAATGGTTGAAAAAGGTTGATAAAATACTTATAAATCAACGTTGAAATTCTGTTGAAGATCTGTACGTTGATGTAGCCTACAACAACGTCAACATGATGTCAACCTGCCTTATAGCCCTTTAATGCACAATATGGGTAAAAAGTGGCCCAACGAAGGTTTTGCCTTATATATCTTTGCAATAAATTAATCTTATTGGTCACATCCTTATTTTGCGCTTGCACAAAGAATGAGATTTGAATTTCCTTTCATGGACATCCGAGGCACGGAAGAAAGCCCAGCTGGCACACAACCGACCTTCAACATTGAAATGTAGTTGGATTAATGACAGTCGTCGTTTCAACCTTGAAACAATATTGAATGCTCAATGGTTGAAAAAGGTTGATAAAATACTTATAAATCAACGTTGAAATTCTGTTGAAGATCTGTACGTTGATGTACAACAACATCAACATGATGTCTTCAACCTGCCCTTTATAGCCCTTTAATGCACAATATGGGTAAAAAGTGGCCCAACGAGGGTTTTGCTTTATATATATTTTCAATAGAATAATTATATTGGTCACAAATCCTTATTTTGCGCTTGCACAAAGAATGAGATTCGAATTTCCTTTCATGAACATCCGAGGATGTCCTATTATGGACACCGTAGTTTCTTTGGAAATGTTGGTACGGTGTATTGTGTTTTGTCTCCATGGATGTATTGTTTGTCTCGCACTAGCTGGACGTAGCTAGTATCTATATACAAGCTGAGCAATGTGCCAGTCATTCCTTTGTTGTTCAACTTTTGCCGCTACTTGTAGATGGTAAAGTTAATATATTGTTAGCTTGTTGGTTTTGCTTTTTTTTTTAACAGGCTACATCCTGGGTGGAAGGCTATTGTGCTGCAGATGAGGTTGTAGAAAGCTAAAAGCTGTTAGGCTACCAGCCGGCAGATTGACTGTGAATGCCTTTTCTGTAGCATTGCTGTATAGAAGTATGTCACAAAATGTGTTTGTGTGTGTGCATGCCAGTGCCACAAACACTTATTTTTCACATTATTGTTGGATCGATGTTGTTTTTATTTGCACAGTTGTCAGTGTTGCAACCCCATTCACTGCTGTTGTAGGCCTATGTGCATCTTGATTCTGATGTAAAATAAAATTGTAAAAAGTTCACGCCTTTCTTCTCCATGGCTACATGATTGAAAAGTAAGAATTGAAACAAAGTTGCAGTTTCAACAGCGATGCAAAGTTGATTAAAATACCTTAATTTACCCATGTTGAAAAGTAAGCCGTTGAAACAAAATTGGGATTTCAAAGTTGATTCACCTTTCAACACATATTCAACAGTGATTGGAAGACCTTAATTCACCCATGTTGAAGAGTAAGATGTTGGAACAACGTCGCGATATCAACGTTAATTCACCTTTCAAAACCTAATTCAACGTTGATTCACATAGTCACATGACGTTGAATCACCCGTGAATCAACGTTGAAATGCCAGCTGGGAGGGCTTAATACTATTGACTGATTAATCAAATGTATTAATGAAAATCACCACAGCACAACCTATGCATAATAGTCTAATAATGCATTTTATGTATACAGCGCTTTTCACAATAGTCACTCAAAATAGTTGTGGGGTTGGTGATAAAACTGGAGTGATCATTTGACAGAAATTATTTGCCTTTTCCAGAAATGGACAGAGACGTGATATTTTGTAAATAACTGGAATTAACTTTATTCACATACAGTACATGGAAATGAGCTGATGTGTAGGCATAAAGACTCATTCAGCAATTCCACTATAATTAGCCTACTGGTAATACATCTCCGCACTGGCCTGTGAGCCCCCCGAGCTCGGCGGGTTAGCCACGAACTTCACGCCGCAACGAGAGACCCCGTCTCTGGGTGGACAGCTGTTCAACTCGCCTGGGACCACATCTCCGCACTGGCCTGTGAGCCCCCCGAGCTCGGCGGGTTAGCCGCGAACTTCACGCCGCAACGAGAGACCCCGTCTCTGGGTGGACAGCTGTTTAACTCGCCTGGGACCAGGTCCCCTGAAGCTATTTCGCCTGGCTGTCCATCGCGTTGTTGTGAAAAGAATGAATACCACCTACTAGCAAACAAAACATGTTCAGTCACAATTATACTGTTAAAACTAAGATGCCTGGATAAAAAAAATATGTTTTCCAACTGATATATTTGATGAAAGTAGATTAATATGCAAGCCGATTTTCATTGCTAACTCAGAGCGGGGAGAGCCACGAACGCGTTTGCGTTTCACATCGGTTCGTGGACTACAAAAACGCGTCATTGGCGCCTTGTCAGAGGAGGAGAGGGAGGAGGAGGAAAATCAAAAATCAAAAAGATCAAATTTTAATTGTGTGTGTAGTGTGAGTTTGTCACTGCTCTGCACCTTTCATGCACTCTTAAGGAATTTGATGTATACAGCGTCTGGATGAGTCACATAACAGCATTATAGTGGCTCTGTTTGTGTAAGGAATCTCACCCAAAATGTATATCGGTGTCCAAAAAATGCACCGATATAAAAAAAAAAAAAATTGAACTGTAATGTGTCTGTGTGCCACTAGGGGGCGTCTGGAGACTTGGGTTCTGCTTGTTTCTTCCACCTCTCTCAACCATCTGAGGGAGTCTCCTTCAGATGCACTGGTTCGTTTTCTGTCCATTGGTTCAAGTCAGAAGAACACCTGCTGCTCTCTAGCCAGCTGTAACGTCTTGGCTACAGTTTAGACACCATGCTTTTTTAGTTAAAGTTAAGTTAAGTTAAAGTTAAGTTTATTGAGTTAAAGTAGTTTGTATGAGTCAAGCATCCTCCAGTTTGTATGACTCAAGATCTGTTTACTGCCATGTATATGGTTCACACCATACATTGGTAATCAATTACTGATGAAAACCAAAGGTTGGTATAGTTAAGATGTATATGCCTAGAATAATGTACACGTGATTTGCTGTGTTTCTGTTAGATATTGGCAAAGTTATTGATCTAAACAGGAGTTTGTTGTTTGAGAGCGCTGACGAGCGTTTTTCTCAATGAACTGACTATTCGTTTGGGATGATAATTTTTGCCTCGGGAGGATTCGAGTTTATTATTATGGCCGAAGGAGTAAATAATGTATTATTCCTTTTAATTTCATTCTTTGATCATTGTGTGATTGAAACCTTGAAAACAGATATTATTATTTACATTGACGTTACGGGGTCTGACTTGCCTTTTTGTCTACTGTGCCTATATTTACAGTACTTGAAGACACTTTGATGTTGTTCTGTTTAACCTCTTTTTGTGATAACATAGCTGTTTCCCATAAGTAGGCAGGGCGAGTGTTATAAGGTTGTCCTAGTTAGATTTGTATGCCTAGAATAATGTACACATGCCTGTGTAAAAATGACCTTGTCCCAGTCCATTCCTCTCTGTGTTTACATGGACTGCAATAAGCTCTTATAGGGCTACAGTATAATACATGGCAATAGACGGAGGCAGATACAACTTTTACAACAGTCTCCTTTGTATTAGTCTAGCAAGACATTCAGGATCTCTGTTTTTTATGTTGAAATAGCTAGAATGCCGGCAAAAACAGACAGTAATTATATCTGCTGCACAGCACTGGGTCAGGGCTGGGTGTTTTGAGGAGGAAGAGGAAGGAGGAGACAAATGACAAATACATGAGGGTCTCTGCACGGACACCAATTATTGAAAAAGTCTTAAATAAAAAAAAAAAAATCTTAATCATGGGTCTCTGCACGGACCCCAATTATTGAAAAAGTCTTAAATGAATAAAAAATATCTTAATCATGTGTCTGAACTACAAACAGTACAATGCCTGAGTAGGCATTACCATGTTTATTCTGCATCACCCAGGGCTTGAACTCACAACCATAGCCACCAAGGCAAGATCATGTTCTTGTTGAGCCAAGTGAGAAGCTCGTAGTTTGGCCTAACAAGTAAATGTCACAGCTAGATATTTACACCATTCAGTAGGAATCCTGCATGAACATTAGTAGGCCTACATACTGTGATGGGAATGAGTTGTGGGACTCTGGACTGAGCATGGATTCACTGATTGACTGAATTGATTGGATTGAACACAGGTGGGACAGATTTAGATGTAAGCAGACTGGTCAGGTGAAGAGATGCAAACAAGAAACAGTAACAGCTACAAATTAAAAATATTGTTAAAAATCATGTTGCACAGCAAAATGCCTGAGCATGCATTAGCATTTTATTCTACATTCCCCTGGGCTTGAACTCTTGTTGAGCTACCTTTATCAACCTTTTGAATTCCATGGATTTTACTCAACACGTAACTAGGCCCACTCACAACCGAGGTCACACCCTTGACCTTGTGATCATTACGACTTGTATTTTCTTCACAGCACTGCTACCCAAAGCTGAGATTAGCACACAACGCTTTGTTAAGAAACGCTTTCTGAACTCATTAGCAGACGATAATTTTGAAAAACTGATGAACACAAACATGTAACAACCCTGGAAGTGGGGTCTTTACATGTTATCGATCTAGTGGCCACTTTTAATACCAAACTGAGTGCTGCCCTTGACTCTGTAGCACCTATGGAACTGAAAAAGGTTGCGGCCAAACAGAAAGCTCCATGGAGGAATGAGGAGATAAATCAGCTCAAGAGAACATGCAGAAAAGCTGAGCGCACATGGAGGAAGACAAAGCTGCAGGTTCACCAGGATATTCTTCTTACGCTCAAATAACTTTATGTTCAATCAAAAATGGCGTCTGTATTTATGGCTCTTGACTATTAACAGAACACTGGTGTCTCTTTAAATCGGCTGAGTAACCAAAGCTCTTCCCACACTGGTCACAGTGGTACGGTTTTTCTCCTGTATGAACACGCTGGTGCGTCCTGAGATTAGTCACTACACTGAAGTTCTTTCCACACTGGTCACAGTGGTATGGCTTATCTCCTGTATGAACATGCTGGTGTTTCTTTAGATTAGTCCATACACTGAAGTTCTTCACACACTGGTCACAGTGGTATGGCTTCTCTCCTGAGTGAACACGCTGGTGTGTCTTGAGATGGTCCTCTCTAATGAAGCCCTTCCCACACTGGTCACAGTGGTATGGCTTCTCTCCTGAGTGAACACGCTGGTGTGTCTTGAGATGGTCCTCTCTAATGAAGCTCTTCCCACACTGGTCACAGTGGTATGGCCTCTCTCCCGTATGAACATGCTGGTGTGTCCTGAGATGGTTCTTTCTAATGAAGCCCTTCCCACACTGGTCACAGTGGTATGGTTTCTCTCCTGTATGAACACGCGGGTGTTTCCTGAGATTGTCCTTTCTAGTAAAGTTCTTCTCACACTGGTCACAGTGGTACGGCTTCTCTCCTGTATGAACACGCTGGTGTGTCCTGAGAATGCCCTCTCTAGTGAAGTTCATCCCACACTGGTCACAGTGGTACAGCTTCTCTCCTGTATGAACACACTGGTGTGTCCTGAGACTGGCCTCTCGCGTGAAGCTCTTCCCACACTGGTCACAGTGGTACAGCGTCTCTCCTCTGAGATCTCTAGTGAAGCTCTTGCCACACGGTCTTGGCTTGTCAGTGTCTCCTTGTCTCCGGACTGGAGCTGGGGTGAGGGGTGTGTTGGAGGTGGTGATAGGGAGTGATCGAGAGGAGGAGGAGAAGGAGAGAGTCTCTGGTCTAATCTCTCTGCTCCTCAGCAGAGTGACATAGAGGTTGTCATGGCTCTTCTTGATGTGCTTTTGGAGGAAGATCTGGGAAGTGTAGGAGAATGGGCACTCGGAACAGGAGAACACCTGAGCCTGGGACAACTCTGACATTAGTCCTACAAGAGTGAAAGATAGAGAGACAGAACATTAAAAAGGATTCTCACATATGTTCAAATTTAGTGATTACATGCTAGTGGGGGTAAACAACCACACTACAACTTCAGGTTGAGGAGAGAAGACAGGAAGAGATGTAAAAGAGGTTCCTCTGGCTGAGCTCAAGTGAGGAAGAGCAACAGGAGAGAGAGAGGAGAGAAAGGGAAGAGAGGAGAGAGGGAAGGACTGTAGAGGAGAGTGATACAGAATTTCTTTCCAATTAAATAATTGAGAGAAAATGCCTTGTTTCTTCAAATCATCAGACTAGTAGTCATTTTAACTTTTATCAAAAGAAAGATTCCCCTAGCACGACGCACATGTGTGTACATCAGCCAGGACTCTTCAAAACCGTTGAGAAGCCTCAGTCTCAGGTCTTTATAGAAATGCGTAACCACTCCAGGGTGGGAATTACACGACGGCCATGATGCCTAGGGCCCTATGATTTCTGTGATGCGAATCACAGAATTAGGTAATAAAAATGGAATCAACTGTAAAGCGGGGAATATTGCTGAATTTTCCATAATTTGGTTACAATTAATCAAATAAATATTAAACATTAACAGACATGGCGAAGAGAGCGTTTGTAGCCTACTATACTTACAGCCGCTACATTACATCCATCCATTACATCTTAAAGTCTCTCAACACCATTTAAGATGTAATGCATCATCCCCGACATGGGCGGCAGCAGTGAGTAGGCTAAACAAAGCGGTGAGCGCCGATTCGCCGGTAGAAGAAGACAGTCGATGCGCTGTGGATATAAAACATTTAAGTGTACAAATTTGCCTTTTATTTGAAAGGTGGGGGACTACAAACTGTAGCGACTTAAGAGAAAAGGCTTTCATCTTTCCAACGATGTGTTTACTTTGGTGAGTAACGAAACGGTTTTGTCTGTAGACTCGGACGACCTGGCCGATGAAGCGCTTTCATAGGCAAATTGCATTGAGAGTAACAGGGCGTTATCTGTATAGATATCGCCCTGGACCAGGTCTATCTCCAAGCCCAACATCACTTCCATCCTGGCCATCCATCCCTGGTACATTAAAGGACAATGTACCTGTACATTATACCTGTACCTGTACCATGTACAATGTGTCTTGATGAATCGCTAGTTGTGCTTACATAGAGCATAACTGTTGTGGTTTTCACATGCCATGATCTTTAGAAACGTCTTTCGAAACGAAATAGCTTCCTCACTTGCTCCAGCACTAATGCGCACAGCGCGCAATCGTTGCTCCAGCACGCTGTGCGCATGCGTGCTGGAGCAAGTGAAGAAGCTATTTCGTGTCTAAAGACGTTTCTAAAGATCATATTACAGAGGCATGTGAAATACCACAACAGGCCTATGCTCTCTATGTAAGCACAACTAGCGATTCATCAAGACAGATTGATGAAAACAACCGTTTCGCGGCAGAAAATAGATTTTTAGAAGCTGCATTCTCGTTGCCCCCACCACCGCCATTACATGGATATACTGGCTCGCGCTGGATTATAAATTTCTTCGACATGCCTCCGAACTACACCAAAGTGATCTCGGTGAGTCAAACGTCTTATAATATGTCGTAAATAAGGTCCAGGTTGTCAAAAACAAGCATTGTCCTTTAAGGCCTGCCCGGACTGGTTCAGTGTCCTGTTGCTCCACTAATGGAGAAGCCGTCTTCCTTCTGTCCCGTCCAAGAGGCATGTTAGCCCTTCAGTTTGTGACTGCAGAGTGACAGAGGGAACAACGTCCTGTACTGGTGATGAGGCAAAGGTCCTGTTCAGCATAGGCCTCTCTTCCACCAGCTCTACAACCTGCCAGAACAAAAACAATACTGTTATGACCACACATCAACACCAATATGTGGATAAATGGACAACAATCAGAAGACAGGTTAGATTTGACATCATTCCAAAATAAGACTGGCTGGATACTGATGGGGTCAAAGCAGTGGTGCCCTCCATCTGTGTGAAGATCATGGAAGATCTTAACGTTACCTTTGAGCTAACAATAACGGTATTAGTGCTACAGTGCTAGTGGAAAAACTCAGCCATGTACAGAAGCACTAACGCACGCCGGAAATAGAGCATACTATTTAATATGAGAACTCATTACAAGAAGGCAGAACGTAACGTTAGCGTCATTTCTTACCGGGGCGATAGCAAATACATAAATACTATGGATACACTGAAATACTTACAGAATATATGTTGCTGTTTAGTTGTTCTTTTTCAGAGGCGCAGTAAATTGACGGGAAAAGAGAGACTGGAGTGCGTCTATCGTTTTCAGTTTACATGAACCCCGCCCACTTGCGCTTGGCATTGGCACCGCAACGGACACTTATCTCGACAAAATCTACGCCAGCCCATGTATGACGCCAGCCAGACCCGTGAGAGTTCTTTCGCTGATACTTAAGCTACGCTAAGTTTTTGCATGCTGCAGACCTATCTCTCTTTATTATGTAGTAGGCCTATACGGAGCGCAGCTATTCAACGTAATATTTGAGTCTGGAGAGACTGCTTCGGATCTCGCCAAAGTTAGGCTATGCCGCTAGATTGGTAGTGGCACTTTAGCTACGTTAGCTGGAGTAACAACTTTCTATGCATGCATGACATTGTTGCATATTTAGCTAGGTCGTAAATCATATCATTTCTGGGGGCGAGTTCACTCAACTTGTTAACTTTGCCATCTAGCTAGCGAGTCTACGTTGCGCTACTATAATTTACGCAACCAGTTACAATCACATACAGACCAGCATCTACAGAGCATTGACGTTAGTTTCACTAGTCTTGGCTAGCTAACAGTTTGCTAGGTAGATGTGGAGGCTGTAATAGTAGCTTCTACTCGGCCTTGTATTGCCAGTGTTCGTTTCTTATTCATGTTCCCGCTGTGTCCAGCAGCAGACACTGGTGTGTCTGTCAGAGGGGACCTCAGCAAGCCCCTGTCTGCATTGGAAGTAATCAAGCTCATCCACCAAGAATGGTACGTGTCCTGCCAAGTGTCCCTCAACCCCTAGTCAATAGGCTGGTACTGGTTAATGAGATGACCGGAATATCATTTTCATTTTCCTGGTTCAATGGTGGAAACAGCAGAACATAATACTGTTAACTACTGTATGCAAGCACAGATTTACTTTTACACTAAGTAAGCTGTTCCCTACACGCTCTGAGAAGAAGAAAGGAGACCCGCTAGGCTTGTGACACACACAACACACGTGCAATGGGCAGCGACACAGAACACACACACACATATATGCTAAAGCGGTCACTGATGCAATTTGTCCTCTGCTAGTTCAACCCATCCATGCTGTCCTCCTCCAGGGGGCACCCAGGAGTAGTGGGAAGCCTCTCAGTGGTGTCCAAGGACCAAGCCCAAGTGCTCAGTCCAGGTCCTGGTCAGGGACAGAACTGAAGAGCATGAGCTCTTCTGCATGTTTTTTTTATATTTGGGTTCTATGTGGAGGGGACCCGAGTGAGCACAGGGAAAACAACAAGCAGCTGTTCAAACCATGTGACTACCATGAGTGGGTCTGCAGTCCACCAGGATCAAAACCTCACGGCACAAAAACAGTTTCTTCCCAACTGCAGCTGGCCTTATCAGTAAGAGCCCCACTGACACTGTATTATTTTGTATATCATTTTGTACTTCCTGTAGATTGCACTGTATGTACTATTGTATTAATTGTCTTTGCCACTGACATGTCTTGTAGATTGCACTGTAAAATATAAACCTGTCAAAAAAAAGTTTGGAAATTTGTGTTTGGTAAATCATATCTCTGTTACCATTATATTATTAGCATTGTATCTTATATAAGTGGAAAGCCTGTTAATTATCCTTAACAAGGTCCCATTTGTGGTCCCAAGTGAAATGTGCCAAATTTCCCTGCCAATGTCAGTTTATTTTCTGTGTTGGTATTGTCAGAGCCCAGCTATCACCTGCAGGGCTCGCTCGTGTGCCTGCTTAAGTGTGTGTGTGTGCTTGACTGTGTATGAGGATGCTTGACGGTGTGTGTGTTCACAGCATGTTCATATTAGTCTCTGGGTGTGTTGGTTGACATCATGCACTGCAGCTGTTCCAGATGACATCATAAAAACAATTTGCTTCGATGATCCACTCGGTCCTCGGTCACCAAAAAAACATCAGGTTTTCCAAGTTATGTGGCTTTATAATATCACACCATGGAAAATGACCACATAATTCTACCCTTCCATTTGCTATTCTATTAGTAGATAGAATAACAATTCTACTCACTATTGTAAATGGGATACAGTGAGAATGCCCTCTGTAAGTAAATGACCAGCCCCACCTAGAATCTTAGGGAGAGCCTATTGTGTTTGATATTGTCAGTCTAGCCCTCTTCACAAGGGCTGGAATGTGGTCTGGTCCGTCTCTGTGTGGGAACTCTGTTGTTGTCAGTCACATAAGACTAGCGAGGTAGACAGGCGTGGTACTGTATGGTGAGAGTCAAAGCAACACAATGACAGCATACAGCGGTTATCAGCGCATGGTGATGAACACGCTGAACACTTAATAAATGTACAATATGCTACAGTTTATTCTTAAAGCTCATCTTTTTTGGGGGGAGAAAAATGTTTTTGATCTGTAAACCAATAGTTTTACTTCACTAAAAAGTAGTGAAAACTTGAAACTTAAATTACCATCAACATTTTCAAACCTGTTAAAAGCACAATACACATTTCATGAGTCTTCAAAAATACCTGAAAGGAGATACCAAGACATTACTTTGCCTTAAGAACCAGAGCCTTCAGACAAAGTCACCCTGCTCATCATAGTTTTACCATCCCGAAGATAGTGATAACTCAAACAGCCTTTGAAATGCAACCATAGCCTACAGCAGCCCTGGGGCTGAGATCCACCTCGCCCAGACAGTTGGAACCATATACGGTCAGGTCATTAAGCCATGTTCACATACAACAGCCCAGACAGTTTAAAGCAGTTTGAAACAGAAATGGGATTTGTTTTGTGACTGCCAATTTGGAATATTATAAATTCTAAAACTGCCAAGATTCAACATCAAATCTTATGTACCGGTGTCTCGTCTTGGCTGTTGTATGTGAATCCGGCTTTACACATTTCCACCTGAACCCAAATAGTTATCAGAGTTCGAAACATGAGAGGCCTGTATCCAAGCAACCTGTGGCAATATCATGGCAAAACAAACAGCTGAGGTCACCAGTCCATCTGGCCAGATGATCTTACTACTGTACCAGTACTAATCTCCAAGTTCCACCCAGCATATGTTGTCCTTTGATACATGTTCACTGTATTGAAGTGCCATGAGTCCGAAGTCACTTTTGGAACATCTGTGTGCTAGTCAACCTATTGAATCCTTTACCAGTACTTACTGTACACACCTGGTATTGTTCACTAAAGGTGTGGTTTTGTTACAGTGCTGTCAATTCCACAGTAGGAATCTAACTTATTACAGATAAGGCAGTCTCTCTCTCGTTCTCGCCTCGTCTTGTCTCCCTCTCTCCTTTCAGAATGAATTAAGGAGAGGAGAGAAGGAAAGGAGATGTGGAAAGGAGACAAGCAAAGGAGACCACTTTTAGAATACAAAGTGTCCAGTTCACAGTTCCGTCTCCTTCTCCTCCTCGTCCCCCTCTCCCCCCAGGCAGTACTCATCGTCCGTGGTCGTGTTGGAGCTGGCGTCTGAGTCCGAGTCCTGGTCCTGGCCCGACTCATCAAAGGCCGAGAGGCTGGAGAAGTAGCCCCTGGTTGGCAGGTGCCCCCTGGTGGTCTGGCTGCCCGCTGAGAACGTTGGGGAGGAACGGGGGGATCGGGGGGGGAAAGACATCCGTCGGGTGGCAGGGGACCACGGAGGGGAGGGAGGGGGGGTCAGAGGACCCTCTGTGTCCCACAGGAAGTGAGAGGAGTCTAGGCTAGAGGGGCCTGTGGTGGTGACGGCGGTGGGGGATCGACCCGTGACCTCTGAACCCCAAGTACTGGATCTAAGCAGGGATCTGGGGAGAGACTTGGACTTGGCCCCACTCCTGAAGTCGCTCCTGGACGTTACCCAATCACCTTCGCCACTGTAATCATCCCAGGTTGAGACCCCTCCAAAGGTCATGGCGGGGTCGGGGAGTCCGGGGAGGTCGTTGGCGCTGGCAACGCGGGTTCCCGTGGAGATGCGTCCAGGACCAGAGGGTCGGGAGGAGAGCACGGAGCTGACGGAGAACGACCTCCCCGCCTCCAGACCATACTTCAGGTCGGCACAGGAGGAGAAGGAGGCCAGGCGATCCCCGTCCCAGCCTCTGACCCCTGACCCTTGACCTCTCACCTCCTCTTCCTCCGCAGGCTCGCAGAGAGAGGTGGCCTTTCTCCTCCCCCCTGTGGGTGGGAGTACCGGGCTGAGGAACACACTGTCACTACCCCACTCCTCTCTGCTCGGGGGCGAGGAGGGGGAGAAGAGATGGGTGGCGGTGACTTGGCGATCCGGTGAGAGGAGGGGGGAAGAAGGGGACATTTTGTGACCCAGGGAGGAGAAGGGGGACTCAGGGTTTCTGGGGCTGGCTGAGGACCCTCTACACGTGGGGAGAGTAGCAGGGAGGTCGGGGGCCCAGGGCTGGAGCCCGGCCGGGCTGCGCTCTCTACAGGGAGGAGGCTGTCTTGACTGACACTGGCCGCCATCCAGCCTGCCATCCAGTCCACCATCCATCCTATCATCCAACCCGTCACCCTCAAACGGCTCAGAGTGCAGCGGTCCAGTAGGACTGAGGTTCGTCAAACTTGGCAACGGCCCGCTCTCCTCCGCAAGCTCCCCTCTGAACACGCCAAACTGTAAACGCTCATTCTTAACGCTCTCTGCCCTCCTGTCACTCGGTTCTGTACAAACGGGGACTCCGTCTCCTCCTCTCTCACCTCTGCTCCACTGGGCTGAGGGGGGCTCGGGAGAGATCTTACTCTCTCTCCCGCTCTCCTCCTCTCCTTCTTTGCCCCCCTCGTCACCAGGGACGGCACCAGGGTCGGAGGTCGTCGGAGACGCCCTCTTTCGGCGGCGCGCCGGCAGCGTCTCGTCGTCGGAGCGTTTGACATTGAACGTCTGCTTCAGTCGGCCGATCAGGTCTGTTTTAGTCGTGCCGCTCTGTAGTTTCCCCGTCTCTCTCTGCCCTCTCTCCGTCTCACTCGTGTCTCTTTTAGACTCGGCGGTCTCTCTCTGGGTGCTGCCAAGAACGCTCTCCCTCTCCGTCTTCAACCCAAACAGCCCTCTCTTGGAGCTCTGGGTCGGGGACGGGGCTGTCACGCTCTTCCTGTCCAACACCGGGACACTGTCTAGGCTGCGTCTGGACGTCGGCGAGAGCTCAGCGGCGCCGGACTTGGTGCCCACGACGACGGTGCCGGCGTGAGGACCCAGCAGCGCCGTGTAAGAGCGCGCCAGCCGCACACGGCTGGTGGACCCCGAGTAGGAGGAGGCCTTCGGGATCATGTAGACCAGCGTCTCTACAACCGTGACACAGGAGGAGGGGGGCGGGGAGGGTATCTCCTCTACCGCTGCTAAGGGGGAGGGCTGAGGGCCCACGTCATCAACGCAGGCCTCTGTGCGAGATGGGTGTGGAGCGCCGCCATCTTGGATGACCCGACTGGTCTGTGCGATGTGGTAGTTGTTCTGCGCACTATCGGTCACCGTGGCAGCGACCTTTGAACCGTCCTGACCTGACCCAGTCCTCTGTTGGGAGAGGGGGGGTGAGTAGGGGGAGACGGGGGGTGACATGGGGAGGGAGTAAAGGGGTGACATAGGGAGAGCGTTATGGGGCGAAGTTGGAGGTTTGTAGGGTGAGGTTGGGGTCAGAGTTGAATGTGTGACCTCACCCTGAGGTGGCGAGTTAGCCTTGAGGTCCCAGTAGGGCGGGGAGCTGAAGGGAAGCTTGCGCCCACTGCATGTGTCCGACGGGAGGGAGAGGGGGGCAGCAGAGCACGGGCGGGACGTCCTCTCCTCTGACTGCACCCTCTGTGGCCCCCCTGTAGTCCGGCCCTTCTCCAGGGGGTTGAAGGTGTACCGCAAGGGCCGGTCAAAGCTGCTGGAGAGGACGCGGCGTTCGTCCCTCTCTCTCTCTCTCTCGTTCTCCCTCCCCTCCGTCTCCTCCCTCTCTCTCTGCGCCTCTCTGTCTACCCTCCACGCCTGCAGGCTGGAGGTCCTGGCCCCAGGGGGGGAGAGAGGAGGCACGGCCCGGGAAGGGCTGCCTGATCTCAGGGAGGCGTAGATGGAAGGCCCCCCCACATTGCGGAGCGGTCTGGAGGGGGACAGGGGGCTGGTCAGGGCCGGGGGGCTCTCAGACGGACCAGACTGCCCCCTGGGGGTGGTATCGCAGCGCTGCTGCTCCACTGAGTTGCGCCAAGTGGCCCGCCCTTCTATCCCCCTCCCTTCCGCCAGGGGGCACTGTTTCCTAGGGGAAAGAACCAGGCTGTCGGTGAACTTCCTCTCCCCGAGAGGAAGGGAGTTGCCCTGGGGAAGGAGGAGGCTGGAGGGGCTGGGGGAGGTGGTGGTATGGTTGGTGTTGGAGGGGAGAGGTTGCGGAGTGGGGGTCTGGGTAGCTTTAGAGGGAAGTGGTGGCCTGGTGGAGGTGGGTTTAAGGTGGAGAGGTTGAAGGGTGGAAGAGGAGGTGGTTGTAGGGGAAGGTGGAGGGTTTGTGGAGGTGGAGGTCTTTATGGAGATCGGTCTGGGGGCCGAGGTGTTGACGCTGAAGGGTTTGGGGGTGTAGCTGGCCAGGAAGAAGGATCTTGAGGCGGGGGTGGGGGTTCTCTTCTCTGTGGACCTCTGACTAGAAAGAACAGATGAGGGTGTTGGGGACTTGGGGCTGGTTGGAAGGTAGTCTTGGCCTACGGAGGTTCTGCCAGGGGATGCTCTGTGGATGGAGTGGGGTCTGCATGGGAGTACAGAGTTGAGGCTAGTGCAGAGAGAAGCAGGGGTGTTGCTGGTCTGAGGTCTGGTGGAGAGGGAGGTAGAGGTGAAAGATTCAGAGCTCTCGGAACTGAGATGACACTGTGCAGTATCAACAACGTTGGACCTACAGGGCCTATAGTCAAGGCTCGTCTCTGGCCCGGTCAAGTCTACAGTAGAGCCGCTGAATGTAACGGGGCTCCAAGCGCTGCTGATCTTAGACCTGTAGGAGATACCGGACAAGCTGTGGGACTTCCGAGACAGTGGGTCAGCAGGGCTGGGAGCAGGAGGAGTCAGGAGGGAGGTGTGTGAGCACTGGTCTGGGAGGTCCTGAGCCTCGCTTGTTTTGAGATGGCTGGTCTCTACCTGGGTGTCTCTAAGCATGTGGTTGAGGTTATTGTGGGGAGCTGATTGGCTAAGGTGGTTGTTTATGCTGTTGATATTGTGGGGGCTACAGCTTGTGTTGCTATTTGTAATTTGTGGGCCTGGATCATTCTTTTTGGTGGAAAGGAATGAGTAAAGGGATGTGTTGTCTTTGTTTGTGTTTTTATTTATGTTGTTGTTGACGCTGTTGGTGGGGCTGAGAGGGGAGCAGGGACTGTAATCACCCTCCTCCGCGTGCTTCCACCAGTAAGTGGAGCCCAGCATGGTGCCTCTGGGAAGAGAGCGGCTTTTTGGGAAGTCCAGGCGGCCATGTTGGGAAGTTTGAGAGGAAGTGAGGTCAACCTCTTTGGTCCTACTCAGGTCAGATCTCTCTGAGGAGGAGAGTCCCTCCAGACTGCTGGCCAGGATGGTCTGTTTGTCAGAGTAGGATTGAGTGGGGTACGCCCTGGAGGTCTGGGGGGGCCTATAAGAGGTGGAAGATGAAGAGAGGAGGGATTTCAACCGTTCTTGTTCCCTGTCATTGGGTGAGGTTGGATGAAGGTGTGGTTTTTGTGACCCTGGTGCTCTGTCATTAGTCAAGCTGGACAGAGTGGGAGGAATTGCCTCCGAGTGGGGGCAGCCAATGTTGGAGTTCCTCCAGTTGGAGTTGAACCTTCTCAAAGAGAGGAGAAGGCTACTGGTGATGGGTTTGGAGCTCAGTGATGATGGTTGATCTCCATGATGACCAGTTTGGGACATCTTCCGGTGCACATGCAGTTGGAGAGAGAGGGGGGAGGTGGGGGTTTGAGGCGAGGGGACAGGAGAGGAGATGGGGGAGACAGGGGTGACAACACCCTCTTCTTCCAGTCTGTTGTCCAGTCTCCCCCAATCCACACCCAGAGACTTAATCACGGGACTGTTTGTGGGACAGTCCAGTTTTAAACTGTTAGGATTCCTCTCATTCAGCCAGCCCAAGGTGTCTCGACTGTTACCCAGGGAAGGAGCCCTCTCCTGGACTTGGGATGCTAGGATCTCTCCACTCTCTCCAGCTGGCTGGTTCTGGGGGTCAGAGGTTCTCTCCTGAGGGCTGCACAATGTTGAAACCCTTCCCCCCTCACCCACTTCCTGTTCACTGCCCTGGGCTTCTTGCTCGGCCTCCCCCGTCGCTGTGCCAACCTTCTTGTGGCGTCGGAAACGTCCGCTCCAGTGTGGAGCGATAACAGATACCATGGTGGAAGACAACATGGCTGATGGAGGCTCAGCTGAGCTGGTGGCTCCTGAACAGTCCTGGGTTACGACCCTAATATGCCTGGTATTCAAATATTCCTGTGACCCTTTACTATCTACCTCTGATCGGTCCGTGTCTGTGAATTCAGAGGCCACAGATGCTGACACTGTGGTAGGGTTAGTAGGCTGTGTGCCTGTTGTTGTGGGTTCAAGTCTTTGACTGTCAGTGGTGGTAGGTTCAAGTCTTTGAGAGTCTGTGAGTTCAGGAGCTACAGGCACTGTCACTGGGGGAGGGTCAGCAGGTTGTGTGTCTATGGTTGTCGTTTCAAGCGTCTGTTTTTCTCTAGGTGTTCTAGTAACTCCAATGTCAGTAGTCTGTCTTTGCTGTCCAGATGTGGAGTCCGGCGTGTGTTCGTGAAGAACTCTGGCGTCCCGGTCTCCTGTCAAGCATCCACTTCTTGTTGGTAAACTTCCGACTTCCTCTTCCTTACAGACAGGATGTGATGCATTCGTCAATGATGAGAGGGGATTGGCTGGCTCAGTGGGGTCATGTGGCAGGAATCTGCTATTGTCCTGCTAAGAGACAAGAAACGCTCGAGTCAAATTAAGTTTAACAGTTAGAGCTGGATTAATACGGTAATCAAGTGTCTTTCCATAAGCTTTGACAGGTTCAATCTTGAAAAGGCCAGTTTTAAATCTTCTGTGGAGGCATTTACAAAAACAATAAAGCCGGGCTTAATGGTTTTCCTGTGTCAACAAACAGAATCCTGCCTAATCACTTACACCACCTATACAGGTTGTGGTTTCAGCTGTGGTGACAAAGTGCTATGATGATTGAGGAACAGAACTCAAAATGCTTGGGCGGAGCTAGGCTCCCGTTTCCATGGTTACAGTTATTAAGAGGTTTACTCCTCCTGACAAACTGGTTGCATTTGAGACAGGACTCTCCCACAGAACACACTACACCCCTGCTGTTAAAACAGGAACTAACAATGTGTTGATTTTAGATTGAGATGGCATTCACGCAGTATACTAGCATTGATTATGTAGTCGTAGCAAGTGTTATAGAGATGCACTTTTTATTGGGATGTCATTTGTTGTTGTTTGCTGCATGTGAATGTAAAGCTCTCTGGACTCTCAGCCTACAGTGCAGTCTGGTGTTGCGTACCTGTGAGATCCGTGGTCCAGGGGAGTCTCTCTCAGCCTCAGAAAGGCTGGTAGAGAGAGGGACAGAGAGAGTGTTTGTTACCATCACTGCACATTTACATTATACAGCATCAAGATTGTCTTAGGATATGTAATAGCAATCTACAAGTTATTGTAGATTTTGATAATATCCTATGTAAACCGGAGCTAAACGTGACCCTTGTTGCGTCCCAAACAATGTTTCACGTGAATGATTCCACAACCAGGAAATTAAACTCTCAGCTGGGACAGGATGTTCTGGTCACACAATGGCACAAAAGTGTCTGAGTGGAAAGGTGTGTGTCTGTGTGTGTGTGTGTGTGTGTACATGTTCCTGAGAAGTGCATGAGAAAAATGAAACTGTCTGCCACCCGGAAACACACAGGCATGCGCGCGCGCACACACACACACACACACACACACACACCCAAGTAAATACACACTGTTAATGTTTTTAAAGGAAACATTAGAGGCGACAAATGTTCCGCCTTCATCAGAACAAAGAACAACAGGCTCAGCAACATTCCATGTCTAGATTTTTCCCACCCCCTCTCTGATCTATATTCATAAGAGCTGCTTTCATTTCTGACACACACTTCTTTACGAACACACACACACACACACACACACACACACACACACAACCCCCCATTCCCCTCAAACACACTACACACAATACTCTTGCAAAATCCCAGCCACCACTAACTTCACCCTCACACTTCTCTCTCACCTGTGTTTAGCACAGTGCTCTTGTGCTGTCTGCGTTGCTCCTGCTTGTATAGGTTCTGCAGGTCTGGGTTCTGCTGGTCTATGTTCTGCTGGTCTGGGTTCTGCTGGTCTGGGTTCCGCTGGTGTATGTTCTGCAGGTCCAGGACCTGTCCGGTCAGACCTACTGGGTTCGGGCGGGTCCAACTTCTTTTTGTATTTGAACGGGACAGGAAGTCTCAAAGACAGGAAGGAGGTCAACTTGCGCCGACCAGACTTCCTGTTCACAACCTCAGACCGACCGCCACCACAACTGTAGCCCTCCTCCTCCTCTTCTTCCTCCCTGTGTGTGTCTGTTCTCAATAGCAGACCTGGACACACCAATCAGATTACAGCTTACTGTACTAGTCAGACCTGGACAGACCAATCACATTACAATATAGCAGACAGAGCCAGCACAGTATTACAGCATTCATAACTCATTCTCTCCTGGTCCATCATTAAAACAATAGATTAGTACAGCACAGGAGGAATCATTAGTGGTAACACACACGGCTATGAGACACGGTGTGTGTGCGTGTGTGTGCGTGTGTGTGTATTTGTCACCTGTGTGTGACCGGTTGGCTCCCTGGTCAGTCCTGGTCTCTTTGCCATGGTGACCCAATGCTCCACTATGACTCCCATCCTGCTGTCTCCTAGGGAACCGCACACCAAATAAACAACATTAATGGTGATGATCAGGTGATTCAGTCTGATTCTGATTTTACATATGAATCTGATTCTGCTTCTGAATATGATTCTGACTCTAAATATGATTCTGATTCAGTCTGATTCTGATTTTAAATATGAATCCAATTCTGCTTCTGAATATGATTCTGATTCAGTCTGATTCTGAATCTGTATCAGAGGCCCTACTTACACCTGGTATTTCATGCTATTCGTTTGCAGATACAGAGATACTAAGTATCTCTTTTTGTTTTCCGCATCTGTGCATTCACCTACAGTACAATATAGGTGGCCTGCAACCAATCAGGATTGAAAGCGGACAGCATTTCCTCACAATTTTCAATGAATGTTAATAGGAATTAATGTTTTGCCAAAGCTGCTGCATTTACACTCTGGCTTATGGGACTCAAACTACCTCCAGTGGTGGTTTGGGCCATCTGGTCAAATTCAGATTTTAATGCGCCTTGTATGCACTTTTATAGTCTTCAAATGTAGATAGAGCCACTACTGTGTGAATAAAATCGATATACCTTTGTCTATTAATGGGGTCTCAGATACTGACTCGGATTCTTGATGAATCTGATTTTGAATCTGACCACTGACCAATCTGATTCAGATTCAACATTCAATCCAGCAGTCAGACAGCTCAAGGACCAAGAAGAGTACTGTACCTACAGAAGTTTGCAACTGTGTCTGTTCACTCTCCTCTGAAGAAAATTATCTGTGATTGTTTTTCCCAGGATTGATCAAGCTAGCCTATGTGCTAAGCTATGTTCCTGCCTCTGCATCAGATAGAAAGCCACTAAATTAACATCTTCCCCTTCTCTCAACAATTTCTCACACTCCCAATTGCACTTGTGTGCCAATACAGACACACACACATGCGCACACACACAGATACACCCTTCACTCTCCCTAGAGTTGCATTAACAACTCAGTCATCATGTTACACAGCAGCTACCATAGGTAGCTTTCACACATCTGAATACATGTCACTCCCTCTTTCTCTGTCTCTCTTGATCTCCCCGCCTCCCACATTACCCTCCCTGCTAGTGGACAGAGGCTTAGGAAACAATGCTAAAAACATGCACTATCTCACTCCCTCTTCCTCTGTGTCTCTCTGTCTCCCTCATACCCCTCCCTTCTGGACAGGTGAGCCAATCTTAAAATAATCAAAACATCCCAGGATTAATCTCTAATCAGTGATAATCTAGATATTTTACCCTTAGAAAGATATTGGTGAATGAGTCCCATTGTTTTACAGCCCTGAATTTCAAGTCGAATGCTAGGCTATCCCCTCTCTCCCCCTCCCCACTCTTACCAGCCACACGCGCACACACACGCACACACAATCCCTCGCTCCTGTGCTATTGTGACAATCCTCTTTTCTCTCCCTCACTCCTCCTTGCCTATCATCAAACACATGTTCTATTGTCCACCCTACTTGTTCTCATTCTAATATTCAGCTGTTTGTAGTCTTACGGTTTCGCGCGTGCATGATAATCAACTCGCCCACTCGCTCGCTGTGAATCTAGTCTGTACAGTGACCTGCTCTATTCACACATGGGCTCAGTCAGACATTAGACAGTATTGTTACAAGGAGGGGAGCTGGGAGGGTAGTCTGACATTTGTGTTATAATAAATGAAGGAAAGCCCCGGCACTCACGAGATAGACATAGTCTTCAAAACTTTAATGGGCAAGAGTGAACGTTTCGGCCTTAAGCTGAACATCAGCATCGATGGCCGAAACGTTCAGTCTTGCCCATTCAAGTTTTGAAGACTATGTCTATCTCGTGAGCGCCGGTGCTTTCCTTCATTTATTATAACACTTCAATCAATCAATCAATCAAAGCTTTATTTGTATAGCGCATTTCATACCCAGAGGCAACACAATGCGCTTTACAGAGAACAAGGGAGGTGGGCATACGACCCACTCTCTACATATTCCAGAGGGAAGCAAAAAAAACAGCAATCACCCGGGGGCCAGATAAGTGAGCTGTAAAAATTCTTCCCTGACCCCTCTCAACAAGGCGATCGAGCAGACCTGGCACCCGTGGCACCCGACTTCACCTGGCACCCGTGACTGCTCCAGATTAATTTTGAGTTGTGTGCACTCGTATGCTTTTTTGGACATTTGTGTTCTCACAGATCCTCTGGGCAGTGTAAAAGATAAGTTCAGGTGTTCAGTGCGTGTGTGAAAGGGGCTTTTGAGGGTGTGCATGATTTGCATCAGAGTGTAAATGTTCAGTCCTGTTCTATTGGTCTCATTACAGTGGGTGAACCAATTCAAGGCTCACCTGGGAAGTCTCTACCACCAAAGGACCAAGTTCTCATCCACAACCACTGCGTTGTGCACATATTAATGTGCACAACCTACTGTAGTGTAAAGAAGCACTCTGCCCCTGTGTCTCTGAGCTGAGGCTGAGCTCACAGGACAGCCCTGCAGGACTGTCAGTAATGAATAATAATATGGCTTATCACTGTGCAAAGTACAGTGTGACACGTACTGTGGCTCTAAGTATTAGTCTGTGTCATCTGATTACCTGTCTGCTTCTCTTCCGCTGCCTCTCTCTTCTCTCTCACTCTTTCTCTCCCCCTCTTTTTTGGTCAGGTTGTTGGAGCAGCTGTAGACTAGAGCAGCTGCAGCTACACCCTTCCGCCAGAGCCTGCCATTTTGGCTGTACTGTCTGTTCTCCGTCATAATAGATCAACATGTGACTGAAGGCCAAATTAAACACACACGGTCACACGCACATACCCACACACACACTCTCTCTCTTTCTCTCACACACCCACATAGACACACACACATACTGTACGCTCTCTCTTATTCTCTCTCTCTTTCTATGATCTCTCTCTTCACTCTCCCTGCTCCTCATCCCCCCTCCGGTAGGCAAGAGGAGACAGGTCAAAACAAACATGACATTAATGTGTCAATGTCAACAAGCCACACACACACTCATAGACACACAGGCATGGTGGTGATGTCAGAGTCATTAACAGAGCCAGGTCAACATAGCAGACAGATGTGCCATGCCGTGATATAAGAAGCGTGGGTGAGCTCATAGGAATCACTCACTGTGACGTCCCTAAATTATATGAAGGCCTGTGTGGTTTTGACCCAATCTGTGAAATAGTCGTGTGTGCGGGAATGTGGCATGTGTATGCAAATGTGTGTGTGTGTATGTTCTAATAACCTCCTTGGTGTGTGTTTCACTGCGTCACTCACTGGTCGTATTGCTTCCAATCCGCCGTCCCTCAGTTGCCCAAACTGGGTTCAATCTGTCCTCTGACGCATGCTCTATGGCCTGACCACCTCTCGTAAACACCATTTAGCCAGCTCTGAAAAGCTAGTAATTTGGTGGGTGGTATAATATGGTATACTGAGGAGGGAGTTCAACCAATTCTACTCGACATGTGCACTGCACAGCAGAGGGTGTGTGTACAGATATGGCAACACAGTTACATAACGTGGGTGTGTTAACAGCATTAACATTAATGTGTTACTCAACCATTATAAAATTATTTATACCTCAGATAGCTTCCCTTTACAAGGATTTCGTTTTATAATAGGCCTAGCTGATTAGTTGTGCTCGGAATCCAAAGCCAGTTGTGCCATACAGTCAGTCCACCCGCCTAAATACCGAACATTGTCAGTGTTTAAAGATCAGAGACTTGTTGACCTTTTGTTGACAGCTCTTCTGGGGTTTAGTTAGAGTTTTGTTGCATGCGTGAATTCTGCTAGCAGTCGCCTTGGTTACGTGTATGTTCATGCAGCATGTGTAAGCTCGTATATTGACATAGCCTATCTTACATTAAGCTAATAACAGCTTCTGGAGAAAAGGCCGTGCTATGCATAGCCTATTCTATAGCCTAAGTCTAAAAGCCTGCTAAAAGCAAGTTCATCGAGAACTGGAAGAATTGTAATCTACTCTAGGGCTCGCTAGCCTAGCCCAGTTCCCTACTGAATATGTATTAAAACGTCTTGTTAAAGGTTGGCGTTTGAACTACTAAGCCAACAAGGGCAAAATGTAGACCGCCTTAGAAATTAAAAGCAGTCTAGTTAAACAATCTAAATAACACAGACCTACCTAGTTGTGCAGCTCTCTTCCGCTCTCGTGCCCCGTGCGTTCTCTAGGAGAGCCTGCGTGAGTTCTGCCTCCCCTCTGTCCCCGCCCGGGATTCTCAGCTCCGAATACGCCGCGTCACTTGTTGACATCGTTTCTACCTGGCGGAGCCCGTTTGGTTACTCTCCGTTAACCCAGCACGGCGCGACGGGGAGCCTTGACACACTGCCGTTAAAAATGTAGTGAGAGATTTAACTGCAACACATCTCCGACATTCCAGAGAGCAGTCGTCATACCTCGGCTTTATTATTCCTGATCGTTGTCTCACCCATGGCCTCACCTGCCCCCTCCTTCAGTGCGCAGGGTCCTCACTAGAGCAACGGACCACCTTCTGTTCACAGTTACCACACGGAGGCCAAAGGGCAATGAAATGTGTTTATCTATAGCCTAGTGGTTACCGATTAAGCCGAGATAAAGTAGAGCTACCTGATAGTATGATAGGCGAGAGGTTGCCTATTCATTTGTTCGTTCTTTTGAAAGAGTGGGCTACCATACTGTAGCCTACATTCAATAGCGTAGAGCAAATGGGTTAGGCCAAGGTTCAGGAACCTGTGGCTCCTGAGCCAGATTTGGCTCCTTGACTAGGATTTGGCTCCCACCCAAATCTAGAATTGATAGGCTAATACAAGTGGGGCTACAGATTCAATATTTTTTTTATTTGTTTAGCAGGCTTGCACCTACAAGGAATTTGCCATCGTCTGTTGGTGCATGACAACAAACATAGCCTACAGTGCAAGAACCAGACAGGACAGTGTACAATAACAAATTGATACAGTACAATATAGGAATATAATATACAAAACTGTACAAAATAAGCAATAGACAAGTACAAAAACAAGTAACCTACAAAACAAGTAGGCCTACAAAAAGCTAGGTCTACTCATCCCCTTGGTGCAGAAGAAACCAGGGGTGTAGTTGTATGGGGGGACATAATTGGCCGATTTGACGCCGTCTCATTGTGATTAGCCTGCATCTTAAGCTCGCTGGATGGAGGGAAGTGCAAAAATGTCTCTGTAGGCTATAGCCTGACTGGGACATCAATGGCATGCTGTAGAGGTAGGCCACATTTGAGTGAAGGTTGCAGATAAAAACAAATTAAAATTTATAGACAGATTGTGAAAGCTAATTTATTGTCACACGAAATCCTCAAATCGACTGACACTCTGGAGAGTGTCCATTTCGGGCGCGGGCAGGCGAACCAGTAACGGAAAAACAAAATCAGCACGGCATGATTTGACCCGGCACGGCTAAAATTGCCAATGGAAAAGGCCTATGACATTGCAGAGGCAGGCCAGAGCTGTGTCGGTTGCTAGGCAATAGAAGGATACAGCCAGGGTGGGGTCAGTTAAGCCACACTCTAACAGGGACTCCAGGCACTGAGTGAAGCCAAAGTCCTATTTATTTGTCACATACTTCATTCATACAAGTATGTGCAGTGAGGAGTGGCTGTGAGAGCTGGGGGTGTCAGAAGCATCCACCCTGTATTCCAACTGGGGAGAAAGAGAGAGAGAGAGAGAGAAATCAAGGGACAGAATCAGAAAGCTTTACTCTTGTGGAGTCTGTGCTTTCCAAAACAACCTTGTCTTTTCTAACCTCTTCTCCACTCCTCCCATCTCCCCTCACTCTCTACTCCTACTCCTCCTCTCCCTCCGTCTCACCGAGTAGAGGAGAGGTGCATTCTGAGGAGAGCGAGTGGTGACGGCGCACAGTCTGAAGGCTAGGTCAGGGACCTGGGGTCTGCAGTCTGACACAGACACAACAATAACCTCACCATGACCACTCCGACTCAAAGAAGCACACACACACAAAAGAAAGACACACAAGACACAGCTCTGGAGCCTTTGACTTACAAGTTGACCTCCATGCAGAACGCCCCCCACCTCTTGATGCCTCACCAATGTACTGCTCCCAGGGGGAGTCCTCTAATCGAGCCCCGGGCTTCAGTGTGGAAGCAACTGGCCTACTCTGGCCCACACCTCCTCCTTGCAGTTCCTGGGCAAGAAGACAGGGGGCTCTATCGCACCGGCTGCCTCACACGCAAACCTCCCTTCTCTGCAACTTCAAAATACCAAGGAGTCGGATTAAGAATGGGCTTAATACATAGTAATTTGTGCTGGATATGTCTTAAAGGCACTTTGTTACACTGCATTTGAGAATTGCCCTCCTATGTTTGTTCTGACCCTCTGGTGTTTCTCTGTGTCAGCCAGCCCCTATGCAAGTCATGCCTTTATGTGCATGTAGGCCTGGCACTAGATCTGTCGACCAGGGATTTCTGTGTCTCCAATGCAGGAGGTGATGAAATATGAAGTTTTAAGAGCTTTCAACTGAGTGGCCTGGCTGCATCATATGACCAAAACAGCCCCTGTGTGAAAAGTCTGTGCACACGCAACCATAGACATCCCAGTGCAACGGTCACAACGGTGTGCTGTCCTCATTTACTGTACATACAGCAGGGAAGAAAGAAGGGAAAAATACTGTAGCTGTAGAGCAAATACTGATCTGTGTAACAAAGAGAGACAGTGTCTGTGTGTGTGTGCAGAGACAGACTTTTCAAGGCTCTCTGTGCTAAAGGCAAAATGTAAAATGACTCCATTCTTATCAGTTTTTATCAGCACAGCATTTGCACATGTAAATGATGCAACATGTCTTGAGTCACAAAATACTTACTCAAATCTATTATATTTACTGTATTACAAAATGGATGCTATAAAAGGTAGGCCTATAGAGCTATTCAATTCAAATATTCTAGATTTTGTGTGGATGAACTGAATTGCCTCACTAAGAAACCAAGCTTTCATGTGCACAAATGTCTTTTGACACTACAAACAACAAGCATTGAATGGTCATCATTCCTATTCATTTTGCACCATGGCATGAAGTAGGCTAATGTACTGTTCAAATATCAAAGTCCTCATATGCAAACAATATGGTAGCATAGCCTATACTGTACCCAAAACTCACCTGTCATCCCCACCCACAATGCATGTCATTAGTATGTATTGTTAAATGTGTAAGTGGATGAAATGTAAGTATTTATTCAAAAAAAAAAATTATATATATTTTTTTTATTGAATTAAAATATCAGTGATAAAATAGTTTTAGATAGTATAAAAATAACCTCAAGCGATGTAGGACAGTAAAAGGACAATGGTTATAAAAATAATAATAATAATAATAAAAAAAAACATGCTACGTTTTGTTGGGGCTGAACAATGCGACGGCTGGCCTCTAGTGTCCTTGAACTGTAAATTCACTTAATGGTTCAGCCCCGACAAAACGCAGCAAAACGTTTATTTAAACAGTAACGGTGGTGCGTTGGAACTATGGCGTCAATTTAGTGCCAAAACTCGCGCGTAAAAACAACAACATCGTGAGTGAACATTTCTGCCCCGTGTGTGCACATACAATCCGTGAATGAAAAATACAGTGTTGTGAGTGAATATTTCTGCTGCGTTAATGGGTGCTAGTGGGGTTCCCTACCACGGAAGCTATTATACAACGCTGGTGTCACCGCGCCAACGTCATTCTCGATCAAACTTTCTGAACCCGTACATAAAATGTGTAATTCGGGTAAACTGGTGAAACATTTCACTCATGTTATCTGAGAACCGGGGTTACGCAAGTAACCTAAAGTTCTTATGTTTCACCTATGGGATGGATATAGACCAAGCCCCCAGGATCAGCTTGGCGCATTGAAGCCACCATGGGCTTTCAGGCCAAGCTCGGTATTGCAAGTCACGTGACGGCATGCGGCCCAAGACCCTTATTTCCCATGGTTTGTGGATTATGATAGATAGGGCTAGAAAAGGAAAACAAAAATTTTCTGGGTATCATTCAGCATCAGAGACCAATCTAATCAATATAAACTTTTAATTCAATGGGGTTTTTTTGTTTTTGAAGCCACCAATACCTGTAACGAGCCCATTTGAAACATGTGCTGTGAACGAGCCTTGGGGACGCTGGTCGGTGAGGCAAGGACAGAAAAGAGCCATGGCCATTACAATCTGCCATAGGGGGGCTTGGAGCAACTGGGAAACCAATCACCTCAAGTCAGCAGAGCTTGACCACAGCCTGGAGGTAGGAGGGAGCTGTTCATTTGCCCTGTAGGCTTGCACCACAGTCCTAAACTGGATGGGACAGCGCAGGGAGCCAGTGCTGAGAACGGAGTAGGGAAGTTGTGTGGAAGAGCATGGGGCCGTTGAACACCAGGTCAGCAGCAGCTTTCTCCAGGAGTCTGATGGCCAACGCTGCAGGATGGCAGCAAGTAGGGAGTTGCAGGAGTCCAGGCGGGAGATGACAACAGCCTGGATGAGCACTAGCGACGAATCACAGCCAGATTTCTTTCCTAGCACAAAGTTTGATAAAAGAGATGAGTATTAGCAAAGGCGAGGAGAATGATTATATCAGTGTACAATGAGCTATGATGGGGAAGAATTACACTATTAATTTGATTTCCAGGCATGGCATATACATGGCATGCTTACTTGCAATGGTAATAATGCCTTCAGGTAATAACACTAACCATGCTTGATTAATTTGATGTATAATGTGGCAAATGCTATAGTAGCAGCAGCAAGCATCAGCCCACTATAGCTAAATAACGCCATACAAGATTACAGACTGTAATCAATGTATGAACAATGTCACATTGAGCATGCTCAACATTACATTATGTTAAAATTGAAATTCATCTGAAACCTCCGAACGTAACGTTAATTAACTAACGTTAACTAAAGTTAACCCTAAGTCGTTAGCATTAGCTACCGTTAGCATAGCTCCCTAGCCTATCAATATAGTTGACGTTCATATAAAGAAACATTAGATAATGTTAGCTAAGTTATTCAACATTGACCCACTTACCCTCTAGATCTTTTCCAACGATGTCCTAAAGTAACCACATGTCATGATCATTTGCATCATAGACATACGTTCATATCTATGATTAGCATGATCATAGCAGCTTCATTGCTAAAAGCATAGCAAATGTTAGCCGACGTCATTGCATGACTTCCTTAAAACTATTCAATCAGAGACAGAGTAGGGCGGGTCTTCCTATGGTGACGGGTTTTCCGCCGAGTTCGCAGGACTCATGAACGCGCGACCAGCGTCCCCAAGGCTCGAGCACAGCACATGTTTCAAATGGCTCGATACAGGTATTGGTGGCTTCAAAAACAAAAAAAAACAATTTAATTAAAAGTTTATATTGATTAGATTGGTCTCTGATGCTGAATGATACCCAGAAAAATTTAGTTTTCCTTTTCTAGCCCTATCTATCATAATCCACAAACCATGGGAAATAAGGGTCTTGGGCCGCATGCCGTCACGTGACTTGCAATACCGAGCTTTGGCCACTACGTCAAATGGCTTCATGCGCTGGTGAGCAACTTTCATTGAAATGAATAGGCAGCCATTTTCAATGCCGTCTCCAGTTATATTATACCTCCATGATATAGACCACTCCCATATTGCAGAATTTGGAGAGCGGAGTGGCTGGGGACCAACAGCCGTCCACCTAAGAGCCGACACCACATGAGCCACAGATGGCGCAGTCACATCCAGTCGGTAAAATCTGGCAAACGTGTGGGGAGTAGACCAACTCGCCGGTGCACAGATTTCTTGTAGGCCTACTGACAAACCCTTGAATAGTGCCCAAGAAGCAGCCATTCCCCAAGTTAATGCGCGCTGAGGCCAGCTGGGGGATGTATGCCTTTACACCCATAAGCCATAGAAATGGCATCCACAATCCAGTGCGATAGCCTCTGGCTAGAAATAGGCTCCCACACCCGAGGAGGAGCCCACGAGACAAAGAGCTGGGAGCTCTGTCTAATTGCACTGGTCCTATCCACGTACGTGCATAACATAGGCAATTTAGCCTCCGGTCCTCAGGCGAGGAGAAAGGAGGTCGGTGGAAAGCCTGTAGCTCCACAGTCATACTGTTCGGAGCGGACATGACTTTGGGCATGATGCAGGTTAACCCTTGATAACCCAGAACCAAAATTCATGCACATTGGGCTAACAGTGCGTGCAGCTCACTCACGCATTTAGCTGAGGACAGAACTAACAACAGTGCTGTTTTAAGAGATTTAAGAGATTAACCTTCATGTCAACGCTCTCCAGCGGCTCAAAGGGCTGAGCGGAGAGCGCACCCAACACAGTGGAGAGGTCCCAGGATGGAGTCACGGGCGTAGATACAGGACGCGAGCGAAACGCGCCCTTCATGAACCAGCGCACCAACAGGTCCTCGCCCAGGGTGGAGGAACCAAAGCCTGCGTGATGGGCAGAGATGGCCGCCAAGTATACCTTAACGGTACTGGTGGACAGGCCCTTGTCCAATAGAGACTGTAGGAAGCACAAAACCTTTGTAGCAGGGCACTGAAAAGAAATGATGCGCTCTTCAGTGCACCATCTCTCAAACACACGCCATTTAATGGAGTATTGTGCCCGCATAGCCGGTGCTCTGGCATTGAGCAGGGTATCGATCACACTTGGTGGGTGTGAGTTCACTCATGTCCACATTCGGCCTCCGTCAAGTAAGGCCCACAGGGCCGAACGGGTCAGTCAGGGGGAGGTTATCCACCTGTGCGCTGGTCACCAAAGGTCCCCGTGCAGGAGAATGGACTGGGTCGGTCTGCACCGGCAATCTCGCAGTCCGTTTACTGTATGAGTGATCCATGCTCACATTCATCCCCGGACAGGCCAGGCCCACAGGGTCAGGCAATCCGGATGAGGATGAAAAACCTGCCCGTGTGCTTGAGACACAAGATCTCTGCACAATGGGAGTGGTTAGGGCTGCCTCGAGAGAAGCTGACTGATTTCCGCCAGCCACAGTCTGCCCGACCAGCGTGGCGCAATCAGAATCAGCGACGAGCCCTGCTCCCGAACTCTGGTCAGAACCTGAGAGATCAGGGCAACCGGGGGGGGAAGCGTATAGTAGCATGTTTGGCCACAGGTGAGCCAGTGTCTCTATTCTGAGGGGGGCATCGTTGTTCAGAGAGCAACAGGGGACAGAGCGCGTTTGCACATGACGCAAAGAGATCCATGGCTGCTCTGCCGAACCTCTCCCACAGCAGGCCACCTGTGGGTGGAGAGCCCATTCTCCATACTGGGGATGTCTGGTCCCCAGTTCAGCTTGCCCAGGATATGGACTGTGCGCAGAGGCGAGATGATGGCTGCACCATATCAGGAGCTCGTGTGACAGTCTGCATAGAGCCAGAGAGTGAGAGCCACGCTGACGATTGATGTATGCCACTGTGGTCGTGTTGTCCATTCTGACTAGAACATGATGACCGTGTACCCAGGGGAGGAAATGCTGCTGTGCTAAAAACACTGCAAGCAGCTCGAGGTAGTTGATGTGGGCTAGGCGGAGTTGTGAGGACCACTGCCCGTTGACCGCTCTGCCCTCGAAAACCACGCCCCATCCCCATAGAGATGCATCTGTTGAGACCACCGCTCTGGTCGAAATCGCTCCCAGGGGAGAGCCCAGATCGAATAGATTGGGGTTCCTCCATGGGGTTAGGGCCGAGACGCATGTCCGAGACACTCACCAAGCGAGGCAGGTGACGACGAGGGCAGAGGTGCTGTCCTCTGACCCAACATTGAAAACCTCTCATCATAAGCAGACCCAGCGGAACCACCGAGATGGTAGATGCCATGATGCCTAGGAGACGTAGACACACCCTGAACTGGACCTAGGCTCCTAAATAGAACTGGGCCAGACAGTGCCTGAATGAGGGAATGCGTCTCTCTGACAGAGTAGCTCATAACGTAATAGTTGAGCCTGATCCACAGGTATTCTTGTGACTGAGCTGGCACCAGCGAGCTCTTGGCCAGGTTTATCCTGAATCCAAGCACAGTCAGGTGCGTGCAAAGAGTGTCCATGTCTCTGACTGCCTGTTCCCGTGACAGAGCACAGAGCAGGTAGTCATCGATGTATGCCAGGATTCTGATCCCTCTCAGCCTCAGCGGCTGGAGGGCTGCTTCCACACATTTGGTGAAAACCCGAGGGGCAAGGCTGAGGCCGAACGGGACAGGTAGGCCTACTCGTAGGCTACGCCCTGATAAGTGAATCTGAGAAAACGTCTGTGCTCAGGAATTATGCTTATGTGGAAATATGCATCCTGCAGGTCTATTGAAGTGAACCAGTCGTTGGGGCGAATTGAATGCAGCAGAACTCTGTTCGTGAGCATTCTGAACTCGTAACGTTGCAGATGACTATTCAAGACTCTCAGGTCTAGAAAGGTCGTAGGCTATATATCCTCGGATGCGGGACCTCCTGTCACGCATCGTTGTATAAAAGCTTCCGTCGTAGGGTCGCGCGAGCGCATCCCATAGGTGAAACAAGAACGAATGTTAGCCACATGGATGTATTAATAGAACGGTTAGCCAGCGAATTTTCGCCCTTTTCCGGCGCGATGCTATGACGTGCGTTGTGGTTCCGGAAGTTGGCGCGTAAATAGACAAGAACGGCAACGGCGATTTTGTTCTTCTCGTGAAAGATGCAACACTGGCAAGACAAGGAGGTGAGAGAGCTTCTCCTGATTCGAGGGGAAGATGACATAAGGACACAGGTTACTGGCACTGTGAGAGACACTGCGATATACAAAAACATATCGAAAATGCTGAGTGAAAGAGGCATAGTTCGCAACCCAAGACAAGTAATAAACAAATTAAAGGCACTGAAGAAAAAATATCTTATCCTTAACGACCAGAAAAACAGAAGTCGAATTGACCGTGTGGATTGGCCATTCTACGAGCTTTGCCAAAATGTATTTGGTAACTCTGTACTAGCAAACCCTGTTAGTAGGATGTCTAGTTTAGCGATTAACGACGGTAGTTCGTGCTCGTCTGGCTCGGCTGTGGTGGCCTGGCTTCGCCAGACCAATTCGCACATTGGAATTAAACACGAAGTCGCAGATTCGTCTGAATCCCCGTGTACGGCTGTGGAGGAAGATTACGAAATAGAATGGGACACCGGCGAAGGCGAAGCAAGAGCGGAGGCAACGCAGGGTCTGGAAGCAGATGGAGGTACGGAGCGTCTGATCAATGCTGGAACGGAGACCACCAGGACACCTTTACAATCAAACGGTAAGGCTTAAGGTGCAAAACCTGCCTATGTTTCTTTGTGTAACTATTCAATCGAGGGTCTGTGATGTAGTTGCAATGAGTCAAGTGTGACAACACTGACCTAGCTCATTTGAGTCATTTGTATTGAGACTATTTTTCCCCAATGTCCTTTTATAGCTGTGATTTACCAAGCAAGACAAAATCTGGACCAATCGAGGGCCCAGTGTATGCAGGTTGTTGTGGCAACCTTGCACCAGGCCAGCTTCATTTTACAAAGTAGTTAGAACTACTAGTGATCACTGGGGTTTGCTGTAGGTAGAGGTAGAGAGGGTCGGCGGTTCGAATCCCGGCTCCTCCTCCTGAGACATGTCGAAAGTGTCCTTGGGCAAGACACTAAACCCCAAATTGCTAGCACCTTGCATGGCAGGTGTGTGAATGTGGATGTGAATGGGTGAATAAGAGGCCTTCATTGTAAAGTGCTTTTGCTATAGAACTGCAGTCCATTTACCATGATCATGATCCATGATCACCTTGGTTGAAGAAGGGAGTGAGATCTCTGCTGTATGCAATGTTTCAAATAAAGCATGCATACACTCGTCCATGCTGATATGAGTTTGAGTCCCCTGGTGTACACAAGGCAACATGCCTACCACAGTTTATTGTTGTGAGTCATCCTAATGATCTATTCATTATTATTATTATTATTATTATTATTATTAGGGTACAGTGTTCCAGCCAGAAGACGCCGGAAGAGGACGAAGATGGAACACGCTTCTGCCGTGATATCCACCGCCATGGAGAGGCTGAGGGAGATGGACAGAGCCGCGTCGGCACGTGACGACGCGCGCATGCAGGCGTACATGGAGCACGAGAGGATTCATTCGGAGATGCAGAAGAGGCTGAGCACGGAAGACCGGGAGCACCAGAGGTCACTCTTCGAGCTGCTGCTCTCCAGGCTCCCAGGCTTCGCGCCGCAGAACCAGCACCAGTATGAACAGAGCAACAACTCTGAGCGCAACTCTTTTTTTTTTTTTTATCAGTCTCAACCAGCTTATTCGAGGACTCCAATGAACCCTTTCTTTCTCTCTCTCTTTCTCACAACAGGGTGACTCACCACTTCCCACCCCTCTCTCCGGAGCAGAAGCAGGAGCTCGCCACCATGGCCCAGAAGATCGTGGCTCCGGGAAAGGGCATCCTGGCAGCAGACGAGTCCACAGGTTAGAAGGCAGATCTGAGCATAAGGCGGCAGATGGGGGTGGATGGATCCCTGAAACTGTTCCTTCATTCTCTTGTCAACAAGTGGTGGTCAGTAGAGATGGGGGGGGGGGGGACAGTTGTTCAAGGGTTTGCATACAGTGGTGTCCCTTCCCTAGATGCCACCAAAGCAAGTGATGCTACAAACTAACCTGCCTTTTCCTTTGCAAGGCACCATGGGTAAGCACCTACGGAAGATCAACGTGGAAAACACAGAGGAGAACCGCCGCCGTTTCCGCGACCTCCTCTTCTCCGTCAACGACTCCATTTCAGACAGCGTGGGCGGAGTCATCTTCTTCCACGAAACACTGTATCAGAAGTCCGACAGCGGGGTCCTGTTCCCCCAGGTCATCAAGGGCAAGGGCATCGTGGTTGGCATCAAGGTGAGTGAGGAGGAGGAGTCGGCCCACTACACTGAAGAGAAGGCCTGCTAATGTCATACGCCAAGCCCCAGTTAACCCACAGTAGCTTCTGTACATTTGCTGCGTTCCTTTTGTACCGGAAACATCGGGATTCCCGGGCTCGATGTCATACTCATCATCAATACTTGCGATTTCTGCCATTTTACTCTGGATAACAAATCTCGCCAGACTTCATCAACATCAGCTGCTGACGTCAATCAAGATGGCTACTCCGCTCATCAACGATAAGGGAAAGATGTAATAAGATGTTTTATTAGTGCTTCTATATTATTTGTGTCTTTTTAAATCGGTGAATCACAGTACTGTTCAAAGTCTATCAGTGGACAGTGTTGCTACGAAGTTTGTATGCGCAAAATAGCATAGTTCATTGTTATCAACTGGTATTGTAACAATGGCTAACTTGGCTAGCTTAGCTAGAACTACAAAGATGGGGCGAAATAGGTTTTCCCGCTTTGTTTCTGGAACGCATTCAACTGAAATACGACGTCATCCCGGGCACCAAATCTGGAGCTCCGATACAAAAGGACCGCAGCATTTGACCTCTGGAGAGGGTTTATAACTTGGCTGTTTGACCCCCCCCCCCCTTTCCCCATCAAGGTGGACAAGGGCACAGCTGCCCTGAACGGAACAGATGGGGAGATGACCACACAAGGTAATAACTTAACCACTTTTTCAACGTCAAGACCTGTACCACACCACATAACACATGCATGGAATTTGAGAAGTAAGCTGAGTGATTGACCGTAGCCATAGGATTACACCCTCCCCTCTCGCTCAGGTCTGGATGGCCTGTCAGAGCGCTGTGCCCAGTACAAGAAGGATGGCTGTGACTTCGCCAAGTGGAGGAGCGTGCTCAAGATCTCCCACGGATGCCCGTCTGCCCTCGCCATCGCAGAGAACGCCAACATCCTCGCTAGATACGCCAGCATCTGCCAACAGGTGTGTGTTTGTATCGAATCCCACCTGTTACATACAGTATTGTCTTGTGTGTCATCTGACCCTCTTGTCACCCCACCAGTTGCACAAGCTACGATCTGTTTGCAGGTCTTTTCATAAGGACTGAGGAAACATTGCAGTGTACATATGGTCTATTCATGTAAATGCTGCTTCTCCTCCAATCAGAACGGCCTGGTGCCCATTGTGGAGCCAGAGATCCTGTCTGACGGAGATCATGACCTGCAGCGCTGTCAGTACGTGACGGAGAAGGCAAGTTAACCTGGCAAGCCAAAGCTTGATACTAGCAACGAAACCCAACCAATCTGTTAATATTGATAGAACTCTTCGCTCTCTCTCCTCCCATGTCCACTGCCCACAAATTACCTTCCGTTAATGGCAAAATGTCCAGTCTTGCACTTGAAAGACTTAACCTAGAGAAAAGTGTTATGTGGAGACGCCAGAACAGGAAAAACATGCAGGAAACATTCATTGAACTGACTTGTAAACCACCTCCTCCCAGTGTAACCTGTGGTTGCTAGCTAGCGTCGTGTGCATTCTGTGTTGCGTTTAGATGATGTAGCTCAGGCCAGGATCTCTTTGGAGGTAATCTGTTTATTTCTGATGACAAAGTAGAACACAAAGTCCTCCAGTGAATCAATCACGAACATACAGTAGCTCCTACACAAATGACTTAGTGATGTGTTGGCACGTTATTTAACAGAGAGACCACAATGTCGACATATTTTTAGAGTAATTGTAAAACTATATACATTTGACTCCTGTTACACCAGGTTCTGGCTGCTGTGTACAAGGCCCTGTCTGACCACCACGTCTATCTAGAGGGAACCCTACTGAAGCCCAACATGGTGACTGCCGGGCACTCCTGCCTCAAGAAGTACACACTTCAGGAGGTCGCCATGGCCACAGCCACCGCCCTGAGGCGCACCGTTCCCGTCTCCGTGCCCGGTGAGAGGGGATGGGTGGTTTTTAGTCAGTCACCTGGCCAGGTACATGTGTCTAGACTCACCTGGCCAGGTACATGTCGGTGGTGGTGGTGTACCAATTACCTCCAGCACCATAACCGTTAAGGCAGTGAGGGTGATCCTCGACAGGATGGACCATTACATCCTGCTTAAAGGAAATTTTAAGAATAGAGTAATAATGCGAAACCTTCCCCGTCCTCCTCCCAGGCATCTGCTTCCTGTCTGGGGGTCAGAGCGAGGAGGAGGCCTCCCTCCATCTCAACGCCATCAACCAAACGCCCCTCCTCCGGCCCTGGAGGCTGACCTTCTCCTACGGCCGTGCCCTCCAGGCCTCCGCCCTTGCCGCCTGGCAGGGAAAGGCCGCCAACAAGAAGGATGCACAGGACGCCTTCGCCTCCAGAGCCAAGGTAAGACTGAGGGGGAAGGGGAGGGGTATAACCATGGACATGAATAATACTGTATTCATCGTAATGGATGGGACTACAGTAAAGGTAGCACAGGACTACAGTAAAGGCAGGTATGGGACAGGAAACTCACCGAGTGGTCACTGGTATCCCTTGATGTTCTGGCAAAAAAATCGCTACAAAGCACGCTACCAATCAGGTTTTATCATTTAGCATAGAACTATTTTCACCTGCAGTACATACGTTGGGTAAACTTCTGCCAGAGCCTCAAAGCACGCTTCCGATCAGGTTTTATTGATCATATTATATCCATTGATTTGTATTGACACCAAAGCCAGATATGTTTTGATTCATCCGCGTCCCATATTTGTTTTGATCAACAAACACTTCTACCTAACATTATCATCAAATTCCAGCTGCAAAGCAATCCTAGGCTTCTCGACTTGTGTAGATCTGTGACCCGGAAGCGGCTCTTCTTCTTCAGTAGCCTCCAAACTCAGTCAAGACCTCCCAAAGCTCTGGCAGAAGTTTACCCAACGTATGTACTGCAGGTGAAAATAGTTCTATGCTAAATGATAAATAAAACCTGCATACTATGTGGTGATTTTTTTTTGTCAGAACATCAACTGACACCAGTGACCACTCAGTGAGTTTCCTGTCTTTGAAAACGAGAGTTTATGGTGTTTTTGAGGGATTTTGTCTAAGGAGTCGACGGGCTATATCTAGAGAGTGCACCATTTGACAAAAATTGTATATAGGCCGTTGTATATGATCGTAAATAGCCTTATAACATGGCTTATAATGCTAAATTCCGAACCTGTCCTTTAACTAGCGGATTATTGTCTAGCTTAGACCTTGTCCTCCTCTCTTTCAGACGAACAGCCTGGCCTCCAAAGGAGAGTACAGGCCCTCGAGTTCAGCCCACCAGGCGACTATGCAGTCTCTGCACACAGATGGCTACATCTACTAAACCCAGCACGGCGTATCAGAGACTATGCTGAATATCTACTAGAACTGTGGAAACCTGCTCTAAAGACTAGCAGATTAGAGGTTTGATTCCTCTGCCCCAACCCAAGACCGTGGGTCAGGCAGGAATTTCCCCTCCATTTCCTCGGACGGGCCGGGCCGATCTCATGTTGTTTTTTCTAACTGGGGTGGGGAGTACGCTATTTGGTCTGATAATAAGAATATTAGGTATTATAACATTGCAACCTTAAGCCAAGTCAGCAAGATCGGTCCTCTTGGTCCCAGCATGCAGCAGTGCAGTTGGCCGGACCACAGAGCAGAGGAGGACTGCTCGAAAACCAACAACCCTGGATGCCATCTTGTTCTTGCTATTGTTCTAAGGCTATTTAAAGTTAATTATTGTTCATTTTGTATGTTATCAATTAGATTGCAGTGTAATCCTTTGGGATGCAGTTTCGCTTCGGTGTTACGCTATTCATTAAAGCTACATGAGATAACTCGACATCTCATTGAGCTTTACAGTCCTGTATGTAATTCTAAATAGATTTGTCACTTAAATGTCTGTAATCTGCAGTGTTATTATTTCCTTGTGTCAATTTTTTTTATTTTTATTGATTTATTATATGATTTGAAATGTTTGTGTGAATGGGTGAATGAGAGGCCATCGTAAAGCGCTTTGCATAAAAGTGCTGTGTAAGTGCAGTCCATTTACCATAAAAATCAGTTGCCTGAGTACCTATCAGGCCTTCCTCTACATAATCATCATCTCAACCAAGTGGCTCTGGAGCAGCTTCACAGATGGGCAGCTATGATCGACCTCAACGCCTGTATTACTCCCTTTTTTACCACAAGGGGGAGGAGTACACCACTAAGGGAAAAAGTCTATTTCATCACTATGGAAGCATAGTAAAGTATGAGGTCAGGGTTCAGGCCAGTGCAGTTTTAATTACACCAATTCAGAATTTAAAATGAAATAATGTTGGCATGATATAAGATAGCTTTCATGTAAGCTTGATGTAAAAAAAAAAAAAAAAGGTTTTCCTCAAAATATTTGGGGTTTTGCATTTTAATTGAATCGCATATCTTTGAAATTGAAAGACCTAGAGAAAAAGGTGTGTGGGGGTGGGTGGTCTGTGTGAGTTTGCGTGGGGGGGGGGGGCAGTATGTAGTGGAAAGTGATGGCTAAGCTGTTAGTTTAACTGTGAGGAGATTAATGGTGCATGGAAGCTAATTATTTTTTGTGTTGAATCTCTTGGAGCCATCAATTACCATCTTATTAGCTCACAGTGGGAGCCAACACACGCCCACACACACAAGCTTATTAACCCCGACTGGAGCTTTGGGAGCATCAGCACAATGCTCTTTTAATACAAACAACACACGTGTGCACGCACACACACACAATAAAAGTGAGTTTTGCTCTGTCGCTGATGCTTTTTTATGGGGATGAGTGTGTGTTTTCAAAGTTTTGCAAATGTGTGTGTGTATGTTTGCTGTGAGAGTTTTACATAATTCATAAGCCACTTGTCATCTAGAGACTGGACTGCTGCCAGCTCTTTCAGACAGCACATAATCTCTTGCGGCTATTCTGACAGCACCAATTCATAACCCAGGATTGATTCTTAAAGAGCAGACACATTGAGCAGGGGCCATTCTAAGCACGCTGCGTAGTTAGCATAATCAGCTTTTTATATAGCCTGCAACAAACGGTAATCACCCAAGATAATCAGACAGGCCCGATCGGTCTGAGGTGTGATATGTTGTCAGACACAGGCAGGTACACACACACACACAGTTGGGTAGACATTCTATTGGTATTGAGTGACCAGACAGGCTGAGACTGTAGATTAACTTTATATCTTGGTTATACTGTTCAGTGTCCTACAGCTTTGGAATAACCATATGAAGAAACGGGTTCTCAAGATGAGGACACTTTGAGAGGCTCTCTGTTCTGTTGGAGTGGAGAAACATGTCAAGGTCACTTAGTAAAACAGTATCATACCCTCTATCCACAGATCATCCATTGGTCTTCCAAGTTATCATTTAAAAATCACTAAGTATGATAAAAATTAAACAACATCTTTGTACTACCATCTCTGATCACTCTTTCTCCGGTTGAAATATCTTTCTAGATAATTCTACCACAGCAATATTCCTCTAGTATTGTTGACATCACTCCTCCTGTACTTGAAGCATCTCTATACATATATATATAGGTGTAACTGGTGACTGAAGAAGTAAAAGCTAATTTGCAGAAATTGTACAGTTTCTTCATCAGTGCCGGTTGAGAAATGTGTATTATGTTGTGAGCAGTCCTAGGGATTTTATGACTGAATGAAAATGCAATGGGCAAGGTAAGGCAAGTTTATTTGTATAGCACATTTCAGCAACAAGGCAATTCAAAGTGCTTTACATGAGACATTAAAAGCATCAAGACAAATTGCAAAATCACTATTAAAGGTCATATAAAATGAAATGCAAAAAAAACACATTATAAAAGGACATTTTTAAACAAAATGCAGGAAAAATAAAATACAAGAATAAAAGTGCAGTGTACGAATTTTATTTAATAAAAAGCAGCGGCAAAAAGAAAGTCTTGATTTAAAAGAACTGAGAGTTGCAGCTGCCCTGCAGTTTTCTGGAAGTTTGTTTCAGATATCTGGAGCATAAAAACTGAAAAAAATAATGTGTTACTGTTGGACATCTTCCTCTTGGAGGAGCTGCTATGGGCCCACAGGGGAACATCTTTTTAATCTGAGCACCATCCTAGCCCTGCCATCACTCTGTTATATTGCAATCATGACAGAGAGAGCGAGAGACTAGAGTCACAGCAGGATAGGGGAGAGAGAGTGGGGAATGGAGAAAAGGGAGTTGGAAAGAGAGAGAGAGAGAGAGAGAGAGAGAGAGAGAGAGAGAAAGACTACACATACTTCCCCTAATTCTTCTCTCTCTCTCTCTCTCTCTCTCTCCCTTTCTCTCTCTCTCTCTCTCTCTCTCTCCCTCTCTACCTCTATCGCACCCTCTCTCTATCTCCCTGGCACCGAATAAACCTCCATCACTGTTAGTTACTGTGGAAGCAAACATAATATACCCCTAGTCCTCTCTTTCCTTCTCTCATCTCTCTCTCCTCCCCTTCACCCCCCCCCCCCCCCCCCCCCCGTTACTCCACGGTCCATGCCTTCCCCTTTGCTCTCTTTGCCGACTCTCTTCTCTCTTCTTCTTCTACTCATCCCCCTTTCTTACGTATGTCCACCTCTCTTGTCCCTTCGTTCTCTTGCCCTCTCTCCTCCCCTCTCCCCTTTTCTCCATTTCCTCCTCTTTCCATTGATCTGTCAATCTCTCTCTCTCTCTCTCTCTCTCTCTCTCTCTCTCTCTCTCTCTCTCTCTTCTCTTCCTATTTCCTGTCCAATCGGGCAGGGAAAGGTTAACCACCCTGGCTGCAGTATTGGCTCTCGGGTAATTAGTCCTAAGTGGCAGCTGGCTGGGGGGGTGGGGGGGGTGGCAGTAACAGATTATCTGGGCCGAAGAGATGCATGCGGCCCAATCAATACCGTTCCATTTGTGGAAATAGAGCAATTTGGGCAGAAATGCGCTCCCGTTCCCTCTAGCCTGGGGCCACGCTATCTACCCTCCACTCGACCGTACTGGAGCAGGGCAGCTCAGCTGGAGGCTCCATATTCATTTATTTCTTATTATCCTGTTCCTTTCTTTCTTTCTGAGAGAACGGTCTGCAGATTTCTCTATCATCTCGTCTTTATCTTCTCTCTCTTCTCTTCTGTCCCATTTCTCTTTCTTTTCTGTCTCTGTCACAGTATATTTTTACTTCTTTTCCATGCTCTGTCCTTTTCTCTCGTACTCTTCCCTGAATGGGTTTGTGTGTGTGTTGTGTGTGTGTGTGTGTGTGTGTGTGTGTGTGTGTGTGTGTGTGTGTTTGTGTGCGTGTACACGTGTGTGTTTATCGGTCAGACTGACCTGAACTTAGTGGCCTGCAGTGTAATCACTGATTACATTAGCATTGTGGCGCCTCCGCTCCAGCTGATGTCACCCCATACAACACTGCTAGCTCCTCTGGGACCCAGGGTTGTGTGTCTGCGTGTGTGTGTATGTGTGAGTTTGTGAGTCTGTGTGTGTGTGTGTGTGTGTGTGTGTGTGTGTGTGTGTGTGTGTGTGTGTGTGTGTGTGTGTGTGTGTGTGTGTGTGTGACAGTCAGTTGCTCGGTCGCTGACCTCTCTAAGTGATGTGGAGCAAGGGAATGGATAGGCTGAGGTCTTGTCCATCGAGACTCGTTTCAAGACTAAGGTCATTAACCAAACACACTATCATACAAACACACACACACACACTTTCTCTCTCTCTCCCTCCCTCTCTCAGTTGCTTAAATAGTTCTTCAGCTGTCCCTGTTCTCGAAAAGTAGTTCTCTAGTCTGTACTGTGCTGGTGCCTCTGCTCATTATGCTAAAGAGTTGGACAAAAATGTACCATTTACGGACTACTTTCACGTGTGTGTGTGTGTGTGTGTGTGTGTGTGTGTGTGTGTGTGTGTGTGTGTGTGTGTGTGTGTGTGTGTGCGCTTGTGTGCGTGCGTGTGTGCATGCGTGTGTGCGTGCGTGTGTGAGAGTTTTTACTTCATGCCGGTGCGGGGTATGTGGTTTAGACATTCAGACAGTCATGTTGTGTCTCCTAGTGCCGATTCTCTCCAGCCCAGCAGTTCATCACTCCATCCTATCAGGTGTGAAACCGAGAACACTTAACGGAACACTTAAACCTATCACCTTCTCATGTTCTCCCATAATATGAACATGCAGTAACAACAGCAGTCTAACCAGGTTAGCAGGAGAATATGATACAGGTCATAACAGGAATGACTTATGAGAGAGAAGGAGAGAAAAAAGGAGAGAGATAAAGACTTCAAAGAAGAGAGAGGGAACGATGGAGAGAGAGTAAGAGAAAGACAGGATGGTGAGAGACGATAGGGAGAGGGATCGAAAATGAGAAAGAGAGAATGAAAAGGAGGGGAAAGAAGGAGTAGAGGTGCCCGTTCCTCTCTCCTCCTTTCTTCTTCCCCTCTCTCCTCCTCTCCTCTCTCCTCCTCCTCTCCTCTTTCCTCTCTCCTCTCTTTCCTCTATCTTCATCTCTCCTCCTCTCCTCCTTTCTCCTTCTCTCTCCTGCTCTGTCTGCTGTCCCTCTAATGCATGTCTGCTTCTTCCTCTTTGTGTTTACTCCATCCCAAATCGCCACGGCGACCAGACACTAATCCAATCAGAGGAGAGGCAGCGTTCAGTCTGCCACAGTTTAGAGGGGTGCCATAGATCTGAGGGGATGGGGGTTGCATTTGTGTGTGTGTGTGTGTGTGTGTGTGTGTGTCTGTGTGTGTGTGTGTGTGTGTGTGTGTGTGAGTGAGTGAGTGAGTGAGTGAGTGAGTGAGTGAGTGAGTGAGTGAGTGAGTGAGTGAGTGAGTGAGTGAGTGAGTGAGTGAGTGAGCGAGCAGTGGGTGTAGGGAGGGGGTAGAGACAAGGGTCGTGTATAAGCAGGAAGATGGGGTAAGGCAGAGGCCATACACACACACACACACACACACAGGAGGGCGGAGAGAGGGTAGTTAATATGGACCAGAAACACATACAGGAAAAGGAGGGAGTGTGAGTTGAGCTCCTCTCTCCCTTTTTTCTCTCCTCCAGTCATTCTTCACAAACAACGGCTCATTCTAGAAGATTCCCTGGTGCTTCCACCTCTCAAGAAGAGATCCATCCAGGAAACACCTGTCAGTATAGACAGGGTGGTCTAGGGGTGGAATCCTCAGACAAGATGCTATGAGAATGGCTGTCTACCGGAATCTTCTACAAGACACGGTTTGTACTCTAAAAAATGTTGCTTTGTAGAACTATCTGTCAAGACACTCGGAAAAAAGATCCATATCAGGCTTCAAACAGAACCCTTTATCAGCTCCATAAAGCAGCCCCAACCAACACCAACGTTGGATTGGTGTGCCATGTTTGTTGGTGACTGGTTAGCATAGGTGCCTGCACACTGCCCAAAACAACGGCAACCATCTCCCAACATTCTGAAGTTGTCAGTTGTTAGCATATTGGAAGTTTAAAATGCAGCATGTTTACCAACAAAAAATCCATCCAGTCAATGCCAGCAGTCAACAACAACAGGCACACCAGTCGAATGATGGTGTTGGTTGGAGCAGAGTCCAGGGACCTTAATGGGTTCTTTCTGACCTGAAAAGGATTTGACAATATTTGAAACCTTTTTACAGAGGGTTCATCTATTATTACAAATTATTCTACATAGTGGAACCCCCTTTTTAAGAGCGTAGACCAGCCCTCTCTTACTCCCAGGCAACTCACCCAGAGGTAAAATTAAAAACCCAAATTTTTGTTTTATTTGGTGAGTTGGGGTCATAGGAAGAATGAATCAATGCTTCTCAGTCAATAAGTGTAGTTGAGTCCATAGGATTGAGCTGTGCTCGATGTTCCATTGATTTCCGTCCGCACCTATGAAGTCTGGTTGACACCAGGCCTCAGTGTGAAGCCTCATACAAGTTTCATGAACACACTATGTGTGTGGGGCTGGACGCGCCCATGTTTGTAAGCGTGTGTATTGTATAGTATGTTCACAGCAGTGTCAAAGGTCATAGGTTCACACCCCTCTCGGGTGGTGACTTCAGAGTGGGAGCATTTTAGGAGAAGTGCAACCCGCCCCCTTGCCCTCAACCCCACCCTGAATAACAGGATTTTGGTGTCTCCCCTCCTCCTCTGTCTGACTGGGTGGTATGGGGTCATAAAGCTGTCCTGCAGGAAGACAGAGTTGTTTTAAACTTAATTACTGAGACGGTGTGTTTATAGACAATCTCTTAAAGGCTGGGGAGGAGACAGGGTTACACTCTGGTTAAGGACTAGGGGGAGGGAGAGATGGGGATAGAGAGAGAAAGAGAGAGACAGACAGACAGACAGATGGAGATGAGAGAGGGAGAGAAGGAGTGAAAGTGAGAGGGATAGGAAAGATGAAATTGAGGGAGCGAGAGAGAGAGAAACGGATGGCTCTGAGTGAAGGATAAAAGGAGGAGGAAAGGAGAAAGAGAGAAGGCCTCCCCAACCTCTTCTCCCACAACAGAACGCCTGCCACGATGAAGATCATATTGATGACCAGGAGTGAACGGGCACTGATGACAGTAATGGTGATGATGTTCTGGGGTTTGGCTGCCCAAACCGGGTCCTTTCAGATTGCCGCCTCAGCGGGACCCAATTTAGCTGCCCCAGATACTGCCCGCTCCGCGCGTCCATTTCTGCAAGCTGGCCTTTTCTTCTGCCGAGTGGCACTAAAACACAAAACACAGCCTTCCTAGCCCTTCCTATCCTTTTATGATTACCCTATGTTTCTTTTCGCCCCCCGTTCTCTCTCTCTCTCTTTCTTTCTCCTCCCCCCTCTATTCTCCCCCCCTCAGCTATTGGCGTTTCCTTTCTGACCAGTTTAATCCTCTGTCATGATGAAGATGATGATGAAGATTATGCCAATGGGTTCTAATAGCATGCCAACTGCCTGTATCGATAATGTGTCAGAGAATCTCTTAGTGTCATTATTGAACACCTCCGAACTATCCATAGACCCCAACAGCATTTATAGGGGGATGGAGGGAGTGGGATGGAGGGAGTGAGGGAGGTAGAGAGGGAAAGAAGAATTAATATGGGTGGTTAAAGGAGAGGGCGGTGGAATGGAGGAAGGAAGTGAGGAATGGATGGAAGGATAGATTAATATAAGCAGTTGAGGGAGAGAGAGGGGGGGGAGAGGGGCTATAACTGATCGATAGCTAACAGCAAATTAAGTAATAGCAGTTTTTGTGTCGATGCATATTACAGCGTGCTTAACAGGAGGCAGCCCGGAACATTCTGGCTCCATCGTGTCAGATCAATGGAATTGAGAGAGAAGGAGAGAGGGAGAAATAAAGAGGGAGAAAGAAAGAAAGAACAAACAAACGAAAGAAAGAAAGAAAGAAAGAAAGAAAGAAAGAAAGAAAGAAAGAAAGAAAGAAAGAAAGAAAGAAAGAAAGAAAGAAGGAAGGAAGGAAGGAAGGAAGGAAGGAAGGAAGGAAGGAAGGAAGGAAGGAAGGAAGGAAGGAAGGAAGGAAGGAAGGAAGGAAGGAAGGAAGGAAGGAAAGGAGAGCATTTGTCTATTGGACATTGTAAGTGGTTATCATAACTGTAGGAAAGTAAAAGGGAACAATATGAAAATCACCAAGAGATCCTTTTCAGGCTTTCAGATAAGGGCCGAGTGTGTGTGTGTGTGTGTGTGTGTGTGTGCGTGTGCTTGTGTGTGTGTGTGTGCTTGTGTGTGTGTGTGTGTGTGTGTGTGTGTGTGTGCGTGCGCGCGTGCATGCTTGCATGTGTGTGTGTCAACCGAAGAGAAGAAAAAGAAGTGATAGCATCAATAACCATGAAACATTTAGAGGTTTGTGGACCATCAGGAGGTTGTAGGTTTTAACAGAGAGCACTATACATACAGAATAGTTATTGTGTCCTGGGCCACTACTGCCTCCCACTTTGATTTGTTATGTTTCTTTCCTTTTCCAACCTTTTTGTAATTTTCAACTGCTGAAACATCAAATTTCCCCCCTGGGGGGATCAATAAAGTATCTATCTATCTATCTATCTATCTATCTATCTATCTATCTATCTATCTATCTATCTATCTATCTATCTATCTATCTATCTATCTATCTATCTATCTATCTATCTATCTGTCTATCTGTCTATCTGTCTGTCTGTCTGTCTGTCACAAATAGCCAGATAAATACATCTTTAGCTAGATAATACATTCACCGCACACTAAAAAGTCTTCAGACTGACTTCTTTTAATATTTTTTTGTATGTCAACATCATGGAGCAAATGTCAACTTTCACTTCTTCGGGTTTGCTCTATCTACCTGTAGACATTGTTTAGCTTAGCAAACACGCACAGCATTAAGGCTGGAACTGCTGTTCCAATTTAACTAAATTATAAACACCATTGAATCAGCATGAGTCACCAGACAAAAGTTTATCATGATACAGTAATATCCTTCTTGTTAATGGCTTACCACAACAAATGTTCTCCCTTTTTCCAAGTGATAGATTGATTGGAAAAGGCCAGCTAGGTGAGTGAGAGTGAAATGAACTCTGACCTTTTGACACCAGCTCACTGTGATGGACTGCTGTGTGGAGCTGTTCACTGGCCCAGTAGGCCTTAAGGCTAGGCTATATCTCAGCATTCATTGGCTATTGAGGTATCAGGCTAAATTAGCATCTAGGGCTAGGCCACTGAGACGGTTGGCCGTTTCTAGACAGAACACTATTTATTTGAGACCTTTCCTCAGGGTTCTTGAAATGTTACACGGTTCTAACGGCACTGTGTAGGCTAGACGTAGGCTATTTGTGATCTTGAATCTTTGATGATTAAATCTATAAATATTGTGAAAGGCCCTCCTAAAACCATTTACATATTCTAGGCCAACGATTTTGCCACGGAAATTGGGTTACTGTTATAGCTTGTAGCTGTTGCTTAAACGGTTGTTATCCATTCAATCTTAAACGCGCCATAATTGGACTTCTCGCTTGTGGATCTCTCCTGGAAGGGCGGGAGAGACACGTGTCTTGTGACTTAATGAAATAGCGGGTGGGGGGGCGCGAGGTTACAGCTGTGGCCCTGGCAGACTGTAGCGCGTGTTCGATCAGCTTCAGTGGAATAGCGAGAGGGGATCAATAGGAGCGCGCGTGGAGGGCCACTTTCCATTCTCTCTCTTGAGGGGCTGCCTGCGCGAGTCCCTGTTCGTCTCGCGCTCTCCAGTCATCACAGAGCGCGTGCGGGAACAGGAGAGAACCCGCGAATCATAGAGAGAGCGCGTCTCCCTTTTACGCACGGAAAACCAAAATATCAGGAAGCATGACAACCGCAGAAACCGGAGACTGAGAACGGAGTCACAGTCAGCAGGCCGGGTAAACTCGGATGTAAAGAAGGGACATTTTAAAGACTTAAAAGTTGTTGTTTTACAGTCAAGCATGAACTCGTTGAAGACGCGCACGGAGCAGAATGTCATGAGAGTTCTGTGGGGAGTCATGGTGATGGCCTCGAGTGGCCACGGCGCGCGAGTTGTGAGTGGTACGTGATGACAACTTTTTTTCAGATAGAAAATGAG
>NC_140235.1:24126785-24181785 GCF_949987555.1 Borostomias antarcticus | reverse complement strand
CGGGGAGGTTTTGGTAATGGAGAGTTGTTCTGGTTGTGAGTTGTGTCTTTTCTGTGTGTGTGTGTGTGTGTGTGTGTGTGTGTGTGTGTGTGTGTGTGTGTGCGTGTGTGTGTGATACTGTATGTGTGGTACTCTCCCAGGTATGCTGCTGGTCTATGTGATCATTCCCACCATTCCCCTCCTGCTCCTCATCCTAGTGGCTTCTGGGACTTGCTGTTTCCAGATGCTCAGCAAGAGGTAGAAGGCAACTCACTACATCAGTGACCTACAAGTACCACTTTTACAAGTATCACTTTTCCCACTCTCACACCACAGGCTACTACTGGCTCTGCTAGTCCTGACTCTGACACGGTTTCATATCAATTGGAGATGCTCTTCACGCAGAGATACTCTTCACTCATACTCATCACTCAAAGTGGATCCACTGGGTGCTTTTTAATAGAGTGCGAGCACCTCTTTTCTTTTGATTTCTGATGATACAGTGTTTGGGCGTGCCTCAAAAAAGAAAAACGCCTCGGATTTTTGTGCCAGAGCACTACCAGGAGCTTGTAATATTTTGTGCCGAGTTGTTAAGTTGTGAGTAGTTCAACTTTTAAGTGCTCAAGGGCCGAATAGACACCCTTTTTCTAAGTAATCTGCCTTTTTATGCCCCCCCCCCCCAGTGGATCCATGACCCTGTAATGGACCAGTCAAGCAACATCCCCCGTACTGTGATTTAAGAGCCCCCCGCAGTCAAACCTCCCATGGAACAGTCCAAACCCTCCTTCCAGTCTTCTAATGTACCGGTCTGGCTGAGAACTCTGCTGACTTAGTCATTTTGGCAGGTAGAACACAGGCGGGGCATGTTACGGTAGCATGAAGTTCATTTAGCATAATGATTGGTCCATAATGATTGAGTGTGTGTGTGTGTGTGTGTGTGTGTGTGTGTGTGTGTGTGTGTGTGTGTGTGTGTGTGTGTGTGTGTGTGCGTGCGTGCGTGCGTGCGTGCGTGCGTGCATGTGCATATGTGTGTGCTAACGTTGTCTACAGACGTTTCTGGGTCGATAGCTGGACGCTGCTATGGTGTACCCACTATCAGACAAAGTGCTGAATCAAGCAACTCTGTATTATATTACACCCACAAACCCACCCATCAACACACACACACACACACACATACACACCCACACACACAGACATACACAAATCTATTCCAGATAAACGCACCCCACCAACACACACTCAAATTCAACTCAGTGATAGCTTTTTGGTGCTGTAGGTGAGAGTGTGCATGTGCGTTTGTGTGTGCGCACGTGTTCTCATTTGTGTGTGAGTGTGTGTGTGTGTGTTTGTGTGTAGAATCTCCAGACAGTGTGTATTAATCACACATCTGACTCCCACCACTTCCTGGACTGCGTTCAAAGCCGGCTTTGGCGTCGGGCCCCAGGTCTCTTCGTTACAACAACCGACATGTGTATTTATGACAAGCCAGAAAGAGAATATGAGTCATGAGCAGCTATGAGGAGAAGTGAGATAGCAGAACGGTTATTTATGTTAGTGCCTGGAGTGTTTGAGTAAGCAACAACTGTCATGTAGTGGACACACATCAGTGTATTCTGTATACTGGGCTCAGTCACTTGCTCACTTACTCACTTACTCTCTTACTCAGCTACTCGTTCTCTCACTGATTCACCCATTTGACGTCCTAGCTGATTTGTACTGATTACTAGACCAGAGAACTGATTTCCTGTCACGTTTCCTGTCACACGTCGTTCTTCTTGTCTACTCCCTGTAGCAAACCCCGGACCAAAACCAGCGTGGACCAATCAACTCTCTGGATTTCCAAGGGGCTCAAGACCGACAGCATGGAAGTATGAGGCACCCGACAAGGCACTACAGACCACACATAATGAGTGTACCCCTCCAAGACTCTGCAGTACTATCCAGTCATACTCTCCTTATACTCTGTTACAGTAATGCCTCCTATACTATCTAACCATCTCAGACCTGGGACCATTTGCAAATACAGTTTAATTTACCAGTGTATTTTTTTGTACCTGGGGCACACTTGAGTTAACTTACCCAGTGTATTGTAATGTAACCAATGGACCAGTCCTGACTTCTGCCTGTGTTAAAAAACCCAACTGGAACTATGAAATGGAGAAAACACAGGGTGTGTGTGTGTGTGTGTGTCTGTGTGTGTGTGTGTGTGTGTGTGTGTGTGTGTGTGTGTGTGTGTGTGTGTGTGTGTGTCAGAGGAGTAACATTAATTCACGGCAAACAGACCTGAGGTAATTGTGTAAAATTGAGAGAGGGGGGGGGGGGGGGATAAGAGGGAACCCAGATAACAGCAGGATTTTTAACCCTCTTTTAAATCTGAACCAGGTCAGAACGACTTTACTCCCAAGCCAGGAGACAGATTAACTCATACCCAACCAACCAACCACCCTGAGAACAGAGGGAGAGAGAAAAGAGAGGGAAAGATGAGGGGAAACTAGACAGAAAGATAAAGAGAGAGCAGCTGACCTGGGGAACGGGATGGGGTCAGAAATAGGGGGAGGCAGGGGAAGCAGGAGAGGGGGAACGAGAGAGAAAGAAGATATTAGAAGAGAATATGGAAGAGAGAGTAAGAATTATCTTTTAAGCAAACTATTGCCATTTCATCTGCTCCATTGGTTTAGGACTGTGGTTTAACTCATTTGATCTGTCTGCTACAGTAAATGCACTTGCCCTGAATCTTTACTACAGAGGGGTAACTCACATCACTGTTTGTCTGTTTCACCATCAACCTCTCTTTGGCACAACCCAGCTTGATGTCATATATATGCAGTCTGGTGCATGTATTGTGGTCTACAAGCTTACTGTACCTTGTTATCTACTCTGTTCTTATACAAGCATTGCTGAATGCAAATGAGATGACATACTTAACCCTGGCAAATACATATAAATATATATGCCATATATGGTAACTTGTATTCCTGTTGTTTAGTTTTTATATGTTGTTGCATACAGGTATATGATCATATACTATGTACATGTGCTACTATTGCAGAGGGATTGGAATAAATTAAAATTGTTTGTGTGTGTGTGTGTGTGTGTGTGTACACAGAAGGAGTGTTCAGTATTAGGCTACAAGGTTCCACAGTGAGACAAACTGAGTGAAAGAAGAACAGAGAGAGTGTGTTTTGTAACTGTCGTGATAAGTCGTCCTTCTTGCTAGCATGGGTTTCCACACTAAGCATTCAGACCTGTTTCTAAAGATTGCTGCGTTAACAGATGTTTCTCTCCCATAACTTTTGTGAGGAGAAAAAAAAAATCAATAAATGACTTTATGTGATTCAGTGGAGAATTGTAGACTTTGTGATGCCTGGGTGTGTGGATGATAACAAATATATAGGCATAGAAACACACACACACACACACACACACACACAGATATGCATAATGACTGAGTTTTGAGGCTCCGGAGTCAGAAGTTCCTCATCTAATAACACACCACACACAACAAACATGCACACACAGACACTTAGTAGGTTCACTTCACTGATCAATTCCGTTTTTGGCCGCTATGGAGATTTTGGCGACGCTGTTACAAGATCCTCAGATTCTCACATGAGAGTTTTGGCAAAGTTACCATTCTGCTCTTCAATCAAAGGTAGCCTAAGTTATTGTCATATTTGGATGGATATTAAAGGAGTAGTAAAGGGAAAAATCATGTTTAGCCCTGTTTTAAGGTTACTTATGATCATATACAATGGTTCAGATCAAGAAGTTGACAAAACTAGCACTTTTGAGAAAGTTGAAAATTGCTCTACCACCCTTTAGGTCGTTCCCCAATTGATGTGGGTGGGCACCTTGAAAAATCATTCAAAAACATGTTAAACTCTCGATTTCAAAGACAAGAAGCTTACCGAGGGGGTAATTGGTCTCCGTTGGTGTTCTGACATCAAATTCGCGCAAAGTATGAATCCTGTAGGGTTTTATTGATCATTTTATGAAATCCATTGACTTGTATTGAGCGACCGTTGTAGATGTGTAGGTCAATCCGCAGAGAGGATTCAGGAAGCGGAACTACTTACGGTAGCTATTGTTATTGTTTATGTTGCTAGGCTACCTAGTTTGCGGAAGTTTACACACGTATGTGCTGCGACTAAATAGTTCTATGCTAAATAATTTAAAAAGCCTTTCCAGATGAACTTGAATCTTACTTTATGGCGAATTATATGTCAGAACACCAACTAACACCTCGGTGAGTTTCTTGTCTTTGAAATTGAGAGTTTAACATGTTTTTTTTAATGATTTTTCACAGTGCCCACCCACATACATTGTATGACCAAAACGGTGGTAGAGCAATTATCAGACTTTCTCAAAAATGCTAGTTTTGTCAACTTTTTGATCTGAACCATTGTATATGATCATAAGTAACCTTAAAACAGGGCTAAACATGATTTTTCCCTTTACTACTCCTTTAAGCTATAGCTCAATTATGAATGAAATAGGTTATGTGTGTGCACTGCACTCTGATCCTATGCTGGCTAAATTGACTTAACACCAGTGCCACTGATTGTTTGATTGGTTTCCACCTGTCTTGTTAGTTTGTGTATATAGCCTACATGTAGCTCCCCTCTTGTTCTTTGTCTGTTCATTATTTGCTGTAGCTGTGCGGTTTCCCTGGTGTTATCCTGTGCCAACTTGTAACTCTGTAAGCTTTGTCTTTTGTTCTCCACTTATTGAGCGTATACCTTGGTTTCATTGTTTAGTATTTGCCCCTCGTGGTGCCTTTATTTTATTTTATTTAATTTTTTTACATTTTGTGGAAACTGCTAAAACCTCCATGTTACATGCACCTGTGACATTTACATGCAACCCTTGTGATTGTGATGTTTAAGTCAGTGTGAAACCTTCTATGGCTTCTCATATGGCAGGTAGCTGAACAAGAGTTCAAGCACAGGGGGATGCAGAATGAAATTGCTAATGCACAATCCATTGTGCTGTGACATTATTTTGTAATATTTTTAATTTGTAGCTGTTACTGTTCTTTGCATCTCATCTGACCAGTCTTGTCTGCTTACATCTCAATCAGTCCCACCTGTGTTCAATCCAATCAGTGAATCCATGTTCAGTTCAGAGTCCCACAACTAATTCCCATCACAGTATGTAGGCCTACTATGTTCATGCAGGTTTCCTATGGTGTAGCCTATGGTACGGTTTGTCTGACCTGTACACAGAAAGGCATCACAGCCATATACAGATGGACAAGACGGTCCCAGGCAACACTGCTTGTCTGGGACCGTCTTGTCCATCTCTATAGGCTAACTGTGGTGTGATGCTTTTCTGTGTACAGGACAGATAAGATAAGTCTGAGCCATTTCTGCTAGTTTACCATGGTTACACTAGCCATAACAGTAACTAGCTATGTAGCCATGTTGATAAGACTAGTTATCGACATGGCAATGTTAGAAATGCCATTATTTTCACACTAAGTTAAGTTCTGTTTAGGAGACTGTTCAGATACAATCCCTAAATGTTAGCAATAATCTGAATTAGTCAGGTGCTAGACTGAGTAAGAATAACGTTGTACACTGTGTGCTGGGCCTGCAGAGTGTGATGACGCCACCGATATCAGCGCCTGTAAACAGAAGCCAGGACCAGGGATCAACACTGAGCTGGTCAGGGACGAGCACAGCCATGCTAGGGAGACTTCTGATGGTGGAGCTGCCGGTGATGCGGTGGAGGAGCCAATGGACCGGTCGGATACTGACAACCTGGACGTTCATGGTAAGCTGTCTTTGGTACTGCTGTACTTTTAGGCTACTTTGATGGAGAAGTTTAGATTTCTTATTACACAATTCACTATATTAATTACAATGAATTACATTTTTGTATATCCATAGAGGCTCCAAACTCAGGTTTGTTTACTCAAGCTCGACACACTCCATTCCAACAGTGTGGTTGGTCCCAGTGGCACCCGGGCCCCGCCCACTCGCGTCATCACAACAAACTCCATGTATGCGCAGCTAACCTGAAGCCACTGCTTTGTGTTACATTGCGCCAGCTCTGTCACCAGTCATTCCCTCTAGCAACAATACCCCCACATTTATGCTACTGAATACCCCCTCCCTGAACAACAAAACTTCACTCATCCATGATATCATCACTGACCGGAATATTGATTTTCTCTGCCTCACTGAGACATGGATGAACCAATGGGACTTTTTAACACTAAAAAGTGTTAAATCCCCCAGGATACACATACAGTATCTGCAAAAAACCTCGCCCTACTGGTCGTGGGGGGGGGGGCTTGGCTGTGATCCATCATGCTGGCATGCACATCACACAGCGGCCTGTTCTCACCACCTCCTCATTTGAGTGCATTGCTTTCTCGCCTGTTGGTCACTCACTGCTTCAAGTTGTCCTGATCTACCGACCACCCAAAACCTCCTATACAGACACCCCCAACTTTCTGTCAGAGTTCTCAGAGTTTCTCACCTCAGTCTGCCCCAGTTCTCCCTCTGTCTTGCTCCTTGGCGACTTCAACATTCACGTTGATTCAAGCTCCTGCACATTTGCTGCTGAATTCCTGGCACTTCTGGACTGTTTTAACATCACACTATGTCCTTGGTGCAACCCACACCAAGGGTCATACACTCAACCTTGTGTGCTCACTTGGCACCACCCCCACCCATCTCCAGTGCCTGGACTTAGCAGTTGCTGACCATCACGCTGTTCTGTTCTCGGTACCTGTCCCCCTGTGAACACAGAGTACCAAACGCAGCATCTCTGTTAGGAGCATCAAGAGAATATCTTCCCCCACTCTCATTGACACGGTTACATCCTCCTTCCCCCCGACACCCCTGTTGACTCCCTTGTCGCCCACTACAACACTGCTCTGTCACTCAGCCTCGATGCCCTTGCACTTCTCAACACTCGCTCTGTCTCCTACACCTCCCCCGCTCTCTGGTTCACCTCCGAACTCCACTCCACGAAGACAGCGGGGCGCCGGCTGGAGAGAAGCCTCACCGTCCACCAGGAGGCCTACAAGGACCATGTTCAGTTCTATAAGGAGGCTCTCACTCGGACCAAGTACTACTCGGTGACCACCTTAATCAGTGACCAACAGGACCAACCGAGAAAACTGTTCTCCACCATTACCGCCTACTCCACCCCATCGACCCCCCCCCCCCCCCCCCCCCCCCTCATCCACCGGACACTGACGACCACTGCTCTCAGTTCCTCAACTTCTTCCAGAGCAAGGTTGAAGCCATTCACCAACACCTCCTACCGTCTGCCTCTCCAGCACTGCACACAGCCCAGCCCCCATCCGCTGCTAAACATGTCGCTTCTCCTCCTTTTCCCCTGTTGCCACTGACCAGGTGGTGGATCTGATTGCTAAGGCTAAGCCCTCCCCCTGCTCTCTGGATCCCATGCCCACAGCTCTGGTCAAGGCAGCCGTAACAACTCTCTTCTATCGTCACTGACATCCTCAATTCCTCCCTGCTCTACGGCACTTACCCCACATCCTTCAAAACTGCCTCAGTCACCCCCATATTAAAAAAGCCTGGTCTAGATCCAACCGACCTCAACAACTACCGGCCAATCTCCAACCTTCCATTTATAAGCAAGATCCTGGAAAGAGCTGTCGCCAACCAAGTCCAACTACATATGACCCATCACTGACTCTACGACCCCCTCCAATCTGGCTTCCGCACACACCACAGCCCCAAGACCGCCCTACTGAAGATCACCAATGACCTTCTCACTGCTGCTGACTCTGGGTACGTCAGCATCCTCATCCTCCTGGACTTTTCCGCTGCATTTGACACTATCTCCCATGCCACTCTCCTCACACGGCTATTGGACCATCTCGGCCTTACAGACTCCGCCCTCCGGTTCTTTCAGTCATACCTCTCTGGCCGGAAACAGTTTGTCACTCACGCTGGCAAATCTTCCTCCTCCGCCTCTGTCAACCACGGTGTCCCTCAGGGGTCTGTGCCGGGACTAATCCTCGACTCCACTCTCTCCTTCCAGACCCACATCGTCAGTCACCAAATCCGCTTTCTACCATTCCAATATCTCCAGAATCACCGACTCCGTCGCACAGAAACTCATTCACGCTTTCATTTCATCATGCCTGGACTATTGCAACAGGGTCCTATTCGGGATTCCCAACTCTGGATAGGTTGCAATATGTTCAGAACTCAGCTGCCAGGGCCCTTACCTGCACTAAACCCTGGCAGAACATCACTCCCACCCTCCTGCACCTCCACTGGCTCCTGATCAAGTCCCGGATCACCTACAAAATCCTTCTCCTCACCTATAAGGCTCTTCATGGCCGTTCCCCTCTGTACATAATGGACCTTCTCCACCCCTACACCCCCTCTCGGAATCTCTGCTCCTCTGACTCTGGACTCCTGTCCATCCCCCACTCCCGCCTCAGCTCCGTTGAGGACCCGGCCTTCAGTGTTGCCGCCTCCACACTCTGGAACTCTCTCCCTCCCGATGTCCAAAATGCCACCTCTCTGGACACTTTCAAATCCACCCTCAAAACTCACCTGTTTAATGTTGCCTTACATTTTTAATTCCACTCTACACACACCCAGTCTCCATTAGTTTATTGTCTATTGTCCCTTTTACTGTTTTGTCTGATTTGTTGTCTGATCGAAATTTGCCTCAAGAACCTATAACTTCTGGTTATGTACATTTTCTGAAATTTGGCATTTTTGGAAAACGCTTAATCTATCTCCTCCTAGAAAATTTCACCGATTCACATGACACTCAGTAGACAGAATCTAGGTACCAATATCTAAATTTCTGATTCGGCATTTTTTGAAAAGAATAAAACTGAAACTAGGAGCCAATGAAGATTGCAGAGGGCGTGGCTTTTCACATGAAGTGGTATAATTTCTGAAGGGTTGTACAAAACACCACAAATCTTTGCTAGCATATCCGCACATATACCCCAAGGCTATCCCTGCATTATTGGCCCGATTAACTCAGTGCCAGAGTATATCCTAAGGTAAGTTGAGAAATATGCCGCAAATTGGCCACAGGGTGGCGCTATAACAATCCAAAATGCTTAAAAGTGGCTAAAACGCAATCGATTGCTGTGGTGCCCCCTGTGGCCGGATGGAGCTCATTTATGCGTAGGTAATGGCATGCTCTACAATTTACTAATTGGACACAAAATTGTCAGATTAAAGTATGATGTCAATATAAGCGTTTTTGTGCAACACCCCGGTTGCGCTTTCATTCATTCAGGGAGGAGGAGTAGAGGGGTAGGTTTAGAGGAGGGGGAAGGTGTAGAGGAGGAGTTGTAGTGGAGGGGGGAGGTGTAGGGGAGGGAGGTGTAGAGGAGGTGGGAGCGGTAGAGGAGGGAGGAGGTGTAGGGGAGGGGGTGTAGTGGAGGGAGGAGGTGTAGAGGAGGGGGGAGGTGTATAGAAGTGGGGAAGAGTAGATGAGGTGTAGAGAAGGGAGGAGGTGTAGAGGAGGAGGTGTAGGGGTGGGAGGAGGTGTAGAGGAGGAGGTGTAGAGGAGGGGGAAGGGGTAGAGGAGGAGGTGTAGGGGAGTTGGGTTACAAGATAAGGTGTTACTACAGGCGAGCCATGAAATGATATGGCTATCATGCTTAATAAAAAAAATCATAAGGGGCTCACGCCATTCCCACGTGTATGCCAGATTAGAGTCCCTAGAACGCTTCAGTAGTGGTCCCAGGAGGACATCTAGTGGACCCTTTAAATTTGTCTCCCACTCGTCTCTCTTTTGCTTCCTCTCTTTCTCACTCAGAGCACGTTATAATAAATAAATAAATACACAACACTGAAAATATTATCTTGTGCCCTGCACTTTTGCTGGGGCGGAGGTAAAAGGAAAAAATAATTTATTCTGTTGCTTTGGATAAAAGGGTCTGCTAAATTACTGTAATGTAAGAGAATCACAATCTTGAATGGTCAATATTCTGTACATGGTTGTATATGGTCAATATACTGTAGCACTCAAACCCACTCAAAAGCTCACGTAGCTTTTAGATTCTGTTGAAAGTATGTTTTTTGTCCTTGCCATTGCGTAGAACCGTAATGGTTGGCACAGTATCCATGAAGGAGCCAATGTGCCTGGTGGAGAATAACAGTGAGGGGAAGCTGCATGTGGTCCATGCTGCGCGGGACATTCTGAACCAGACTGATCAGCATGTGGTGGTGGTTGTGGTGGCGGTGGTCGGTTTGTATTGCATTGGGAAGTCCTATCCTCATGAACAAGCTGATTGGAGTATAATACGAAAAAGCAACCACCTTGTGACAAAATTATTAACTTGGATTAAAGTGAAGATTCCTATCTCATGCTTCTTAGATCCCTTTTGAGTTAAATTTGTGTGTGTGTGTGTGGGGGGGGGGGGCTCTCAGAGATTGAAAACTCCTTTGCCATTGAGCGTGTTCTTTCTGGAGAACATGGCATCATGTGTGAGGGACCCCACTGAGATCCAGGAGGAGCTGTCTGATATCCATACCCAAATAGAAGGCTTTGGCCATCTTAATGAAAACCTGCCTGTTTTGCATGTACAGTATAAATGTATGTGGAGGAGAGCTCCCTCTAAAGGGACTTTAAATAAAAAAATAAAAAAAGGTTTTAAAATTACAGGACCTGAGGAGGGGTCTTTATTCGGACACAGTGACGCACACAATTACACACAGTGAGTGGCGACACGGCACACACACAAAGTGTAAATTGTTCCCTGTGTTTCTCCCATCCAAGCTGACCTCATCCAGGGGCAGCCAGGAGCAGTGGGCTGCCATCGTTCATGGCATCTGGACACCAAGTCCAAGTGCTCAGTCCAGGTCTTGGTCAGGGACCGGATTGAAGAGCATTTGTTCTTGGGTTCTTTGAGAGGAAACCCTTGCTAAGACGGGGAGAACAATGCAAACTCTGGAGACCTTCTTGCTGTGAGGCGACAGTACTAGGTACTGCGCCACCATGCTGCATGCAAGCGATTTTGGGGTTCAGTGTCTTGCTCAAGGACACTGACTTGCGATCCCTAGCCGGCCACCCTATCTCCCGAGCTACATGTCCCCCTACTTCAGTGTGCTGTGTATTTCTTAGCCTACTTAAGTGTGCTGTGTATTTCTTAGCCCACAGCTTTGTTATGTGTACTATCTTTCTTAGTGTTCTCATGTAATACTTTAGTTTCCTTATTTATAGTATCTCCTCTTTGTTTCCAGGGCCATGAGAAAATTGACAATTGGATCTTTTCCCTGGCTGTTCTCTTCAGCAGGGCTCTGGTGTATAACAGCATGGGTACCATCAACAACAATGCCTTGGAGGAACTGCAGTATCCTGCATATCTACTTTAAGAAAATGCAGACCAACATTGTGGGGATGTGGGTTAATTACCTGTCTTGAGGGCTTTTAACCACCACTAATTTAAAATTAAAATAACTAATTAAACTAACTTAAAATGTACTTTATTTGGTTTCACTATAACAAAAAAGCAATTGCACTCTTATCACCATGTTGCTCATAAGAGAATGTTTATTTTATCCTCAACACTGCCTCCCGTCTGAGCAGCAAGAGGAGGAAGAGGACTACATGCAATTTGTTCCCTCCCTTGTGTGGACTCCTCGAGATTTCACCATAGAGCTGGAGCTTAAACAACCCATCACAGCAGATCAGTAATTGGGGAATGCCCTCCAACTGTGAGAGAAACTTGAATTCTACTTTAATATCCATGCTTTAATAATGTGCAATGTTCTACCACCATTTTCATATTTATTGTACACTGTATTTAACCATGTTTCTTATCTTAGTAGGGTTTCCATTCCAATTAAAATTAAATAGTTATGTGCAAATGTTTTGTAGAACAATTAGGAATTAATAATGACATACATTAGGTGAAGTGAGCGATGAATATCAGTGTAATTTTCTAAGGAGATGAGTTGTGAATTATCTCTTCAGACATTTCTGGCTTCAAAAAGTCTGTCCAGGATAGCCATCTTTCTCAACTATGCAAAAATCTGTATTTGGCTGTTTTGTATTCATAAAAGTTTGAATGTAATTTGAGCGGACTATACCTTTAAGGAGTGGGTGGGACTTCGTAACTCCGTTTAGCTATTGGAGAGGACAAAGCTGGGAGGGATATAAAAATCGCTTCGTGATCCTGGATGATCAAATAGGTTGCTAACGGCTGTACTTTACACCACTATTATGGCTGGTGCCTTTAGGACCTTTGCACCGTGGCGATTTGTCCGATTTGCCAGGTAAGTTCAGGTTATAGCTGCTTGCAAAGTTGACAACGCATCCCTACGTAACGTTGGCAAAAATGCCAGCATTGCTACAGTAGCATTTTAGTTAACTGTTAGCAAGCTACAGTAACATTAGCCATTTCATTCGCGAGGTCAAATCTTAACTAACGTTAGCTAACCATTAGCCTAGCTAGCTGCGCTAACTTTGCTGCTAGTCTGCTAACACCTAGACTAGCTTCATGGAATATTACCTATCCAAAAACGTTTACATAAGCTTTTAGATCGCGGTCAATATTTCCGAGGTTTATTGCTTTGCATGTAGGCTAGCTATCTAGCTTGCTAAGACAATGTAGCATAGCGATAGCCTACTGTAGCTTCCGAGCTTGACACCTGACTGCTCAATCGCCGAGTGTGAATGAATGGAGGTGATGGTCTAAGGACAGTAATGTTTTTAAAGAATCCATTTGTGGCCAACTCTGCACCCTATCATCTACCCACAGCGACAAACAACAGTTTCATTTTGCTTTTCATTAAATTGTATTTATCTAGTCACTTAGCCAGCAAGTCCAGTATTTTAAAGAGCTATTGCCAGCTAGCTAGCTCCTCATAACATCAGTGGTGACCTTTACTCCACATTCAGTTGTGTCTGTTCCGTGGGCAGGGATGATGCCTTTTACCAGCCAATGACAGTCGGATGTCTAACCAGAGGAAAGATGAAGCCATTATTCTGCATGGTACAACAGTTGCTGTCAGTAATTGTGGCCATCTACTGTACCTGTGCAAGTAATGTACAGTGGGGGAAATAAGTATTGAAAACATTTTCCCAATAAATGTATTTCTAATGAGGCCATTCAAGTGAAATTTGCACCAGACTTTGGTATTAAGTCACATTTTATGTGAAGAGTTAGGGGTATGGTTTGTAAAAACACTTAAAATGCAAAGGACCACAGAACCTCTACCAGTGCACTTTTTTCCCAGCACAGCCCTTTGACACCTGCTAGGTAGGTACTGTAGCTGTGTATGTCGTCTTGTTATGATTTTCATTTTTCCCTTTAAACTGATATCATTTGTACAACATTTCTATATGGTTACAGCCTAATTCCAGCATGTCTAGAGTGTTAATTACCACAAGTCTTTGATCGAAGCTTACAACTCCTAAGCGTTGGGGGTTCAGCAATAAGTTCAAGGAAGTTGATAACGCCTCTTTTGGGCGGATGGATACGGCGGGAAGATCCTGTGGAGGATAGGATGGGGGTATAGAGGTTTTCAATGAGGCAACTGTCTTGCTTCGAAAACTCCATCACTAACAGTGATGAGATTAAAACTAGGATACTAGTTGTACGCATCTGGGAAAATAAGGATTTTTCTATCACAGTTTACTGTACTTCAAACAACATGTACTCACCACTGGGCAGGTTGCTTAGGATTCAAACATTCATACAGTAGGCTACTCTTCAGATTGGTTGTGGACCTTGGACAGAACAGAAAAGCAGGTGAGCCTAGCCTCATTTGTGACGCTATATTCCGCTTCGCTAATATAGCGTCACATCTCCTTCCCATAGGAGAAAAGGGGGTAAACAGTGTTCCGGGGCACTTCTTACTATTTCCCGACGTCGTATCTCAAATGTGTATCCACATGCTCCTACGGATGTCTGTCCCAAAAATGGGTTGTAAAAATTATAGGTCATCTTAAATCTGATTATTTGACAGGTTGTGACCAACATTTTCAATGCGACTGCTTCTTCATATGTTTTCGCTTTACTGGCAGACCCGGTGCCTGATCCGCAGGTAACTACCAGTAATGCGAGAAAAGCTGAAGAAGTGGTTGCATTGAAAATGTCAGTCGCAGTCTGTCAAAGAATCAGATTTAAACGGCTATTCCACCCCGACCATGATTTTTACACACCGTTTTGTTACAGACATGCATAGGAGCATGCGGATACGAAGCGGCATACCATACAGTATAACATCACGTGTGAGGCTAAGGTGGGCCTAGACTACAGCAGACTGATGTGAGAGGTTTGAATAATGAATGATTTATTATTTAATCTTTCCCTCTACAGGGGTCTCCAGGACATTCCAGGAATCTGTGGCTAATATATAACCACCGTCTCTGCGTCTAACTAATATATATCTTCCTCCACCCCTATCCCCTCCCCAGGGCGGTCCAGGTGTCCCACATCCCCAGTCTGAAGCTCCACACCACAGGAGCCATGCCGGCTACGGTAGAGCAGTTCAACCAGGCCAAGAGCCAGTTAGGCACGCTTAAGGAGGACCCGGGTAACCATGTCAAACTGCAGATCTATGCCCTCTTCAAACAGGTAAGGCCAGACCAGCCTGTATTGGTGTGAGATTTACCTGGTATTTCTCTGAGATGTTCTGTTCTAAATCCCACACTTCATATGGAAAGAGAGGCAAAACCCTAAGACGGCTAAATTCCAGGTCGTCTTGAATATTTAGGATGTCACAGTTGCATAGTCATGTCTGCAGATGTAATATCAAACAAACATCTTTATTTGTCATGCGGTGAGACACACGTACATCACATGGTGCAGGCAGCGAAACACACACACACACACACACACACACACACAAAATAGCTGGAGCATCCACCGATGAAACTTCTCTCTGGGCAGCCGGGAGCAGACAGTAGGCAGCGTGTATGGGACATGCACGGGGGTAACCAAGTGCTCCTGTCCGTCTTCGCCAGGGATGGACAGCGTTAGCAATATGTTCCTCTGCATGTTTTTCGTACTGCGTTCTTTATGGGGAAACCCTTGCGAACACGGAGAGAACATGCAAACTCTAATACTACCCCCCCCTCCCTCCCTTACTTTCCCTCCCTCCATTTTTCTCTCCTCTCCACCTCTATGCCTAGGCCACCCAGGGACCGTGCAACACACCTAAGCCCGGCATGCTGGACTTTATCAACAAGGCCAAATGGGACGCCTGGAAGTCTTTAGGATCTATACCAGCGGTAACCACACACACAATTTAGCATTTATATCCTTGTGGGGCCCCCTGAACCTAACCTTAGTCATAAAATGTAAATCTAACCGTAAACATACATTGACCCCTAACTCTAACCTTAGCACTAACCCTAACCTTAAACCCACAGTAACCTTAACCCTATAACCCCCCCCCCCCTCCAACACACACACACACTTAAAATACTTAATTATAACTAATCTTCTCTCCTCCTTTCTCTCTCTTCCTCCAATCAGGAGGAAGCCAGACAGCAGTATGTGGATCTGATTGGCTCTCTAGTGGGGGCAGAGGCCCCAGCCGAACTGGCCGCACAGCCTGCTGGGAGCATGGCGATGACATTCGAGACACTCCTAGTTACTACGGAGGACGGTGTCACCACCATCTGCCTCAACAGACCACAGAAGAAGAACGCCATCACCGTCAAGGTAACAGGAGTACAGATACAACCTTAAACTGTGACCTTTTCTACCACACAACACACTTTACTGTTGATGCAGGAGGGGGAGGTGTTACAGGTTGTATCTGATGAAAGTGTTCTTTGGGTGAACTTTCTCTTTTAAAGAAGAATTCAAGTGTATGATTTTGTAGCCTCTAAACACATGTAATATGTGTCTTGTTTACAATTAACTTAAACCAAACCCGAAAATTTCATTATTTTTAGTAAAAGGTTGAAAACTGAATGTGGTGGTTACAGATGCTATTATTTTGATAGACTCAATTGACCAGCATGCATTGCACGAAACTGAGCTATCGGGAAGAGGCGAACGGAGTCGGAATATGGCAGAACAACAGCGGTAGCCATCATCCCTCAAGCGAACATTTGTCATTCAGAACATTTGTCAGACCCTCTATCTAGCTATATTTGCTATTGAAGAAAAACAGACAATGCTGTGTGATTTGTGGAATTAAGGATTTACCTGCACTGGCGGTTTCCATCGGTTGCCGCAAAAAGTATTTTGTGTGAGTGTGCAATCGCATATTTTTCATTTTGTTGAAGTTACTTTATAGGGTAGGCTAGAGCTAGAGGGTTAGCATGGTGCACCCGCCTCGAGTCCCCGTCCTAGACAGGTTTTTTTTTTTGTAGTCCTTGTTATTTTGCTTCTGGGGATTTGTCAACGCGTTTCGACACGGCAAATCCCCAGAAATGCAGACTTTGTGAACATGCTTTGATTACATGGAGAAACTATTGTCAAGGAAACCACATTTTTCTTTGTTTTGTGGGTGTCTAATGTTGTTCTAGGGTGGAATTCTCCTTTAAGATGGTTATATACACTCTAGTCCAGTACCCAGCCCCTGATCATTCCTCCCCAGGCTCTAGTGTTTCAGGAATGGATGCCGAGGAGATGTTGATATCAGGTCCCATGATTTCCTGACTTGTTCTTCCTGTCTGGTTGTCCAGATGTACAATGAGATCATCGAGGCTCTGGAGCTGGCCGGCAAAGATGACTCAGTGCTGACCGTCATCACAGGTACAGCTATACCTTCTCTACCTGCTGACCCTTCCTGACACTGTTTACTTACCCTCAATGTCTCTGTGGACTGCGGAAGAGCCAATGGGCTTAGAGCCTTTTCAGCAGCTCTTTGTAACAGCTAGCTGTCTCTGGTTAGGCAACAACCATTCTATCTTCTACCCTTTCTCCCCTCCTCTACCCCTCCTCCACCCTCTACCCCTCCTCCACCCTCTACCTCTCCTCCTTCCTCTCCCTTTACCTCTCCTCCACCCTCTACCTCTCCTCCTCCCTCCACCTCTCCTCCACCCTCTACCTCTCCTCCTTCCTCTCCCTTTACCTCTCCTCCACCCTCTACCCCTCCTCCTCCCTCTACCTCTCCTCCTCCCTCTATCCCTCCTTTGCCCTCTACCTCTCCTCCTCCTTCTAAGTCTCCCTCTCCTCCACCCTCTACCTCTCCTCCTCCCTCTACCTCTCCTCCTCCTTCCACCTCTCCTCCTCCCTCCACCTCTCCTCCTCCCTCTACCTCTCCTCCACCCTCTACCTCTCCTCTCCCATTACCTCTCCTCCACTTTCTTCCTCCCCTCCACCTTCTACAGATTCTTCCTCCTAAAGCGCAACTCTCAGCAGCTGTCTAGACAGTAGCTAGATAGCTGAGCCCTTGTTTAAACAAGTGTCTGCTGTCTGCTCAGGGAGTGGAGACTTCTTCTGCAGTGGGAACGACCTGACCAACTTCACCAAGATTCCCGAGGGAGGCATGGAGCAGATGGCCAAGGACGCTGGGGAGCTGCTCAGGTTAGGATGGAGGGAATGGGCCGCTTGATCGGTCGACTGGTTGATCTATACAGCAGAACACAGACTGACTAAGACGCCAACTATCGCTAGTCTAGCTGGAAATGTTTCTTAAAATGTGCGTGTGTGTCTCCTCTCCCAGGAAGTATGTGAAGGCGTTCATCGACTTCCCCAAGCCCCTGATAGCGGTGATCAACGGGCCAGCTGTGGGCGTGTCCGTCACCCTGCTGGGACTGTTCGAGCTCATCTACGCTACTGACAGGGTGAGGCAGATTGACAGAGTGAGGCAGATTGACAGAGTGAGGCAGAGGCAGACTGACAAGAGTGAGGCAGACTGACACGCAGACACAAACGGACAGCAGGGGCACATCAACACTCTAATCTAATAGTCCTTTAAAGGTGTCCTATTATGCTAATTATCAACAATTTAATATAAGTCTTTGGGGTCCCCAAAGTACTTTGAGTATTTTTGCTGAAAATACCATTCAGAATGTGCGTTCTAGCATGCCTCTATACCCCTTCTTTGACCACAAGATCAGATTGAGCGGATTTGAGTGCTTTTTAATATGCAAATGAGCTCAAATAAGAGCAAATCGGCAGGCTAGAGAATGAGGGCTGTTGGCGACGCCATGCTACCTCAAATATAGCTGGCTTGCCAGGACCATCCACACTTGATGCCACTATGACAAATTTCATTGTCCTCTCTCCATGACTAAACATGATAGCGTTAGTGCCCATGTTATTATCTCCATGGTTGCATGCTGTTACCTCTAGCTACATTCGCTAGCTAGACACCACCAGGCTATATGACACCATTCGACTACAAACAATTAAAGCTAGATTCTGTAGGCCAAGGGGAATCCAATGATGTCCTCTTCTTAACATTTGATCATTTTTAATGACCGCTCGGTGAACTAGAAGTTTACCAATTTCATTCCACTAACGTTACTCTAACATACGATGAGTGAAGCATCCGGGTTGAGGCAATAGGGGAGTTTGTTCATGTTAGCTAGCTAGCATTAGTACTATATGCAAACAAACACACAGTATAATTACTTACAGTTTCTGCATAATTTCCACGGACAGTTGGTATTGCTTGATCATTCTGAAAGAGCTCATCTGAAAATCCTGCATTGTACTGACCCAGGCTGGAAAAGCAATCGGGGGAAAAAAATGGCTAGCACACACTGCTAGTGTTTTTCCAATATCAGCGGCAACATTGCCATCAAAAAGAAAATGTATCCACTCGGCTCTGCTGTCCTTTGAGCTTGGGAGACGATCTGTGCTGCTTAGTACATCCAAGAACAGAGCATTTTCCGTGTAAAGACATTATGCTAGCTAGCGGGGTCGCCGATTGTGACGTAAAGTGACACGGGAGATTTGAGTGGCTTGCAGGGACTGACTTTTTTTCTAAAGTTTTCATTTCGGCTGACCACAACAAAATGACTGGGTTGTTTCACTTCATACTTTGTGTGTTAGTAGGCCCATCAGAGACTCAAATGTACATGCAAAAACAATGAAACAGTTAGTTTTGCAAACATGGACCCCTTTAATGAAGTATGACAGCAAATGATCATGACTCTCTTGTCCTTCCACCCCCCCCCCCCCGCCTTATCCCCCTCCTCCCCAGGCGACATTACATACTCCCTTCAGTCAGCTGGGACAGAGTCCTGAGGGATGCTCCTCCTACACCTTCCCCAGGATCATGGGACCTGCTAAGGTACCCCCCCCCCCCGTGCACACACACAAACACACAGACACACACACACTCACATACCATTTGATCCCTAGTTTGACTCACCGGATGTAAGTTTCGTATACAAGTCATGTCATTAGGAGGCTGGAGAATCTCCCTGCTCCAATCAGTGACGCCAGGAGATTCTCAATCAGTGGCGTCGCCAATCAGATTCAATCCAAACTCCTCCCCTTCTGCTATCTGTGTGTTACCGTTTTCTTGGCTGGTTTAAAGAAATGCCTTTCTCCAGCGCTGGCACAGCGTACACGAAGTGTGGAGATGGGTCTGGCTATGCGAGACTATTCGACCCCCATCTCTAAGCTGTGTTTATGTCCCTGTCCGTGTGCGTCTCTTCTTCCCTCTCTCCAGGCCAATGAGATGCTGCTGTTCAATAAGAAGCTGACTGCCAGCCAGGCGTGTGAGCAGGGTCTTGTGACAGAGGTCTTCCCTGACAGCAGCTTCCAGACAGAGGTGTGGACGAGAATCAAGAGCTACGCCAAGCTGCCCAGGAATGTACGTTCTTACACACACACACACACACATACATACACATTCTGGATCTCCTTTCTCTGGCACTGTCTTACTGTATGTCTGTCTCTCTGGTCCCTAAACTCTTGATCCTAATAAGTCTGTTTTTCCAGTACAAACAGCTGACATCTGGTGTCCCTACACCTCTGCCCTTTCTCTCTATACTCTGTCTTCATTTCCAGTCAGCAGATTGGTGTGATGTCATGTTAATTCGTCACACCCTCTTCTCTCTGCCCCTCCCCCTCTCTCCACCTCCCTCCAGTCCCTGGCCCTGTCCAAGCAGCTGATCAGAGAGGTGGAGAGAGAACGTCTCCACACCGTCAACGACCAGGAAGTGGAGAGGCTGGTGGAGCGCTGGCTGTCAGACGAGTGCATGCAGGCCATCATGAGCTTCTTCCAGGCCAAGGCCAAACTCTGAGGGGGGTGGGCAAGGCTAACAGAACAGCTAACATGCTACCAGAAAATGTCCTCTCTCTCTTAGCGTCCTCCTCTAGTAGCTTTTGAGACACCTTCTTCCTTCAGACATGGGAGGTGAAGACAGGACACGAGGAATCCAGGAGAGACTTGAGATGCTTCCCTGATTAGACCAGACACGCACAGTATCATCTGTCCTGTATCAACTACCCCAAATGCATAGACCCTACACCCTAGCCCTCTACACCTTAGCCATTGCAGACTGGTGTGGACTGCGTCCAGCTGACAACCACTAACATCTAACCTGGAACATCAGGCACCTATCAGTGGAGTGTTCAAACAAATGCCTTCCTTTCTACTACTTTTTCAGGAACATCATTTTAAATGTATTTAGTATGACTACTGTGATGTCTGAAAACACATGCACACATACACACACACTAAAAAGAATGTACATAATGTTAATTGAAACAACATTGTTGAGGAAGATTCTGGATGTCTTGTAATGGTGTTTTTCCTGTTTATTGCCATGACCAGGGCATTGTGTTCAAATGCCAGTGCGTGTGAGTGGACATGGACAGAGATACATAGATGAGTGTTTAGCAGAGAGAGGATGGAGGTGGACAGTGCCTTACGCAGACCGAGACCAGTCGGGAGCCACCCAGACTGCCTGGGACCGCCCAGGGCTGGCCTGTCATGTATGGTAGTACGATTTTCTCTCTTTTGCCACCGAATCACTGTCAGTCAATGCAGTAAATAAATGGGATTTTGAAGAAAATTTGTTTTTGTATGCGTGTCTGAAATGGAAGGGATATCTTTGTTACTAGCTGGAAGGTTGACAGTGAGGCTGAGCCCTAATTTGTTGAAGAAAAGTTGTTAATCAAGAAGTGCTACTGAATAAAGTAATGATTTGAAGGTATCATACTGATCTGATGATTTCTGATGAATTTTTCTCCAGCAAATGTGGGCCCAGGGTGCCGGCAGGTTAATTAGTATCGGGAGCTGTAGTTCCACTCAGAATCCAGTAGAGGGCGTATTGCACCAATCAAACATCCAAAGTGTCCCCAGTTCAGTTTAGGTTCAGGTCCACCATCCTACAGAAGAACTGTGTTCAGCTGGAGCTGAGGTAGGAGGTGAGGATGAAGCTAGTTACCTGAGTGGATGTCATGAGATGGATAGAATGGAAGATGAGACTGAAATGATTCGGTGGCAAATGATTCCTTGCTGCCATCGTAAACGTCTCGGAATAAATCGTGAGCTTGGGTTTCCTGCAAGCGGCACAGGCGTAACCATGGCAACTACGTCCCATTAACCCAACACGGTCCACAACGTTGGACCATATTGGGGCGCTCCACCCGAGACCGTAACCTAAGTCAGACCCCCCCACCCCCCCACGATCTGGGGTTAGGAGCTCCAATGCCATGTGTCTCATCTGGGAAAGGACCTCCCCGGCCTACGCTGCAGTACGCTGAGGGTCTGCTTTGCATGTCACACCTGGCGACTCTAACCTTTACCTTTACCTGACCGATAGCAGGTAGAGCTACATCAGCGCCTGTCCCTCTGGAGATAACGGCTGCATGACGACCCGTCTCCCCGCGCCAAGGAAAACATCCACGCTGATGAAACGCTGATAGAGCAGCCGCAGTGTCAAGCCTTCCTCTTCATGGGATGACCGTTAAAAAAGGATGGGAGGAGGGTGGGAATGTGAGAGGAGGATGAGAGAATGAAGGGTGAATGGAGGGTTACGGTGTGTGTGTGTGTGTGTGTGTGTGTGTGTGTGTGTGTGTGTGTGTGTGTCAGATGTGTGGAATATGAACGCTGGTTCTCCGGGCCAAGAACAAACGTCATCCTCCAGCCTACAGCACACCGGTCATGCTTCAATGGGATGAGCGTTCACATAGGTGGGAGAGGATGGATACGGAGGGGTGGGTAGGCTGAGAGTAGGGCTACAGCATGACTGGTATATGTGGAACAGATAGATGTGTTGTGAACACTTTGCCGTAAGTGGACACTGATTACTAATCTGTACATAGTGCTGCCTTTAGTAACGACATTGTAGTTACATAGGAGCTGCTGTGTAATGATGACATGGTAGTAACATAGGTTATTACACAAGCCATGGAAGAAGGCAAGGGGGAGTGGGGGTGACACAGGGGACAGGAGACATACTGTAGGAGCGGGGGTAGAGGAGAGGGATCCATGAGTCATTATCTAGACAGGAATACAGGGGCGTTATCTCTTATCTCCAACGGAAAAATCGGAGGAATCTTCTGAACTAAATCAGTGACCATGAATCAGTGGGCCAGAGCTATAATTTGTAATTGAGATGTCATGCGTTTTATTTGCCTTCGGACTTGTCACATAGGAATCTGATTTGTGGCACTTATTTCATTGCGCTGAATGAGATCATTCAAATGCAATTTTTGCGAATATAGTTTCTATATATATAGTTGCTATAAATATAGCTTCTTGACCCACGTCTGGTTTACTGGGCCGACGAATACATAAATCACTGACCAGGAAGTAGACAGAGAGGTGTAGAAGCTGATTTGTTTATTCAAAACTACATCATGTCTGAACTGACCTATCAGGGAGAGATTAGAGAGAAACCTCATAGTGAACCACGAGCTAATGTGGAATCATGAAAGTCAACCATGGACTCTCGTGCGGGCACACACACGTGCACACACACACCTACCTATAGGAGGTGTATAGATATGTGAGGAGAGAGGGAAGTGTCTTGTAATTGATTAATGCTCCCAACAGACCTGCTGGAGTCTGTGTTTCTCTCTTTCTCTCTCTCTCTCTCTCTCTCTCTCTCTCTCTCTCTCTCTCTCTGTCCCCCTGCCCCCCTGCCCCCTTCTCTCTCTGTGAGAAATGGCAGGTGTTTCCAGGTCCTGACAGGTGCTCGCTGTCACCTGGCTGATGAATGACCCGGGCCACCGGGGAGACTCCACAGGGCCTCTGGCTAATGTTAGCTCAGCTACTCTGTCTGCTGGACAGCTGTCTGTCTGGTACAACACTGGGAGTGAGAGAGAGATATAGACAGAGAGAGAGAGAGAAACAGGAAAGCACCCCGGAGAGATGGGGATGAAAAGAGGAAATGGTTGTGTGAGAATGGGTGGAGGAGGGATAGAGAGAGGGGGGGGGGGGGTCGTCTCCCAGGTGCTTGTGTAATGGTTTGTTCTATGGAGTTCAGATGTTGACAGACGACGGGGGAGACGGAGTGCTAGCCAAGACTTTCGCGCAACCGTTTTCATGTACGCCAAAGGTTTCAAGCACGCAACAGTCGAAAGAGTCGGACAGAAGGTTCGCCTGTTCCTTGTTCATTTGCTGAGCTTTCAGTTCGCAGCCGTCTAGAAAGATGGATGGCGCGTCGATTTCCATATGCTCTTGATGTATGATGATCATGTAATGCCGGCAGTAAACTCAACTAACATCCCGTCTGATTGATCAGTGGAATAATATTTAGTTTCCTACCTCAGTTTTATTTCTCCCCTTTCGCTTGTTCATGTGCGTCTTTAACGTGGTGCTATCTGTAAGGTGCATTAAGACTCATATGTCACCATTACCGGGAGAGAGGGTTTCCTCCGCATCACGCAGAAGGATACAGTTCATATCCTCTAGCTGATCTCGGCGGGGCCGGGTAGCTCGTAAATAATGATCTCTCTCTGTGTGTCTCCTGTGGATGAGGTTTAAACTGTAACATAAACTAGCTAGCCAGGATGGAAAGGACTGCACAACACCTGGGCCCCAGGAATCCTGCTACGCTCATCTCTCTCTCTATCTCTCCACCTCTCTCTTTCTCTCTCTCTCTCTCTCTCTCTCCACCTCTCTCTTTCTCTCTCCCTCTCCACCCACCCCTCTTTCTCTGCACCTCTTTTGCCATTGCTTGATAAAGGTGTAGAACTTTCTTTGATAAAAATTTCGAACTTTCTTTCCTTGTCTCACATTCCGTCCGCCCCGCCTCTCCCCCACGCAGGGTGCGTTCTTAACAAGGTGTGTGGGGGGTTGCTTGGACACGGTGGTGCGCGTGTGTTTGACAAAGTGTCTACGAGCCGCAATATCCCACTGCCCCTCAAGTGACATGGCGTTTATGGGCTGACAGAAACGAGTGGAGCCTTCGGGGCTGTACACACACACACACAGACGGGTATCTGGTCAACATCAGGGCTGGGTGATGGATGATAAGAGCAGGGAGCTGAGGGGATTTAAGAAGAGGAAAGTGGAGAGGGAGGAGGGGGAGGGAGGAAAGCTCCAGTCGTAGAGAGAGAGAGAGAGAGGGAGTGAGGAGAGAGGGGTGAGCATTTCTTGGCCATGGTAGAGGGAGAGAAATATGGGAGAGATATGAAGAGAGTATGGAGGCCAGAGGGAGAGAGAGAGAGGGTAGGGAGGGCAGGGAAAGAGAGGGCAGGGACAGGAGGGAAAGAGGGAAGGTAGGGAGAGCGACGGAGGGGGAAGCAGAAGAGGGGGACAAGGGGAAGGAAGGAGGGTGAGATCCAAGGGGCAGAGGGAAGAGTCCCCAGGACACTCCTTCCCAGAGATGAGTGATGCTTCTCTGGGGAAAACCTCTCCGTTTGAGGCCCCCGTCCTGGAGCTACTCCAGCAGCTCTGATGAAGGAGGGATGGATGGAGGTGCAGGAAAGGAGGACTGGAAAAGAGAGTGTTTAGAACAGACCAGGAGGAAAGGGTGGTGAAAGAGAAAGGGAAGACAGAGTAAAAGTCAGACACACACACACAATAACAGTAGCTCAATTCTGCCTGATCCCAAATGATTGACATTCGCTCCCCATTAGTATAGAGAGACTTGAATTCTAAAAAGCCTTTACTGGCCAGTCAAAACTGAAAATGCATAGAGATGACAGGAACTTAATCACACACATGTCAATAACACAGGAAATAAACAGTTCCCTTACAAGGAGAGAGAGAGGTACTGTAGATGTCAGTTGTGAAGTTTATATATCAAGCCCTGTTTGTTGTGGCCTGGTGACCTCATGTCACACTCCGAGTGTCAAGTGGGTTCCAGTCCTCCTCTACCTAACCTCTTATCTAAAAACTAAACACACACATGTATGAGTATATATGTATGTATATATATATATATATACACTATATTGCCGAAAGTGTGAGGGAACCATGGAGAGGGAGCTTGGCCGGAGAATCGGAGCAGCTGGTGCGGTTCTGCAGTCGCTTTACCGCACTGTTGTGACGAAAAGAAAGCTGAGCCAAAAGGCAAAGCTCTCGATCTACCGGTCTATCTTCGTCCCCACCCTCGCCTATGGTCATGAAGGATGGGTCATGACCGAAAGAACGAGATCACGGATACAAGCGGCCGAAATGAGTTTTCTCCGGAGGGTGGATGGGGTCTCCCTGAGAGATCGGGTGAGAAGTTCAGTCATCCCGGAGAGACTCGGAGTAGAGCCGCTGCTCCTTTGCGTCGAAAGGAGCCAGTTGAGGTGGTTCGGGCATCTAGTGAGGATGCCTCCTGGGCGCCTCCCCAGGAAGGTGTTCCAGGCGTGTCCAGCTGGGAGGAGGCCGCGGGGTAGACCCAGGACTAGGTGGCGGGATTACATCTCTGCACTGGCCTGGGAGCGGCTAAAGATTCCCCAGGCAGAGCTAGTTGATGCTGCAAGGGAGAGGGATGTCTGGGGCCCCCTGCTGGAACTGCTGCCTCCGCAACCCGACCCCGGATAAGCGGATGAAGATGGATGGATGGATTTATTGCCAAATGTATTCGCTCATCTGCGAATTTAAGTGACATCCCATTCTTAATCCATAGGGTTTAATGTGATGTCGGCCCACCCTTTGCAGCTATAACAGCTTCAATTCTTCTGGGAAGGCTTTCCACAAGGTTTAGGAGTGTGTTTATGGGAATTTTTTACCATTCTTCCTGAAGCGCATTTGTGAGGTCAGACACTGATGTTGGACGAGAAAGCCTGGCTCGCAGTCTACGCTCTAATTCATCCCAAAGGTGTTCTATCGGGTTAAGGTAAGGACTGTGCAGGCCAGTCTAGTTCTTCCACACCAAACTCGTTCATCCATGTCTTTATGGACCTTGCTTTGTGCACTGGTGCGCAGTCATGTTGGAACAGGAAGGGGCCATCCCCAAACTGTTCCCACAAAGTTGGGAGCATGGAATTGTCCAGAATCACTTGGTATGCTGAAGCATTCAGAGTTCCTTTCACTGGAACTAAGGGGCCAAGCCCAGCTCCTGAAAAACAACCCCACACCATAATCCCCCATCCACCAAACTTCACACTTGGCACAATGCAGTCAGACAAGTACCGTTCTCCTGGCAACCGCCAAACCCAGACTCGTCCATCAGATTGCCAGATGGAGAAGCGTGATTCGTCACTCCAGAGAACGCGTCTCCACTGCTCTAGAATCCAGTGGCGGTGTGCTTTACACCACTGCATGCGACACTTTGGACTTGGTGATGTACAGTACAGGTATGGCTTGGATGCCGCTGCTTGGCCATGGAAACCCATCCCATGAAGCTCTCTACGCACTGTTCTTGAGCTAATCTGAAGGCCATATGAAGTTTGGAGGTCTGTAGCAATTGACTCTGCAGAAAGTTGGCGACCTCTGGACACTATGCACCTCAGCATCCGCTGACCCTGCTCTGTCATTTGTTGGATGGGTGAGTGAATACTTTTGGCAATATAGTGTATATACACACATCCTTTGCGTCTTGCCAATCGTCACATATTTGCATTGTTAACATGAATTGAATATCTCCACTCAGGGAGATTACGAGAACACAGGAGGTACAGAATGATAACGCCACAGCAGAGTATTCTGGGTATTAAAGGTGCAGTATGCAGTTTGTGATTTCCTGTTAGATTTTGGAAATTATTTTGAAAAATGCAACCGACAAAATCCCTGCCCTTCCCTTTAGGCCTCCCTCCAAAGCCACTCCCCCAAACTGGGGGAAAACAAATGAGACTCACTAGGCAGGTAGGTAGGTTGACAGGCACCCAATCATTTCAAGTTGGCACTTACAGTATTACAGTCCTGTGACTTGTGATTGTGGATTTATTTAATTTTAGTGTCAGAGCACTTTATTTATTGATTGCTGTCGGGATGTGATGAGAATTGTAAAAAATATAACTGTGCCAAACCACATACTGTCCCTTTAAGGTCAATTTTTATCCGGCAAGCTTATGTCCTAATGTATGTCCTTAACTGCCTGCATACTGTAGCAGACCATGGCCTGACTGTACCTCTACGGGGTTGTTCAAGGACTGGAGCTTCCCAGACACCATCAACCACTTTGCATGTATCACACATGCATACCCAGCCGCCAGGCTCGACCTACATATGGTAGCCTAGCAGCACGCCCCGTGAGAGCGGGGGATGTCTGATGTCTATGTTGAAAGGGGTTTTGAATCACAAACGAACCATTCATCTTGCAGGCATTCGAGTTCATCGCTGTGAACTGGAAGGAACTTCAGCGAACCGTGTGAGTGTACAGAATGGCCTAGAACGCCCCCTCTTTGATATACTCTACATCTGCCTGACTCATGCTCTATAAATATTTCCTGAGATTTTTCCGAGATTTTTCCACGCGTTTAATTTTTCAAAGTATCTTGACCTGTTTTTCTGCAGTATTCCAACTTGTTTTTCTCGGGTGTTATTGTTGGGAGCAAAGTTCACACAAGCTGGATGGTAAACATTTCCTCTCTCCCTGGTCCTGGACCGAACTGGCCTCCTGAGGGCTGCGGGTGAGCAGGATAGGAGAGGCCAGGGAAGAGTGACCAGGATAGGAGACCAGGAGAGGGGGACCAGGATAGGAGAGACCAGGCGAGAGTGATGAGGAGAGACCAGGAGAAGGGTGATGAGGATAGGAGAGACCAAGGGAGAGTGGTGAGGATAGGAGAGACCAGGGGAGAGTGATGAGGATAGGAGAGACCTGGGGAGAGGCATGAGGGAGAGACCAGTGGAGAATGACCAAGATAGAAGAAACCAGCGGAGGAGGATGAGGAGAGACCAGGGAAGAGTGATGAGGATGAGTAGAGACCAGGGGAAGAGTGACAAGGATAGGACAGACCAGTGGAGAATGACCAGGATAGGAGAGACTAGGGAAGAGTGACGAGGATGAGGAGAGACCAGGGGAAGAGTGATGAGGATAGGAGAGACCAGTGGAGAATGACCAGGATGAGGAGAGACCAGGGAAGAGTGACGAACAAGGATGAGGAGAGACCAGGGAAGAGTGATGAAGATGAGTAGAGACCAGGGGAGGAGAGTGATGATGATGATAGGAGACCAGCGAAGAGGGGTGGCTGAGAGCATCACAGCAGGAGATCTCCTCTTGCGTCCCAGCTCAGATCTCCACGTTGCCTTTCAAAGAGAAGGCTTCAACTCCAGGCAGACTTACACAACCCTCACACGTGAGGAGATTAGTCAACGCCGTGCTACAGCTCGGCTTCCCTCTCTGTGTTGTGGGCGAGGAGGTGGGTGGTATCAACGCTTCTAACGTCATTCTAGAAACAGTGACGGAATGTTCCTGATCAACTTCTTCTGTCACCTCACTGCTTCTCAGAGCTGGGGGAGCTACAGTAGCTGGCTTTAACCTACACACTGCCCCGTAAAAGCTACAGCCAGCCCTGTGCAGGCGAGATGAAAATCTTGAGAATTACTGATTTCCTGTTAGCCTTAATGTGAGAACTGGTTTGTCGGGCTTGGAGGTCCAGCCTGAGCTTATTCACCCTCCCGGTCAGTTTGGGGTTTTCCAACTTCAAAGCCTCTGCTGGTCAAATAAAACACTGTGTAGAAAAAAATAAACATGTTTTTGGAATCTAAAGGGTGATGAGTGTATAATGTTAACCTTTTGCGTGTGTGTTTGTATGTGTGTGTGTGCAACAAGCGTTTTCTCATTCAGCAGATGTTTATTAAAGCTTTAGTATTTGTGTTCAAAGTTGCCAGCAAAGGCGCCTCTATCTGGTACATAAAACAGGCCCACCCAACAAACACAGCCTGTCTGCTGAATCATCTCCTGCTGTAGGCTGTTGCCTGTTTACTGTGGCAACTGTATGCAGTGCACTGTACACACACACAAACATGCATACAGAAATGCACACACATACACACACCCCCCCCCCCCCCCCCCCCCCACACACACACACTCACACCCAAACTAACTTAACACACCCACAAACACACACACACATCCCACACACATCACAGCACCTCTACTTCAGTGCAAGCTAGGACAAGAGGCTGTTACATCAGCCTCAGCTGTGCTATAGCTGAGGCCTTGCTGCTGAGTAATCTCACACACACACACACACACACACACACACACACACACACACACACACACACACAGCTGTAGTCGTCGTGGATGAGGTCTTTACTGCTGAGTAATCAACATGGTGAGCCTCCACAGGTGGCGAGACGCGAGGGCGGTCTCTCCCGCCCTCCTTCCTGCCCCTCTCCGACCATTCCTTATATGGGCGTTGTTAAAACAGGACAACACCTTCTGCTCCGGTGATGTCATCCTTTCATGTTCAACAGCATGTCTGCTGTCAGTGTTGTGCCTTCTGACTAAGCTGGCTTTGATAACGTGTGTGCGTGTGTGTGTGTGTGTGTGTGTGTGTGTGTGTGTGTGTGTGTGTGTGTGTGTGTGTGTGTGTGTGTGTGTGTGTGTGCGTGCGTGCGTGCGTGCGTGTGTGCATGTGTGTGTGTGTGTGTGCTCTGGGGGTGTTCTGGAGAAGCTCTTCATCACGTCTCGCTATTTGATGTGTGATGTTTCATTCCGTCATCAAAGAAAGTGAATTAAGGAACATGCTGTGTTGTGGCTGAATTGCTGCTGACACACACAATCACACACGCACACACACACAGTAGTGTGAGAAGCAGATGTGAGGATCTTGTGTGTGTCCAAAAAAGTGAGTGTTTTCTTACGCCTGCTCTCACCTACTCACGCTATGATGATCTGATCTCAGCTCCTCCACAGTCCGCTGCAGGTTTTCAGGCTCATGATGGGACTGTGATATCAATATCAACCACTCTTCAATATCAACCACTCTGACATCAAGTCACTGTATAACCTACTGTAAACGTCTTAATTTTAATATTCTTCACGGTCATATTAGCAACACCTTCCCATTATACTCAAGTCTTCCTTTGTTGGAAGGTTTAATGGGCTCCGCTACAGACGTGACTGTGATGTATAGATGTAAATGATTTACCTTGAACCGAGATGGATTCTAAGGAACTCTATCGTGGTTTAAATCAGCATGTCCGGCTCTAGCTGAGGCCCACAGATCAACAGCCCTCTGACCAGTCCACAAGAGAAGAAGAGTGTGGCAGCAAGGCCTGGTCAGCTCTGTCTGGACGTCGTCCAATGGGAAGACGCTCTGTCAACACTGAACTGCTATAGGCTGACAGGCCCCCGGGCTGCTGGGTCGCTGTGGAAACACAGAGGCGGAAACTTTGGATTACCGCAGAGTCCTCACACCTCGTTCATCTCCTCCAACACCACACAGATGGAGAAACCAGGAGCCCCCCCCCCTCTCTCTCTCTCTCTCTCTCTCTCTCTCTCTCTCTCTCTCCCTCTCTCTCCCTCCCTATCTCTCATTCTCTCTCACTCATTTTCTCCTCCCTTTCTTTCTCTTTCTTTGCTTCTCCCCAGTCTCTTTCTCATTTTCTCTCTGTCTCCTTTTCTCTCTTTCCCTATCTCTCGTTTTCTCTCTCTCTCTCTCTCTCTCTCTGTTTGTATCTCTGTCTCCTTACCTCTCTCATTTTCTCTCTCCCCTCTCTCTCTCTCTCTCATTTTCTCAGGCCCCCTCTTTCTGTTCCATATCCCTCTCTTTAATAATCTGTTTCCTTAAGCAGACATGAACAGCTTCTTTAATTTCACTTAGTGTGATTTCCAGAGAGACTAAAAGGACCAGTCTTTCTCAGAGAGAATGCGAGTTAGAGAGAGGAGAATTACAGAGGGACAGTTAGAGAGAGTGCCAGAGTGTGTTAGAGTGAGAGTTGGGGAGACAAGCAAGAGAGAGAGAGAGAATGATAAAGAATAAGTGCCAGAGAAAGTGTTAGAGAAAGCTGGAGAGGAAGCACTGTTTTAAAGAGTGTGATTAAAGTCAGCTAGCGAAGAACCACATCTCTCCCGAGTGTTCCATGTTCCAGCCCCTGGTTCCACAAGGCTTGTATTAGACACCTGGAGAACAACATGTCTGTGTCTCTGTCCTGGCATCCAGCCTACCAGTCCTCTAGTCTTCCAGTCTTCCAGTCTACCAGTGCTCTAGTCTTCCAGTCTCCCAGCCTACCAGTCATCTAGTCTCCCAGTCTCCCAGCCTACCAGTCCTCTAGTCTTCCAGTCTTCCAGTCTTCCAGTCTTCCAGTCTCCCAGTCCTCTAGTCTTCCAGTCTCCCAGTCTCCCAGCCTACCAGTCTTCTAGTCTTCCAGTCTTCCAGTCTCCCAGCCTACCAGTCCTCTAGTCTTCCAGTCTTCCAGTCACCCAGCCTACCAGTCCTCTAGTCTTCCAGTCCCCCCAGTCTTCCAGTTCCCCAGTCCTCCAGTCCTCCAGTCCTCCAGTCCTCAATCCCCCTGTCCTCCAGTCCTCCAGTCCGCCAGTCCTCCAGTCCCCCAGTCCTCCAGTCCCCGAGTCTTCCAATCGCCTAGTCTTCCAGAGTCCGAGTCTTCCAGTCCCCCAGTCCTCCAGTCCTCCAGTCCTCAGTTCCCCTGTCCCCCAGTCCTCCAGTCCCCCAGTCCCCCAGTCCTCCAGTCCTCCAGTCCCCGAGTCTTCCAGTCCCCCAGTCCGCCAGTCCCCCAGTCCCCCAGTCCCCGAGTCTTCCAGTCCCCCAGTCCGCCAGTCCCCCAGTCCTCCAGTCCCCGAGTCTTCCAATCGCCTAGTCTTCCAGTCCCCGAGTCTTCCAGTCCCCCAGTCCTCCAGTCCTCAGTCCCCCTGTCCCCCAGTCCTCCAGCCCCCCAGTCCCCCAGTCCCCCAGTCCTCCAGTTCTCCATTCCCTCAGTCCCCCAGTCTTCCAGTTCCCCTGTCCTCCAGTCCTCCAGTCCCCGAGTCTTCCAGTCCCCTAGTCTTCCAGTCCCCAGTCCTCCAGTCCCCCAGTCCTCCAGTCCCCCAGTCCTCCAGTCCCCGAGTCTTCCAATCCCCTAGTCTTCCAGTCCCCCAGTCCACCAGTCCCCGAGTCTTCCAGTCCTCCAGTCCTCCAGTTCTCCATTCCCTCAGTCCCCCAGTCTTCCAGTCATACAGTCCTACAGTCTGCCAGCTCTCCAGCCCCTTCAGTCCTCCAATTCTCCATAATACTTTCCTATAGGGTTATACCTAGGGACATGCAATACATTCTAATCCTCCGGCTAAACCTGTATTTTGGGTCTCTTGTTCCCAGCAAGGATACAGGGTTGAAGAGGCTTCGAGGCATCTGGCTGTCTGGAGGGGCCGTAGAGTCATCCATCCAACCCTGAGCTTCATTTAGAACCAGAACGTTCTCCAGATATCCTCTGGCGTGACTTATCCTCAAAACACCGACCCCGCCACCCCAGGATGAACTTACAGTAGATGGAACCAAAAGACGGGACATAACCTGGGAATGTCTTAAAACCCGACCAGGGGTACTGAATAATTCAGACGTTTTCAAATGATCCTAAAAGAGGAATTTTCTTTTTCGGGAGAAAGAAGAGGGGGGATCTCAAATAAATTTTTTGAATCATTGCCATAGGAGGTGGTTTGCATTAAGCAGGAAAAAAAGCTTTTGAATAGCTGACTAAATGAGGGTACCAGCCATTTCGGGATTCAGGAAGACATAACGGACCTGAACCTAATTCAGATGGTAAAAACATCTCAAATAACACAGCTGTGTTAAAACCCAAAAGACCTCACACACATACACACACACGCAAGTTCATACTCTTTCTCACACACACATGAGGTCACAGAAGCAAACACCTCTCCAAAGTTTATCTGCTGTGCTATGCTACCTCAGAGAAAGAGGAGAAAGAGAGAGAGAAAGAGAGAGAGGGAGAGAGGGGGGCAGGTAGTGAGTGATGACAGGATGATGGGGAGGCACGGCAAAGCCCTTGTTGTTCAGCAACCTGCATCCATGTGTCAGCAGGTAGTGAGTGATGACAGGGAGCCTTCCACCCCCCCCCCCCCCCACCCCCCCCCCCCCCACACCCTTGGCTCTATGATTGACAGGTGGGTTTAGTTCTACTGTACCCTCTGACCTGGAGGAGGAGAGGGGTACGGGGGGGGGGGGGGGGTAGGAAGAACGTTGGGGAAGGGAGGGGGCTGCGGTCAGCGGCACGACCACACCGCTGTCTATGAGTCACTCAGGTCAGATGCCCTCCATGACGTCAGCCACCTCTTTGAGACAGCAGAGAGGGATGTGGTGCCAGCTGTGAGGACGAACACATGAAAGAGAGTGAGAGAGAAAGAGAGAGAGATGCTGACAGATCTCAGCCATCAAAAACAAACATTGAACTTCTAAAGAGCACTAACTCTCTAATTCTACATCCCTCTTGCCCTTCATTCTTAATGTGTGGGTTATGAGAGATGAAAGGAAAGAGAGACAAGAACAACAGATGAGCCAGAGAGAGATTAAGTGAAAGAGAGAAAAAAGAGAGTGACAGAGAGAGAGAAAGAGATAGAGTGAGTAGGAGGTGTGTGGAGGCGTAGGGGTAGGAAGTGTAGTGGGGTTGAGGGGCTGTATGGAGGGGTAGGGGTAGGAAGTGTAGGGGGGTTGAGGGGCTGTGTGGAGGGTAGGGGTGGGAAGTGTAGGGGGGTTGAGGGGCTGTGTGGAGGGGTATGGGAAGGAAGTGTAGGGGGGTTGAGGGGCTGTGTGGAGGGGTATGGGTAGGAAGTGTAGGGGGGTTGAGGGGATGTGTGGAGGAGTATGGGTAGGAAGTGTAGGGGGGTTGAGGGGATGTGTGGAGGAGTAGGGGTAGGACGTGTAGGGGGTTGAGGGGCTGTGTGGAGGGGTAGGAAGTGTAGGGGGTTGAGGGGCTGTATGAAGGGGTAGGGGTAGGAAGTGTAAGGGGTTGAGGGGATGTGGGGAGAGGTAGGGGTAGGAAGTGTAGGGGGTTGAGGGGCTGTGTGGAGGGGTAGGAAGTGTAGGGGGTTGAGGGGCTGTATGAAGGGGTAGGGGTAGGAAGTGTAAGGGGTTGAGGGGCTGTGGGGAGAGGTAGGGGTAGGAAGTGTAGGGGGGTTTGAGGGGCTGTGGGGAGAGGTAGGGGTAGGAAGTGTAGGGGGTTGAGGGGCTGTGTGGAGAGGTAGGGGTAGGAAGTGTAGGGGGGGTTGAGGGGCTGTGGGGAGAGGTAGGTGTAGGAAGTGTAGGGGGTTGAGGGGCTGTGTGGAGGGGTAGGAAGTGTAGGGGGTTGAGGGGCTGTATGAAGGGATAGGGGTAGGAAGTGTAAGGGGTTGAGGGGATGTGGGGAGAGGTAGGGGTAGGAAGTGTAGGGGGGTTTGAGGGGCTGTATGGAGGGGTAGGAAGTGTAGGGGGGTTGAGGTGCTGTGTGGAGGGGTAGGGGTAGGAAGTGTAGGGGGTTGAGGGGCTGTATGGAGGGGTAGGGGTGGGAAGTGTAGGGGGTTGAGGGGCTGTGTGGAGGGGTAGGAAGTGTAGGGGGTTGAGGGGATGTATGGAGGGGTAGAAAGTGTAGGGGGCTGAGGGGATGTGGGGAGGGGTAGGGGTGGGAAGTGGAGGGGGTTGAGGGGCTGTGTGGAGGGGTAGGGGTAGAAAGTGTAGGGGGTTGAGGGGATGTGGGGAGGGGTAGGGGTGGGAAGTGGAGGGGGTTGAGGGGCTGTGTGGAGGGGTAGGGGTAGGGGTAGGAAGTGTATAGGAAGTGTAGGGGGGTTGAGGGGCTGTGTGGAGGGGTAGGGGTGGGAAGGGTGGATACCTTCCGTCAAACGAGACAGCAAGGGATTCTACTCATGCGTCATATTCTCTCTCTCTCTGTCTCTTCCTCTGTCCAGGTCTCTAAGTGATTCACCGACAGTACGACCCCCCCCACCCCCACCCTCCACGCCCACCCCTGTCAAGCCCAGCAGTGCAGCAGGAGGGTTTAGGGGGGATCAGACAGGACTAGCCGATGACAGAGGAGACGTGCCAGAAGCCTTTCGCTCCTGAGACGGGTAGAAAATGACGGTCGCTGGATCACAACCCCAGACTCATTTTCTTTTACTGTCTCTCTCTTTCACATTCACTCATGCTCTACTGTACTACTTTCTCTCAGTTCCTCTCTTTCATGTCCAGAAGGATATTATCGGTGTGTGGTAAGTGTTGTGGTCAGAGCTCTCACGTCAGGCCTACCAGGAAAAAGCAGGGAGATTCTGGATAGCACTTACCATAGTATCCGTTCCAGTCACACACACACACACACACACACACACACACACACACACACACACCCTTCACAGTTAATACACTACTGACATTGTTATGATTTAGAGTAGAATAGAATAGAATAAAATAGAATTGAAGGGATCATGGTCAGTGTGTCTGCTTGCCTTAGTCACGGAGGAGCTTCTGTATGCTGTACAGAACATGCACAGACATGCACGGACACGCGCACACACACACACACACACACACACACACACACACACACACACACACACACACACACACACACAGACCTACACACCTGAGTCAGAGGCTACCCATGCAGTGAGAGTGAGTGGGGTCCTGATTCACACACACTCTGATCAGCTCTGTAGCCATGGGCCCCCTGAATCAGATCAACCCAGAGAGCTGTCATAATGTCTGGGTCTGGTGTGTGTCTGGGCTGCACACACACACACACACACACACACACACACACTGGATGACCTGTGTGACCTGAGCTCCCCAACATTTTAACAGAGCGTGACTCGAATTGAAGATGTGTGCGTGTGTGTGTGACGTGTGTGAGGCAGAGCGGGGGCGTGTGTGTGACAAATGGAAAACAAGGTTTAATATTATGCTTGTAGTTTTCCCAATGTGTGTTGTGGTCAAAGGGTGGCTTAACTTGTGGGATACTCATGCATGAACACACACACACCCACACACCTGCACACACACACACACACATAGACACACAGACATAACAACCACAGGATAATGCCATTAAAGAGCATATGGGATGTAGAAATTCCTTGGTTTGTGTTTGCATAACGTGTGTGTGTGTGTGTGTGTGTGTGTGTGTGTGTGTGTGTGTGTGTGTGTGTGTGTGTGTGTGTGTGTGTGTGTGTGAGTATGTGTGTGGAACAAACGTGTCATGGAGCCACCACTGTTTTTGGAAACTCTCCCTGTCTGGGTTTCCCGTCATGTCGCACACACACATGCACACACACACACACACACACACACACACACACACACACACACACACACACACAAACACACACACAGCTGTGGCGCAGAGAGCTACCTCCACCACCACCACGCCCTCTCCCTCTGCCTCCTTTTCTGTTTCTCTCTCTCTCTCTTTCTCTCTCTCTCTCTCTCTCTCTCTCTCCCTCCCCCTCTCTCTCTCCTCCTCCTCCTCATCCCTCTATCCCAGTAGGAAAGAGTGAGTCTCTAATTGTACAGGACAGCCATACAGGTGAGGTCATAACTGACCTGCCATCTACATTAGGTGAAGTCATCTCATCTAGAAGGTCAAGGCAATTTAATATCTTAGATAAAGAGATCGACTAGGACGCTCTTTGCCTCCTTCCAGTATGTCTTTCAGTATAGTTCTATGGTTTCTCTCTCTTCTTCCCTTTCACCCCCTATTTCTCTCTTTCTGTCCCCTTTCAATGTTCAGACTTGTTGACTGGTTGACACACTTTCCTCTTCGAAACGTATACAAGTATATGTTAAATTTACAATAACATTTCCACAGGTGCTTAAAAGAGTCGGAGCGTTGCTGTTAGTTTTTCAAACATCAGCATTCATAATTATTAACACACTCATCCATGTTTAGGTTACAGACTGCAGACCTCTTACTGGTGTAGACCCTATTACCGGAGACCTCAATCCAGGTTATGCCCTATCGCATCGCTCTCCAAGTAATATACTGATCCACTACATTCAAATAACCAGGATTATAGAAACATTCATGTTAATAGTGTTTTTCTCTGTGGGTTGGGTGTACTGTATGTGTGACAGCTCTCTGGGGTGTATGTGTGCATGTGTGTGTATGTGTGTGTGTGGGGATGTGTGGGGGCGGGTGTATGTTTGTCTGTCTGTCTCTGCGCAGGGTGGGGTGTGTGTGTGTGTGTGTGTGTGTGTATGTGTGTGTGTGTGTGTGTGTGTGTGTGTGTGTGCGTGTCTGTCTGTTGCAACTGACCCGAGGTTGTGTTGCCATTCCCCCACTCAGCAGGACAACACTTGCACACACACACACACACTCGCACACACACACACTCATGCACACTCGCACACGCACACAAGCAGACACACGCACACACACCTCATGATCGGTTATAAAAGCAGAGTCAGAGAAGCAACAACAAATAACGTTGGCTGAGAGAGTCTTCCCAGGATTATTTATGAAGCAGCGTTTATGGAGAGTGGTTTACAGAGACAGACAGAGAGGGACCATTACACTAGGTGGGCTGGAGCTGGGTCTGGAGCTGGAAATGACACTGTATGTATGTATTATGTGTGTGTGTGTGTGTGTGTGTGTGTGTGTGTGTGTGTGTGTGTGTACGTGCGTGCGTGTGTATGTGCGTGCGTGTGTGTGTGTGTGCGAGTGTGTGAATGAACGTGAAATGAGCCTCCAGCTGCTGGATAGAGACAGACATCATGTCCACAGTGGGCTGGGTGGAATAGTTATAGTAATCATCTGTTTAGGGACGGTGTGTTGATCTGGACCAAGATACACTCTGGACCGCTGACAACCTGAAGACACACCGCAGACACCACCAGGAGAGACCGGGCCCAGGGTGAAGACCTCACACAGCCTCCTCCTGTTCCACTTTCTTCATCCCTTAGTCTCTATCTGTCCGCCTGTCTACATATTGTTCTTTGTCAGGCTTCAGCCTATTGGTCTTTCTGTTGGTTGGTCTGTCTGTCTGTCTGTTTGTTTGTCTGTCTGTCTGAACTACAGTAGTTTATTACTGTATGTAGAGTACGTACCAGGAGTGGGAGAGAGATCGTTAGATACAGTAGAGAGACAGAGAGAAGATAGATAGATAGATAGATAGATAGATAGATAGATAGATAGATAGATAGATAGATAGATAGATAGATAGATAGATAGATCTACATATATATATCATTTTTTTACCATCAATTGCTGCCAGGGTTTCCATTCTTTCTGCCATTTTTTGCTATCCAGAACACCATGAAACGTCACAACTCATAAACTCGGGTATCATCGTTATTTCCCAATTGCCCACTCGTAATTACGACCTTGGAGGGCCGTTCATGTGATCGTAACTCGTAAATACAGTAAATACGATATTTCCAAGGGGCACTTGAACGCAGCATTTGCAAAGGCTTGAGGCAACACCGAGTGAAAAACTAGCTAGCGAAACTAGCAAACAACAACGTTTTACAAGCAACTAGCAAACAACACTACTAGCTAGCCAGCTAGCTCACATTCTTACTGTCATTATTACTAGCTAGCGTTAGCTACTGTTCTTATAGCTACTGTTCATATTAGCTAGCGTTAGCTAGCTCGTATTCTAATGCTGGCTAACGTTACTAGCTAGCTAACATAACGTAGTTAGCTAAAGCTAGCTAGCGTTAGAATAAGAGCTAGCTAGCTAGCTAGCTATTCACACTGTACACAAGCAACATCCACATCAGCACAGGGGGTAGACTTGGACACAGGGATCAGGCTAATTTATAAAACTGGACCCAGGAGTGGAGCTACTCGGACGGCGCTTAGTGGGCGCGCTCCGCATATCAGAATTGCTCAATGCTCACTGCCCAAGCGCCTCCACGCATGCGTGGTAAGTGGACAACTGGCACATAGAAATGCATTGTTTATTTTATTTTATAAATGGGTGTATTCTACGCTCGAGCAAGGCTAGAGCATAGACACGTTAAACAAGGTGGACCAACTTGTCTATTCTACGTTTAGCCGTGATATCGGGTTGGACGGACGGGCGGGCGGGCAGACAGACAGACAGACAAACAGACAGGGAGCAGAAGATGGATGGATGGATTGATCGGGTTTGAGTGAGAGAATTACCTCTCAGCGGAACACACATCTGGAGAAAGACTTACTCATTCGCTCTGTCCTTCTGTCCGTCCTCTCCTCCTTCCTCCCTCACTTTCTCATGGTGAATAACTCTTCCTCTCTCACCCCTCCATCCTGCCCCCCCACCCTCTCTCGTCCCCTCACAGTCCTGCGTGGGGGATTGGATTTTAATGGGCTTTTATACTCCATGCCGTGACTGAGACACACACACTCTCTCACACACACACACACACACACTGTGACAGGGTGGAATGGCAAGGCTCAGGTGTCACAGGATTCCCATCAGTCCCTGCACCCTTATGTCTCCCCCGGCTATGTGAATGAGAGGAGCGATCCATCACACACACACACACACACACATATGCATGCACGCATGCTCACACACACACACACACACACACACACACACACACACACACACACACACACACACAAACAAGCACGCACACACCATCCATCACATATACCAGGTCCCTGCTGAGACTCAGACACATGGTCATCTCTAATAACAATAATAATAATAAACAATGTCTCCTTCATGATCTTTATCATCATCGAGAGACATGCACACACGCTCGAACACACACACAAGTTTGCGGGCCACCATGGATTGTGTAGTCTGTCTGAGCTCCAGCTGCAGCCTCTGGCTGACACACTCATGTCTCCTTCTCTGGGTGTCTCTCCACACTGCTCCACAGGTCCACCACACACACACAGACACACACACACACACACACATAACGGTGTGTGTGTGAGAGAGAGAGAGAGAGAGAGAGAGAATGATGAGTTTCTGCATGTGTGTGTGTGTGCGTGTGTGTGTGTGTGCATGCCTGCATACGTGCTTGTGTACATGTGTGCTGCTCCCAGGTCTGCAGGCCAGTAAATCAGAGTTCAGCAGCAGTGGGACTTGCCGGTCTCACCCCCGTCATGACGAGCTTCCTACAGATCGAGAGGTCCTGCAGAGACCAGCCCGGGGAGGAAGGAGATCACCTCTGACCTCCTGAGTGGAGAGAGGGGGAGCGGGGGGGGGGGGGGGGGGGGGGGGGGTTGGGGGGGGTAAGAGACTCGGGTGAGTGAAAACGTGTGGTTGGGTGGAGAGGGGAAGTGTATGAGACAGAGGAGAGAGTGAGAGAAAAAGAGATAGAGAGAAAGAGAGAGAGAGAGCTGAAAGAAGAGAGAAACAAGTAGTGAGAGACAGAGAAAGCGATATTTAAGAGCAATATTGTAGGACGTGACAAACATATTTGATAGTTGAGCATACATCAAATGGCCACAAGAGGGAGTAGTGGAGCAGTGATTCTCTTCTGTTGGTGACAGCCGCAGGCATGTCTGTACAGAGAAAACACATAAAGCCCATATTTCCACGAAAACAACAACGTGCAACAAACTGAACTTCAAAAGTGTTGAGATTTGCGATTTGACACTCTGTGACACCATCACTCTCAACAACAACCAAAACAATAACACACAAATCAAAACCACATTAGGGTGAATCAGACCCTACTCACACTATGTATGAGTTAGTCGATTTCCATCAATGAAGATCCATCAAATTTAGTAATGCACGCCGTCATGTGTTCCTTTATTGTAGACGGACGACTCACACGAGCCGTTGACGAGTCTACCGCTTTCCCTTTGATGATGTCACATGGGTGATGATGTCACAGGCAGACCCAGACGTCTGACCCCTATTACAGGAAGTGGACAGTGGGCCACTTCCTGGTGAATAGGCGGAGGGGAAACCTTAGTGTCATCGGAGGGAGGGAAAAACCCCAGAGAGTCAGGACTGACAAAGACCTCATACCTAGAAACATCTATCCAACCCGCCAGGCTGCCAGATGGTCAACCAGTCAGCCATCCCAGTCAGTCAGGCTTGCCAGCAAGACAACTAGTCAATCAACCAACCAACCAACCAACCAACCAACCAACCAACCAGTCAACCAGCCAGTCACCCAGCCAGCCAGTTCAAACACTCTGTCGGGTTTTCTGTGAAATTGAGGGGTTGCATTTCTGTGGTTCCATGAAAAGAAGTGGTTTTGGCTGAGGATGAAGATTATGATGATAATGAGGATGATAGCATTTACCACAAGAGCACATGATATGTGTCCTAATAAGGGTAATGCTTCATCTCTCACCACCTTCACCCTCTGAGCTGAGCTTGCTGAGTCTGCTTGCTGCCCCCCCCCCTCCCCATCTGTGGGCTTCCTCCTGAAGAGACTGAACAGTTTCATCAAGAATTGTCTCAAGAATTATCTCAAGAATTGTCTCAAGAATTGTCTCAAGAATTGTCTGAGATTGATTGATTCATTGATTCATTGATTAGTTGATTGATTGATTAGTTTTCTTTCATTCATGCTTGACGTTGAAACACAACATTAGACAATAGCTGTATAAAACAGTTTCAGCAACTTTCACATTCAGAGGCTCAACTTCTTAATTCAGTTAACTCTACATCCATCCATACATACAATCGTCGCACACCAGAAGATGATTCATGGTTTTTGATAGAGAGAGAGAGAGAGACAGACAGACAGACAGACAGATAGACAGTCAGTCAGTCAGTCGGTCAGACAGACAGACAGACAGACAGACAGACAGACAGAGTAAGACAGACAGAGAGACAGACAGACAGCATGTTTACAGATCACACAGACAGACAGGCAGGCAGAATAAGAAATAAGTCAGGTAAAGTTTGAGTGAAGCAGCATGAGTCAGACAAGGAGAAAAAGTAGCAGGGTGGGATCTGGAGGAGGGGAGGGAGGAGGAGGGAGGCCAGTATAATTACCGTTAAGACACACAGAGAGAACTACAGACAGAGAGAGAGAGAGGAGAGAGAAGAGAGAGAGAGAGAAGAGAGAGAGCCCTGCCCACTCTAACCCATTCAACGTGTGCAGAGAGAGCACTGCCAGAGTCCTACAGAGAGAGAGAAGAGAGAGAGAGAGAACTACTCGGCTACCCTGGGCTGACACATACAGACAGCCTGCCTGCCCCGCTCTATCACTCACACACACTTTCTCACACTCACACATACTACTACTACTACTACTACTACTACTCCACTTCCCAAGGACCGGGACAGGGACCACACTTTTCCTGTCTCTCCCCAGCAGCTCAGAGAGGACTGAGAGGACCCTTCCACTCCTCTTCTTCATCCACCTCTCCTCTCCTCCACAGGACAAGGATTACTCCTCTATATTCATCTCTCTTCCCTTCTGTGAGTAGGTGACACTTTTTACTCCCAACTTCAGCTCAAATCCCCTCAGCTGCAAGACTCGGTCCAGCTCTCCCTCACAGGGCTAACCTTAACCCTCCAGTCCAGAGGAGAGTTCTCAAGACTTTTTTGGCGGACGAAGAGGACATACCCTTCTAACTTTTCAGCATCTGTTCCCCCGGCTTTGCCAGCCAATTTTTTTTTTCTTCCTCTTCTTCTCCGTTCAGTCTTTCCTTCGTGGCTCAGCAGCAGATAAACTGACCGACTCTCAGAGCTCCAGGATGTCGCCGCTGCTGCTCAGTGGGATGTTGCTGCTTCTACTCGCCCAGGGCTGCTCCGCCTCCCTGCCTGCTCCGGGCGCCTCCTCGGTGGGCACGCTCCCTGGCCAGACCCCCCCCCAGCTCCAGCCCGCGCCGGTCCCCCAGCAGCCCCGTGGGGGAGTGGGGGAGGAGGAGGAGGAGGAGGCAGCGGGCTGCCCGTCCTGCGCTCTTGCCCGGCTGAGGACCCTCCAGCAGACGGGAGGCGCGGAGCGGCAGCAGGGGGAGGAGAAGGAGGAGGAGGTGGGGGGGGAGGAGGAGGAGGCAGCCGCGCAGACCGACGTCGTGGAGGCGGTGAAGCAGCACATCCTCAACATGCTGCATCTGCAGGCACGGCCCAACATCACGCACCCGGTGCCGCGCGCCGCCCTGCTCAACGCCATACGCAAGCTGCACGTGGGCCGGGTGGGCGAGGATGGCAGCGTGCAGATCGACGACGAGGGACACGGGCGCTCCGACGCCGCCGAGGCCGGCGAGCAGACGGAGATCATCACTTTCGCAGAGGCCGGTGAGTGCCACAGGTGTGTGTGTGTGTGTGTGTGTGTGCGCGTGTGTGTTTGGGAGATATGTGCGAGTTTGTGTTTGGGCGGTATTTGTTGATGTATGAGTATGTTTACACTGGAGGTGTAGGCCATTGTGTGTGTGTGTGCGTGTCTGTGTATGTGTGTGTGTGTGTGTGTGTGTGTGTGTGTGAGGACACGCCAGAAATCCTGGGTCATAAAAAAAAGGCATCTAGCCCTGCTGGATTCAGCGCAGTAAAAAGGCTAGGGGTCAGTCACCCAGTCAGACAGGTTTGAGGATGTAAATCTCTTTAACAATCTGCTCTTGGGATATGGTGTGAGAGAGAGGGGGGGTTTCTGCTGCCCACCTGCGTAATTCCACCTGCATGATTCAGCTGTTTGACCTGTTGACAGATTCTAACTGCAACCACCCCCCCACCCCCCCTCCACACACACACACACACACACACATTATAATGTACCACGATCTCCTTCTGAGAACCACCCAGCATTCCAAAGCACCACACACCGCACACACACCTCTCCTTAAGGTCAGTAAGAAACCCCTGCAGCTTTAAAGAATGCATAATTAGACCCCCGAGTCTGTCACTACGCTGCTCTGTGTGTGCATGCACGTGTGCGAGAGTGAATGTGTGTGTCACCGTCACCAGGAGACCGAGCGCTTTCAGAAGCGGCAGCAGGGAAAAGAGAAAAAGAGGGAGTGCGAGAGAGGGAAAAAAGGAGAGAAAAAAAGGAATGTTCTCCAGTTATTGCCTTGGAAAGCAGGCTACGTTCAGCCTTCAGAGGTGCTGTCAAGCTACTGATGTGTTGAGAGATCAGAGCACAGACTCAGCCAAGCCATCCGCTAGACAGAGACAGAGAGAGGGGGAGATGAAACGGAGGTGTGTGTGTGTGTGCGCGTGTCCGTTTGTGTGTGTGTGTGCGCGTGTCCGTTTGTGTGTGTGTGTCTGTGTGTGTGTGCGCGCACACGTGTGTCTCAGAGAGTGAGAGCCAGCTACTTGAGTGAGAGTGTAAAGGATGTGCACTCCAAGTCATCTGCAGCGAGTTCAAGAGTCCCTCTTCACTCGGATAAGATTCAGCCAGTCACTCCCACGGTGGCCAGCGTTCTCTCGGCTCTCACACGTTCTCACTCTAACCGCCCTGGGAGAGATTTAATGAGACCGGCCGTGATGTTAAGAGACATAGTTATGAATAGCCTATGTGTAGAGTTCTCCTACGATTTGGGGTGAATATCCAATTAGGTTTGCTGTGTGAGAGTCGTTACATTTAGCTATCGACGCCAATCAGTTGTGTGAGATGAGGAAAGCCGCATGTTGAATTCCTCCATGCTTGTTCGCGATCTGTAGTCAAAATGTGCTTCTAATTCCCGCGATGGGCACTGTAAACTAAGCTTTATATTGAACGTGTTCTCATGTGTTTTTATGTGGCAGTAAACTTGACAATTAAAAAAACAGACCTTTCTAAAACGTCTCCGGCGAAGGTAGGCTGGATGCTGTGTGAGGTCGTGTGGTGAGTCATGGAGCGCTTTTAGAAGCCAGGAGTTGTTCTAGGAAAAACCACTTAGGCTATGTTCTCCACCTCGGAAAAGACGGAACTGCTTGCGCGCGTCAATGAAGGCTGCTGAGGTCTGCTCTTCCCTCCTCGAATGAACTGAAATCTAGGTTACAAGTAGGCTATTAGTGATGCCACTGATCAGGGTACCACTGAAAATTTGGTAGGTGTCCTCAAATTCAACGGTAGTATGCTGTAGGCTACTGTTTTCATATCCCACAACTCCTTTATCAACGTGAAGACTATTATTGTAGTAATGAGGTTATCTGTGTCGATTGGCTGTCGATTCTGTATAGTTCGACACGACATGGACTTTGTCACCTATCACAAACTGTGCAGTTCAGCTAAACAGCACAAAGCGCCAGTTTTAGATACTTTATATATCAACTTTTTACCCGTATGAGCGAGGCGTGCTTCTGCTGAGCTGTCAAAAACCTCGTTCCCCGCCGTGTCCTAACCTTGCCGCTATCAGAAGGCTGCTGATATGATTGCATATAGGAAAACGCTGCGGAATGTTGCATTCGTCCTCATAAATCGAGGTTCAAGTTCAACCTCTCGCAGTTCTCTCTCTCTCTCTCTCTCTCTCTGTGCGAGGCGTCTCTCTCTCTCTCTCTCTCTCTCTCTCTCTCTCTCTCTCTCTCTCCCTCTCTCTGTGCTAGGCGTTGAATTCCTTTGATGCCGCGCGCCGAGGTGTGGAAGAGAGACGCGGGAAAGGAGAGAGTCGCGCTGCTCTTCTTTACCAATAACTGTAAATAAACTTGGAGAGGAGCGGTTAAACAAACATTCAAAGAGGAGCAAGGCGGTCCACGGTCGATATTAACCTCACTTGCCCGGGCTCACAGGGCTTCCTAAAGTGACCATTACGGCGTTTTCATGCCATTCCTTTGCACGCCACATTTGGCAAAGTCTCTATTTTCTTATTCCATGATCAAAGCAAATCAAAGGGAAAACTGTTGAAGACGCCGTTTACATTAAACTGAACATATTTAATCAACCTTATTTCCCATAGGCTAGATAAGTTAATGTTGATACAGTAGCCAGTTGATGAGAGTGAGAGACTTCAACATTCAGATGATTGATGATGACACGAGAGCACTAGCCTAATGATCGATGAGCAGTTGGTAGGGCTAACTGTTAGATAATATTATCGTTTATGTGATATAATTCTGAACGGTTTTCACAGACAGGAAACAGATTCATACTTGTTTGTCCTAGGCTACATACCCCTTGTGTAGGCCTATAGCCTATCACTCTTAGAAAAAACGGTAAAAGATTCTTCCATCCAACCAGGTGTCACTGCGCATCGCTTCCACCCTTGCTTTTCTTGTGGGTTTGATCTTGGGTCCTCTGACTTGCGAAGACACGTGCCCACCTCTAATTAACACCACTTTAGCTAGCAATTTGATGGCGCTGGTGGGTTGTATTCATACTGAGGAGTGAGATTACCCAAATCAACTTGGTTACACTCACCTCCCTAAACTCACTCCGCGACAGCGATCCCAGCTGGTTGAGCTGAGCTCAACTGGGTATCTAGACTCAAGCGCACCACTGTCACAGGTGTCACTGAGTAGCTCGTCAGTATCACTCCCACCCCCACTTGCCATGCAGAGTTCAATCTCAGGTCCTCTGACTTGCAAACACACAATGACCACCTCTCATAAACACACACAATGACCACTTCTCATAAACACCGCTTTAGCCAGTTACACCACCAAAAAGCTAGCAATTTGATGGTGCGGGGTGGGCGGTATTTATACTGAGTGAGTTTACCCAATTCAACGCAATTACACAAGTTCTCCCCCACATGTAGCATACCCTAACATAGCACATGCTCCAACGAGTTCCATACCCTAACATATATCAAAACTCTCAGATGTAGCATACCCTCAGATGTAGCGTACCCTCACATGTACCCCCACATTCTCAGCGTGTTTGTGGACATTAAACAGCCCCTCAGATCGGCAGTCTCCCTTTGGACTATAAATAGACAGAACAAACTGTAAAGGGGTTTGTTCTTATAATCACATAATTAAGACACAGTAGCTAACCAGGGTTAACCCTCCGCCTGCCAGACAGTGAAGTTCTGTCGGGCATAATTGCTCCATTCAAGGTAATCTGGGCCCCAATAATTATTTCGGGTTGCAGAGGGAATGGGGGGAGGGATGGGACGCCCCCGAGAAAAGCGTTTTGCTCACTCGGTGGGGGGGGGGGGGGGGGGGGGGGGGTTGAATACTGGTAGTGCCAATTTTGTCCCTAGCAACTCACCCGCTTGCACCCAACTCTCTCCCTTTCAACCCCCACCTACACACACACACACACACGTGCACACACACACACACACGCACACAGAACAGTAATTAATTAATCACATCATTAGTGAAATTCCAGTGTCTATACTGATCTCTTCCAGCACAGTTTCTTTCTCTCTCTCTCTCTCTCTCTCTCTCTGTCTCTCTCTCTCTCGCTCCCTCTCTCTCTCTCTTTCTCTCTCTCTCTCTCTCTCTATTTATCTCTCGCTCCCTCTCTCTCTCTCTCTCGCTCTCTCTCTCACCCCAGTTGGAGGTTGGCCACCTGGATTGAGGTCAGAGAGGCTGGTAGTTGGGAGTTTGTTGGTTAGAAACCCTTCGAATTGGACTGTAAAGGTTGAATCTCTTTGGGCTGACAGTGAAGTTTGGTGGGGGTTTCTGCTATTATAGCTTCAATATTATCAGATGGAAAAAACCCTGTCTCTATGTCCTTAAGCAAGGCACTACACCCCACATGACAACTCTTCAACAACCCTACTACAAAGCCTCAGTCTGAATCTAACGCTCAACAGTCTGTACTGTGTTCAGTTCGTTATCAGTGGTCAGCCTCAAGGATCTTAGCTGAACCACAAGGACGCTAGAGAGACACTGGCATTGAGCTGGCCACATTCCTCACCGGTTACAAAAGACCGGGACTGTTTCTCAAAACTCTAACAATACATCCTTCCCTGCCCTTGTCCCTCCCTTGCTTCCTTCCTCACTTCCATCCTTTGAGGATTCACAGATCTGACATGACTAGAATGTTGTGGATTGCTGATAGCCGGGTAGAGGAGCATGGACTTTCAACCTATCCAGTCACGTTAGATCAGAGAACTCAAGGAAAGAAGGAAGGACAGAAGGACGCGAGTAAGGATGCATGTTTGGACTGTTCAGACCGGAGCTCTGGCTCTTAAGCAGAGGGCCTCTCTGGTGGTATCTAGCTGAGCAGAGTCTCTCTGGTTTGTGCGCGTGTGACGTGCTGGACGGTGAATTCCTCGGCTTTGGCATGTTGAAACTCAAATCCCCAGTGTCTTTGGGTTAAACCACACGGTTAAGTGAGAAGCTTTGACAAGACTGGGGACGTGTCATCACTACGCCCCGTGGGGAATCATCCACATTACAAATGAAAAGGCTTAGAAAAAGCCTAGGACGGACCAGCGTCTCACCTAGACAAACAAGTAATCTTAGTATTATTCTCCCCTGTCACTCGCGGTGGCCAGATGCCAGGCCTTGCCCACACAGTTCAGAGCAGACAGTAGGGTAGGTTTTTAGCCTGGCTGCCTCTCACCCTGGCCTCAGGGTCAAGCTGACACTGTCAGGGCTGACGCTTAGAAAATACAGAAGATGGAGGAGGCGGTTTGGAACCACATTGTGGTGAGGTAGCCATGCTTTAGGCACTGCTGCACCAAGTCTAAATACATTGATGTAATGTATGAATTTGTAATATGAATAATAGATGGTTGAACCGTCATACGTGGGTTTCTTGATTGAGCTCATATCATCAGATGTCTCCCCCTTTAAGTCGCAGATGGATGTCCTCTTGGTCTAATGATTGTAGATGCTTGGGCTGGACCAATGAGCGACCCAGGGTTCGATCACCACGGGGCACGCTGTGTCAGTTCCACCCTGATGTAGTGGAGACTATTCTAGATCTGTTATCAAACCCTTGGTGCCCAAATGAGCCCGGTCTGGATGTGCTGTAGAATAGAGAGGGGAAACATTTGACTGAGGTGGACCTTTGTGAATAGTTTCCCATCTCAGCAGGCCGGACACTTATAAATAAACCCTGAGTTTGGATGCCCTGGGAAGACTGTGGGCCTTGACCTGTGTGTAAGGACTCTCTCTCTCTCTCTCTCTCTCTCTCTCTCTCTCTCTCCCTTCCCTTTTAATGTGTGTGTGTTTCAGTAAAATCCCCTACTACTCCTCTGCCTACAGTAGACCTGAGCTGTTCTCTGTGTTAGACATACAGATAGACAGGTAAATAGATAGATAGATAGATAGATAGACAGACAGACAGACAGACAGACAGACAGACAGACAGACAGACAGACAGACAGACAGACAGACAGACAGATAGAGAGGTGGGGATCCCAGCTCTAAGGAGGGAATGGCAGTCACTAGGTGGAGAGACGTTACAGTTGAACAGCGAAGAGGTGGACAGAACCCCCTTCTGTGACTACCGCTGCTATAGGATCTGCCATTGTTGTTGTTGTTGTTGTTTGGGGTTGACTATTGCTTTTCCATAATCTTCCATTGGAGACTAAACATGACTGTGGCGATGCTGAGATGGGAAGCTATCCATCTTCTCAGTGAGAGCATAATACAGCACATGTGCTATCTATCCCCCATTATCGGTCTATTGCCATGAGACATGCAATGTTTTAAAAACATTACTGATGTGTTTCTGCTACAATTCGGGTGAGATATCCACCACATATTTGTTTGTTTTTTCGGGAGGGGTGGGGTTTCTCTCGAGATTCTTCCTCATTGTTCTTACAATTACAGTGCATTCCCTGTTGATGATTCCCAGATAGCTGTCACTGTCATGTGTTTCTTTTGAAGCCGGCCAAGCTACGAGAGCGTCTAGAGACATTATGGCTTTGTTCTCCCACCTTTGCCAGAGAAACACGCTGGCTCACCTCTGAGAGGACAGAGATGACATGTTCCCAGACATGAACAGCTTCATCCTCATCAGGCTTTCGTGGAAGTCTACTGTTTACAAACAGAGACTGGCTCTGCACTATAAGGACAGAGAGAGAGAGAGAAAGAGAGAGCTTCTGCCAGGGAGAGCGCGTGAGCCTCTGTCCACTCCGACCAGTGGCTGTCCCGTCTGGGCGGAGCTTCAGGAGGCAGACCTCCTCCGTGGGCTGCTTCTCCACACAGAGAGAGGGAGTCTAGGGCCAGATCAGTTTTTCATAGGTCTGAATGAATTACATTACGTGGGAATGGAGGGACCCAATCCTGGACCAGTGAACGCAATTCACCCTGACCTCTGATGACAAACACGTCAGAAGTACCACTGTCCTGCAGCTGCAGCTGGTCAGGCTGAGCCCAAACAAGTCGGACAGACAGGACGTGTTGTGACACACCGTCACCTGTGACCTACCTGTTTGTATTGTTCCTAGGAAGCGTCTTGTCATCGGCTATTAGAGTTGGCTAGGGGGAGTACCAGTTGAGTACTTGTTGAGTATGAAGTTGAGTGTTTGTTGAAGCCATTCAGCAAGGCTAAGAGCTGTTATTTCTCCTGGGCTGGATAGAGACTGATGTTACTGGACATATCAGAATGGTGTTTGGACAAGGGAGGAAGCCCCCTTGATACACACACACACAGTTCTCTAAGCTGTCAGGTAATGACCCCCCAACCCCCCCTACATTTTTTCTCCCGGTTCATTTCTAAAGGCATGTAGGGGAGAAATAGAGGAGGAGGAAGGAGTGAGGGGAGGGGAGGGGAGGGGTAGGAATGTGTAAATGTTATTTTCCATCTTTGTGTGCAGGACAGCTGCGCAAACTGTCCTCTGGGCGGCTGGAGAAGTGTTTATTGTTGAGGGATTAGCGCGCGTCTCTCTCTCTCTCTCTCTCTCTCTCTCTCTCTCTCTCTGTAGTCTCTCCGCAAGTCTCTCTTCTCCTCCGCTCCTTCTGTTCTCCCCGCTCCGCACTCTCCCTCAGAAGGGGGCTGCCGCTCTCCCGACGCACCCCGTCTCTCCTCCTCCTCCTCCTCATGGGGCCTCCCTTAAGCACCGCCCCCCCCTCCTTTGCCACCCCCCCACCCCCCCTCTCAGGCACCCCCCACTCCCCCCACCCCGCTCATCTAGCTCTGTAGTGGGATTAGCAGGGGGGGGGGAACAATGACGGCCCCTCCGTGGGTAAAGACCTTGATTTAGAGGCCGCGTTCGTTTGAGACGAGCGGCTGTGTTTGGACAGATGGGCATGGGACGCACGCACGCACATACTCGCGCGCGCTAAACACGCACACACTAAAACACATACTGTATAGGCTTTACACACACGTTGAGACACACACACACACACACACAAACAGACACATGCACACAACCAGGAGCGGGTGCCTTTGTTGCGCCCGAACGGGAGTAAACAAGCTGAGAGACGCCGAGGCATTGAGGGGATGAGAGGATGAGCTTCTCAGCGGCCGGAGAAACACACTTCAGCTAATACCAGCTATTGTCATAGGGCTGGGTGTGGTGTGTGTACCGTGACAAACATCAGCCCTCCGCACACACACACACACACACACACACACGCACGCACGCAGCTGCTTCGGAACACCTGCCTAGCATGAAATGCATCGACTCGGAGGTGCAACAGGTGGGATTGCGACCGCGCCAACCTCCTGCATGGGAACAACAACCAAACGTCCACCGCTAGACCAAAGAGGAAGGAGATAGTGAGGGGAGCGATATTTGGCATCTTTGAGTCGCAGACAGGGCTTCTCTGTTACATGAGGACACTCCGACAACAACATCAGGTTTCTGTCACCCATATATCATAAGAGAGAGAGAGAGAGAGAGAGAGAGAGAAGGACTGGTGTATTACACTGTCAGGAGCAACTGCCAAATGGAAATGGCTGAGAAGTGAAGGGTTATGGGATGTTGAGACGTCACTTTGTAAAGACTGGCCTTCTGTAAATGGAGTGGGATTAAGGAGAGAGAGAGAAGACGTCTGAAATGATCTGTTAGGAGAAGCCTTCCAGAGGCTAGGAGAGAGGGACTGGAGGAACGCCAGGGGGGAGAGGGGGGGGGGGGGGGGGATCAGAGAGAAACAGAGAGAGACATACGGAGAGAAAGCTTCAGAAAGCCTCAGCCCTGTGTCTGCACAGTGACATCAAAAGCAGATGCCACATCGCAGCTGTACAGGGCTGTCCATGTGTGTGTGCGTGCGTGTGTGTGTGTTTATGGTGCTGTCAGGGTGCCTATTATCAATAATAACTGACCTCATCTCTCCCAGTCCCTCTTTGTATCTTAGATCTACCTCTCTGGCACTGTGCTGGTAGGCCACACACACACACACACACACACACACACACACACATACACACGTGCACACACACACACACACACACACACACACACATACACACACACACTTATGCTCTTAGCCTCGTGCCAACTTCAGCTTGCCAGGAAAAATGATACAAATAGGTTACATAACCTGATGCCCAAACTACCAATTACACTCTAGCTCTAACTGAGACTTTGCGAAGTACACTTGAGACTCATAATGGTCTTGGCTGCTGTGTTTAGACATGTGTGTGTGTGTGTGTGTGTGTGTGTGTGTGTGTGTGTGTGTGTGTGTGTGTGTGTGTGTGTGTGGGTGGGTGGGTGGGTGGGTGGGTGTGGGTGTGTGTGGTTGTGTGTACATGTGTCAGCTAGTGAAACATGGAAAATGTGATCATTTTCACAAGGCAAGTACGTATGTCTAAGCATAAGTAGAAAGATTATGTTTGTGTGTGTGTGTGTGTGTGTGTGTGTGTGTGTTTCAGGGAGAGAGAGAGCTAATAACAGCACAGAAGAAGTCCGCTGACGTGGCTATGAGCGTGCATGTGTGTGTTTGTGTGTTTGTGTGTGTGTGTGTGTGTGTGTGTGTGTGTGTGTGTGTGTGTGTGTGTGTGTGTGTGATGTGGTTTCATCACACCCTATCTGACTGTGATGTGGGTGTCCGGCCCTCTATTTACCCCCAGATGAGTTCAGACCCGGTCTGCTAAACGACGGCCTGTTTCTCCTCAGGACACCATCAATTACTAAAATGCCTTTGGTTTCACTATGACGAGTACAGCAGTCTTCAATGGTCTTTTCAGATTGATTCTGCAGTTTTTCATTCCGTTTTATATAATACTAATCTCACCTCACTAACTCATCTCTTTAAGAAGAATTACAATGATTCTCCCTCTTAAACATCTATTGTATTTTAGATTGCTATTCTTGAACTTTGCCTTCAGCATTAGATTATGCTCTTAGTCACTTGTTTTAGAAAGGAGATGCACTTGTGATTTCTGGCAAGTAGTACATTGGCTTTTCCTACATTAAATGCAATTATTGTTAGTCGCTTTGGATAAAAGCGTCAGCTAAATGACTGTAATGTAATGTAATGTACTAATCATAATTTCTCTCTCTCTCCATCTCTCTCTCTCTCCCTCCCTGACCCTTTCTCCAGGCGACTCACCCGGTGTGGTGAACTTCGCCATCTCCAATGAGGGCGGCAGTGACCTCTCCCTGGTGGAGCAGGCCAACGTTTGGGTTTTCCTGCGGCTGGCCAATAAGAACGCCCGCAGCCGCGCCAAGGTCACCATCCGCCTGCTGCAGCTGCAGCAGGGGGCCCGTCGGCCCGGCGACGCCGCGCCGGCCGTGGCCGAGGTCCCGCTGGTGGAGAAGTCGGTGGACACCAGGCGGAGCGGCTGGCACACGTTCCCGGTGACCGCTAGCGTCCAGGCCCTGCTGCAGAGAGGAGGAGGAGGAGGAGGAGGAGGAGGAGGAGGAGGAGGAGGGGCGGGAAGCAGCGGCAGCTCCGGGGGCGCCCTCAGCCTCCGCGTCTCCTGTCCGCTCTGCGCCGAGGCCGGGGCCACGCCCATCCTGGTGTCGGCGGCGGCGGGCGGCGGGAGGGCGGAGCGCGGCGGCCAGCAGCGGGAGCAGTCCCACCGGCCCTTCCTGATGGCGGTGGTGCGCCCGGGCGACGGCAGCGAGTCCCGGCGCCGGCGGAAGCGCGGGCTGGAGTGCGACGGCAAGGTGCGCGGCTGCTGCAAGCGCCAGTTCTACGTCAACTTCAAGGACATCGGCTGGAACGACTGGATCATCGCACCGCCCGGCTACCACGCCAACTACTGCGAGGGCGACTGCCCGGGCCACGTGGCGAGCATCACGGGCTCCTCCCTCTCCTTCCACTCCACGGTCATCAACCACTACCGCATGCGCGGGTACAGCCCCTTCCAGAACCTCAAGTCGTGCTGCGTGCCCACGCGGCTACGCGCCATGTCCATGCTGTACTACAACGAGGAGCAGAAGATCGTGAAGAAGGACATCGCGAACATGATCGTGGAGGAGTGCGGCTGCTCGTAGAGGAGGAGGAGGAGAGAGAGGGACGGAGGGGAGGATGTGGACGGACGGAGGGACGAGGCGTCGGGACTCAGAACATGATATTGCAAAGGAGCGCGGCTGCTGGTCAAACCCTAGGGATGGAGGGAGGGATGGAGGGAGGGATGGAGGGACTCAGAACCAAGAGAGACAGAAGCGGGAGAAGAGAGCAGAGGAGAGGAGACGAGGAGACGAGGAGAGAGCGCCCGAGAGAAGACTTCGCTGTCCTCCGCTCGCCCTCCATCTCTCCCCCCCTCCCCCCCTCCCTCCCTCCCTCCCTCTCCCGCTCGAGAGCGCCGGCGAAGCGGCTGTCGCTGACGGACTTCTCCCAGGTTTCACGGGTCCAGTCCTATTCCAGTTCCAGTTCTAGTCTCCCGAACTCAGAGAGAACCATCTCTGTGGCACTTTCAGAATAAAGAAAAAAAATAATCTATAATATATTTTTGTTACAATCGGAGGATGAGGGGGAGGGGGAGAGGATATTTATGAGACCAGCTGTGGTGGAGGCATTCCTTTCATGCACTGCAGGACCTTGGGCATGAGACCATGAGCATGAGGTGCCTGAACAATCTCAAAACTATGCAACTTGTCAAGTATTACTATTATTATAGTTTATGTTCCTTTGGCGTGTGTTTTGTTTCTTTGGCGTGCGTTTTGTTTCTCAATTGTTTACTTTTTTTTCAAAACAAAAAAAAGGAGGAAGATATTTCATGATACTTACTTTGGAAGTATGTTTTATGTTTGTGTGTGTTTTTGTGTTTATGTATCTATATGTATGTATG
>NC_140235.1:24111785-24119285 GCF_949987555.1 Borostomias antarcticus | reverse complement strand
GGGTCAGTTATTCCGCAGCCAGACTCCTGGCTGGCCAGAAACACTGATTGGGCTCTCCCGAGGACCTGGACATAAAGTCACACTGGGGCTCGTCCAATCATCATCTCATCTTTGGGGTACAATCCCTGATTCGACAATCAGAAGGATTTGGCGGTTTCCACAGTCCTGGTTCCTCAGTGTCCAGAGGTCCATCAGATAAGTCAGAAATCCAAGATGGAGGGCAGTTACTAGTTCTAGCTGATGATCTCATTTGCATCTACAGTAGGAGAGTGGAGAGGTTGTTTAAAGGAGAAGTGGAGATCGCTGAACTCTATTACACTGAAAAACACTGAGTGCAGAATCCTAGGAACAGAGTGTGTCTGTGCATGTTTGATTTGATTTGATTTGATTCACTTTACTTATCCCGAAGGAAATTAAAAATGCCAAGCAGCTCATAAAACAGACATAAAACCAACAACACAACATAAAAACAACAATACACATGTAGGAATATACAAAGACGAGGACATACTGTAAACAACATCAGACATGTAGGTTGTTAAAAGCAATGTATGTGTTGTACACCAAGGAATCTCCTGTTAAAAGCCATAGGGGCGAATTCACTAAAGCAAATTGCGCCCGCTAATTGCACCATTACATTGCGCGTCAGTTGCGCCAGCTATGTGCTCCGTTTTAAAAACCTATTCACTAAAGACATTGCGCTAATAATATCCCAGCGCAAACACGCCCATTCGGTGTTTGCGGCTGAGTGCAATTTGCTGCTTATATAGGAAATGACTATAAATACTGCGCATACAGCGCATACAACTCGTATGCATATCATTGGACGATGGCAGACAGAAAAAGAAAGATACGATTTTCAGACAGCGAACTTGAAGGCCTCACGGACGAGGTTCAAAAACATGTCACACAGCTTTCCGCAAAAAATATCACGACTGCAGCAAAAAATCATATTTGGGGTTTAATTTCCCAATCAGTCAATGCCATTTGTGTGTGTAAACGAGGAAGACTGCAAACGGAGGTGGAATGATTTGAAAAGACGAACAAAGGAAAAATTGTCATTTTATGTTATGCAAGTTGCAGCACGATGATCTGGCATACTTTTGGGGGAGTGTATAACATTGCCCCACCGGTACGATCTAGGCATCTTAACGGCTTTTCAGGATTCCAAATGTGCACTCAATCACACCGCGCGTCCTGATGTGAGCCCAGTTGTACGCCGCCTCTCCAACGTTGGAAGGATTACGCACGGGAGTCATCATCCATGGCTGAAGATGATACCTGCCGTCACCTATGATACAAAAAAAAAAGCAAAATATTTTCAAGACCATTCAAATAAAAAAAATATTGTGTAGGCTATGTTTTTATTTATTTATACCTATATCGGCCCCCAGCCGTTCAATGAACAGCTATAGGGAATGCGCAGTTTCGCGTATAGACTATTATACGCACAGTTTCGCGCTATGTAGGCTATTATAAATAAGTAGTATTCATTGGGGGAGCTTGGACTCGCTGGGGACGGGTGGAGAGACCCATAGTCAACTGAGCCTCCCCAGACGCGACTTCATCCTCCAGTTGGCTGAAGAGCTGCGCGCTCTGGTGTCCAAACAGCTACCGCGGTGGTTCTAGTGTTAAATCAAAAAGTGACCTTCTTCTAAATATACTCTCACGAACAACATGCCTGGCATTGCGATGCCGAATTCGCCTCGCAACAATCACTGCTGCCATGATCAGTGGAAAGGCTGGCCATGACACCCCTTGCGCTTAAATACCACCACGTCTCTGAAAACGCAATTAATTTCACTTTAACTGCGTGAGGCAATTTGCGCCGATCTTTGTGAATTGGGCGGGTTTTGCAATAATGTTCATTTGCATAGAAAGGGGAACATTCTCCGCCCATATTACCTAATTTAAATATGAGCTAATAACACCGGCGCAGAGAAACGCAATGACGAACGCAACGCAGTTAACACCGTATTTCACCCTTTGCGAGGGCTTTGTGAATAGCAAACATAATTTTTGACTTATTTGCACAGGCTTTGCGTCAGGAAAAGCTGCGCAATCCTTTAGTGAATTCACCACAGTGTTGTGTTATGGTGGTTCGTGATCAGTCAGTGCAGTCCCTGAGGCCGCGTGCAGGTTGTGTGGAGTTGAAAAGTCTAATGGCTGTTGGGAAGAAGGACTTCCTCAAGCGTTCTGTGGTGCAATGTATGGAAGTGAGTCTGTTACTGTGTGCTATCTGTGTGTGTGTGTGTGTGTGTGTGTGTGTGTGTGTGTGTGTGTGTGTGTGTGTGTGTGCGAGTGCGTGCGTGCGTGCGTGCGTGCATGCGTGCGTCACTGATTATGCCTCCACAGAACTTCTTGTATATTTTTCATTTTTAAATTGCGCAACAAAATAAAGTGAAGTGACGTGTTAATAACTGCATTTCTAGGAACGCTCTTTCATTTCTCTCTCTCACTCTCATGTCTTCTGTTCCCTGACATCAGAGGATCCATCATCTCAAACAGGAATAGAACCCAGCAGTAAGTCTGGTAAGTCTGCTATTCCTCTATGTTCATTTTGAGTAGCAGTCGAGTGGAGAATGATTGGCACCCTTCATAGCTGGGCTATTAATAAGCTTGTCCTCATTAGGAAAGACCATCATGTCTTGACTCACCTCAGCCGCCCCCACCCACCTGTGTGTGTGCTGGACCGACACACTTGGAACAAAACATATAGTATGAGCACACACAGGGGGATGGAGATGAATTTTCAGAATGAATCTCAATGAAGATTGTAATGCACCTTGGTTTCAGAGTGTGTTGGGTGGATAATTGGAGCCTGTGTGTGTAGGTGTGTGTGTGTGTGTGTGTGTGTGTGTGTGTGTGTGTGTGTGTGTGTGTGTGTGTGTGTGTGTGTGTGTGTGTGTGTGCGTGTGTGTGTGTGTGCGTGTGTGCGTGCGTGCGTGTGTGAGCCCATGGAAACCCATAGAGGAATGTCAGAACATGATGTTCCCTTCTGCCTGAGCGAACCTGACACCTCCACCAATGAGAAAACTCTGAGTCACCACCAACACACTGAGAATAGTCACCTAATTGATTGGTATAATACATTTTCACAGAAAAAGTGTGTATGTGAAAGTGTGTCCAATGTGCCAGAGTTCATCTGTGCACATGTGTGTGTGGGATGTGTGTGCACCCAAGTGATCATTAGTATGTTGATGAGCATGTGTGTGTGTGTGTGTGTGTGTGTGTGTGTGTGTGTGTGCGTGTCCAGCCCATTACTCTGTGCTGTGGGATCGGAGGCTGATGACTTTGGGTGCACTTGATTGGCGCCTCCCTGCGAGGTGTCCCTGAGTCCTCTTGAGATGGAAGAGTCTGGAATTCGAATGACAAGGAGCTCATCTGCAGTCATTATCCACCTTCAGAGAAATTGAATATTGTGGAATTTCACCCCTCTACACCTCCGTCTCTCCATCCATCCGCTCCATTCAACACCGCTCATTATATCTTGGTTTTATGCTAATGACGCCATTTCAATCTTCCTCATGCAGCTCTTATATATTACACTATGATCTCATTAGAGCCTGCATCATTTCTTTCTTTCTTTCTTTCTTTCTTTCTTTCTTTCTTTCTTTCTTTCTTTCTTTCTTGCTTTCTTGCTTTCTGTCTTCCTTTCTTTCTTTCTTTCTTTCTTTCTTTTTTTCTTTTTCTTTTTCTTTCTTTCTTTCTTTCTTTCTTTCTTCCTTTCTTTCTCTATCAGAAGGTTGACTGAATGGAGGTGACGCAAGCCCCTTCATCAGAGCTGAGAACAAAAGATGAAATGTGCTCTATTCTTAACTCTTTGGAGATTGAAGTACAGTAGCACCTCGTACGTTCTAATCACTCACTGTGTCCAGGGACCTTTTCATCTTCTCCTGAACCTGTCTTTTATTTCAAAGATGAAAAAACCCTCAACAATGATTATATATCCTGAGGTGTCCAGGACATCTCCTCAACTGTAATATTCTACTGTAGGAGAGGAGATGAGAGGAGAGATTCACGTCATTATTGAATGGAACCTCCCCCTTCCTCTCCTCCCCCTCTCCCTGCGACCCTGTGGTAGGGTGTAGGAGGAACTCCTTTTCCCAGGCTCCTTGGCCCAGATGGCAAATCACTAGTTCTCCGGCCTGCAGGGGACAGATTGTACAGATCATTAATCTTCACAAACCCTCCTAACTCTGGACATAGTTACTGATCTGAAAAAGGCCTTGGACACCCCACCACCATCACCTCCACACCGCCACCACCACCACCATCACCTCCACACCACCACCACCACTACCATGACCACCATCACCACTACCAAAACCATCACCTCCATCACCACCATCATCACCATCAACAGCATCATCTCCACCACCACCACCACCACCACCATTACCACCACTACCATTACCACCATCACCACCATAACTACCAACACCACTACCACCACTATCATCACCACCATCATCACCACCACTACCACTACCATGACCACCATCACCCCCACCACCACTACCATGACCACCATCACCCCCACCACCACTACCATGACCACCATCACCACTACCACCACCATCACCTCCATCACCTCACCACCACCATCACCACCACTACCACTACCACCACCACCTCTACCATTACCACCACTACCATTACCACCATCACCACCATAACTACCAACACCACCATCACCTCCACCACCACCACCTTCACCACCATCATCACCATCAACACCATCACCACCATCACCACCACCACCATTACCACCACTACCATCACCACCATCACCAAAATAGCTACCAACACCACTACCACCACCATCACCAGTATCACCACCACCACCATCACCACTACCGCCATCATCACCACCACCATCATCACCATCACCACCATCACCATCACCATCACTACCACCACCTCCATCACCACTACCATCACAATCACCACCACCACCACCACCACTACCACCACCATCACCATCATCATCCCCACTACCATCACCACAACCACCACCACCATCATCACTACTACCACCACCACCACCACCACCACCACCACCACCACCACCACCACCACCACCACCACCACCACCACCACCACCACCACCACCACCACCACCACCACCACCACCACCACCACCACCACCACCACCACCACCACCACCACCACCACCACCACCACCACCACCACCACCACGGGGCGTCTGTAGCTCAGTTGGTAGAGCGGGTCGTTCAGTGATCGGAAAGTCAGTGGTTCGAATCCCAGCTCCGACTGTCCACATCGAAGTGTCCTTGAGCAAGACACCTAACCCCAAATTGCTCCCAATGAGCAGGTTAGCACCTTGCATGGCAGCTACAGCCATTGGTGTGTGTGAATGTGTGTGTGAATGGGTGAATGAGAGGCCATTGCAAAGCGCTTTGAGTGCCGCTAAGGTGGAAAAGCGCTATATAAGTGAAGTCAATTTACCATTTACTTTTCTTCCACTTCCAGATAGGAACAGGACTGCCCACCACCAGGTAGGCAGCAGATTTGTTTTGGGAATCTCCAGTTCCAAATGTCAAGGAGAAATGAGTGAGAGAGAGGGATGGAGGAAGAAATAAGAGAGGAGCTGGGGAGGGAGGGGGGAAGGTGGAGGTAGGAAGGGAGGAGATGGGAAGGGAGGGGGGAGGTGGGGGGAGAGGGGATGGGGACCGAGGGGGGAGGTGGATGGAGGGAGGAAGGGAGGGAGGGAGGAGAAGGAGGGAGGGGGGGATGGGGTGAAAGGAGGGAGGAGATGGGGATGGAGGGGGGATTCTCACAGGAAGTCATGGTCTGGTTTTGCCAGCGCAACACTGTCACGGTGACTATGGCCACCACTAATGGGTGGGTGATCCAGCTCATGCAGCACTCACTGGAAATGATGCATTTAGTTACAATGACCCAGTCCTCTGCCTCCTCAAAGCCCCCACGAGACTGATGAATCAACCCTCTATAATCTCCTCCTCTCCTCTTTACTTTTCTTCACTCTTATCTTCCCCTCTCCTCTTCTTCCCTCCTCCTCCCTTCCTGTCTTCTCTACTCCTCTGCTCTCCCCTCCCCCCATCTCCTCTCTTCTCCTCATCTTGTGTATAAGTGAGAGAGAGAGAACTGTGAATCCCATCAGACGGTGTGAGGGAGAGGTGCGCTCCCCCTGAGATTCAACAGTCTTCTACTCCACTTCACCTCCACCGCCTCTCATGAGCCTACACGTCACTTGACCCTGACCCTTGACCCTGACCCTTGACCCCATGCACACACACACACACACCTCGACCTCCAACCTTTAAATCATTAGGGCCTCAACAACCAACCCATCTCCAGTTACTTCCATTGAGCACTCTCCCTCTCGTTATCCTTCCCTCTCTCTCTCTACCCCCTCTTCCTCTCTCTCTGTCTCTCTACCCCCTCTTCCTCTCTCTCCCTCTCTCTAGCCCCTCTTCCTCTCTCTCTCCCTCTCTCCATCCCCCTCTTCCTCTCTCCTCTCTCTCTACACCCTCTTCCTCCGTCTCCCTCTCTCTCCATCCCCCGTCTTCCTTTCTCCCCTCTTCCTCTCTCTCTCTCTCTCTCTTTCCTGCTCAATACAGTATCTCTCACACCAGAACAATTTTCTTTGCTCCTTCCTTCATGTTACATCCCAGGTGTGTATGTGTGTGTGTGTGTGTGTGTGTGTGTGTGTGTGTGCATGCGTGCGTGTGTCTTCCCTGCTTTTATTTTCATTTTACTATTTTACTATTTTATGTGAACACAATTTCCCTGTGGTAAAGCACTTTGAGCTGAATTTCCTGTATGAAAGGTGCTATTCAAATAAAGTTTTACTTATATTGACCAAAGGGGAACCACATGTACGGAGGTGCAGAGGCATCATGTTCTGGAGAGAGATGAGGAATGTCTGGCCATGTCTCTTGGCTGCTCCAGACGACAGCATGGCAGGCAGGCTCTGCTCTCTGTGGTCAGTTCCGCTCTACGTGAGGAAGAGTTACACCTCAGGGTCCGGCAGTCCCCGAACGATTGAATGGGGAAACAGTTTAAGTGAATTATTGGTGTCTCACTGAACTCTTTAATCTGGGCTCCGGGATGTTGTGGGTGATTCTCAGACCAGAACTGCTTCTGATTAAGATGATTTGTTGGTGGAAATGCAAAGCGGACGTTTGAGCCATAACATCCACGGGGATCTAACTCTGGTAACAATGAATGCCCACAAAGTAGTAGGAGTTTGTTTTGCCCATACGTTTGTAATCATATTATAGACCCTGTAAAGGAAGGTTGCTGCTGGATCTCAACATCATCGCAGAAACCGAATCAGCTTCTCTGTTAACTTGTTTTGCCGTTGGACAGGAGGAAGAGGAGGGAACGAGAAGGGAACTCTACGGCAACGAAACTCGGGCCCCGTGTCCGTTTGCGGCCTCGACGGTCACGTGACCACTCCGACCGCAGCGGAATTCCGACCTTCACCGCCCCGCCGATGTTTACCGGTTG
>NC_140235.1:24086785-24106785 GCF_949987555.1 Borostomias antarcticus | reverse complement strand
ACCCGCTAGCAGTTTACCTGCTACTGAACCCACCTCAGTGATAGGGAACCTGTAGCTCTGTAGTAGCTGGCCTTACTAGGAGTATTCGTTATGGACAAGCTAGCTATGCCAGAAGCATGTGCTATGGAGTAACTAGCTACAGTAACTGCTAGTGAGTAGCAGGGTCATTCCTCTGTTCCCATGGTCCTATGTTCCCCAGCAGCGCATAATGGGAAGCTGAAAAATATGTTCCTATGTTCCCAGGTTCCTATGTTCCCCAGCTGTTAAAAACGGGAACAAGAAAGAGATGTTACCCAGCTCTGTGTTCACTTCAAATGACATAAAGTAGGTTATTGTAGGGATTCGTCAAAGTGGTTAGGGTTAGGAAATCAGTATGTGTGGGCATGCTCAGGAAGTTGAAAATGAAATGCACCCTTCTAAGATTCTATGAGGCAGACTCTTTTTAATGAGGTAGATTAAAAAAAGAATAATAATTTAAAAAAATGTGTGGTTGGAAGACTCCTTGGCTGATGAAGAGGAGGGCGCAATGTACAGTAAAAGGAAAAGTGCTTGGTTTTCTGTGCCTACAGTATGTGTGTATGTTTGTATGTAAATGTATGCAGCATGTATATTACAGTAAGTGCAGTATGTATGTATATGTATGGGTATGTAGATGTGAGTGGTTGTAGAGCACCCATCCTCAAAGTCCAGACTCCGGTCCGGATCCGGACCGAACCACAACTGTCTCCAGACTCTGAGCAAATTATACTTTTCATAGTATTATTTCAGAGACATCGCCGTGATGCAACGGGTCAAAATTCTCCCTTCAAATGTCCTCCGCCTTGAGCGGTTGAGAGGTTTTCCGTCCATGTGGGCTACCTTTGATGACAATGGGTAGTTGGGAAATGGTGGCAACGCATGGAGTCATGTGAGTTGACAGCGCAGATGGAGAGTTGATAGCACAGCCAGGGTTCTACCTGCAGTTAGCTAGCTAGTAGCTTGAGATAAGTTTTAGCCTCAGTTATTTTGAACATGAATCATGGCATGTTCAAAGGTGGCCAAAAGAAAAGTCGACAGTGAAAATAAGCAATTCAAAGATGAATGGACCGAAAAATATGCCTCGATCCTCTCCAACAAGCACCAAACCGATATGCTGTATGCCAAGAAACGGTATCTCTTGGGAAGAGTGACAATTTGAAACGCCACTATAACAAAACAGCCATTTTGAAGCGACCTTAATTCAGAATTCAGAGCTAGAACCAGAAAAATCATACTGTATCAAGCCGCAAGCAGAATTCTTGTTACATCTGTCGCAGCAAGAAAAAGCAACAGAGTCCTCACTCCAAGAGTGTGTGTGTTGGGTAAACACAAGAAGCCATTCTATGATGAAGAAATAATAAAAGAATATATGACTGTGAAGGAGACCATGTTTGAAGGCAAACAAAAAGAGGAAATGACAGGTAAAATCAAGCAAACCCCCCTCTCAGATTCCACAGCAGCCAGAAGAACTGCCTTCTCTCATTAGGCAACAGTATTTGACACAATGTAGCCTATAGGAGTGGAGAGCAAAGGAGACAGGAGGTGAGGAGATAAGACAGGAGGAGAGGAGACAGGAGGTGAGGAGATAAGACAGGAGGTTAGGAGAGGAGACAGGAGGGGAGGAAAGGACACAAGAGGGGAGGAGAGGAGACAGGAGGTGAGGAGAGGAGACGGGGGGGTAAGACAGGAGGAGAGGAGACAGGAGGGGAGGAAAGGACACAAGAGGGGAGGAGAGGAGACAGGGGAGAAGATAAGACAGGAGGTGAGGAGACGAGACAGGGAGGGAGGAGAGGAGATAAGACAGGAGGTGAGGAGAGGAGACAGGAGGAGAGGATACAGGAGGTGAGGAGAGGAGACAAGAGGAGAGGAGATAGGAGGAGAGGAGACAAGAGGAGAGGAAACAGGAGGAGAGGGGACAGGAGAGGAGACAGGACTTTGGACTTTAATTCATGAAATGGTTTGATTCACCCTTGTTGGGTGTGTGGGTGAACCGGTTGAGAGTGGGTGGGGGTGGGGTTGTATTAAATTTGTTCAGTATTTGAGCACCCCTTGGGAGTGTATTTTTCTTTTGTATGTGCCTCCACCTGTGTCGCATGCGGTTTCTCATGGGTTCCAGCACTACTGATGCATGTACTGTATTGTTTTTGTATGATGATTGATGTGTCATCAATCTACCGTGCAGGTGGTACAGTAGATTGATGTATGTGTGAACCATATACAGGGCTGATAAACAGATCTTGAATCTTGAATATAATCCCATATGGAATGGGCCACATAGTGGCATGACACGAAAATAAAATATTAATTCATTCATTCATTCATTCATTCATTCATTCATTCATACATTGTTCAAGGAGTACAGCATAAAGTTGAGCATAGGGCCTCAACTTTGTCTGGGATCTTTTTACGTTTGAGTATCTGTATCCACGTATGCTGGCTGAGGTGATACTGTATTTGGGGTTGTGCTTCTTTGTGTGGTCTGGCCATGGCTCGGTCTGGTGCAACTAGTTGGCCTAGAGATTTGTTCTTGGTTAGGGTTCTGGCTGGATTTCTCCTTGTCATTAGTGTTGTTATGGTCCTGTTGTAGTTGTTTATTGGGGCTCCATCCACCAGGACTCAGCAGCACCGACAGGGTGTTGGTACGGTCCTCTCCACCAGAACCTTCCCTGACCTGGCGCTTCACTGCTGCTTTTACACACAGATAGAGAGAAGTGATCAATTATCACCCACAGGTCTACTTCATGGCACTGCTCCAACAACTCGGACGACTGGGAAAATGAGTCCCTGACGACATAAAACCTTTTGAAAAGTTTACTTAATGAGTGCTAACAGAATATTGAACAGGGGAACGAACATAGGACCCTGGGAAGACAGATACGCTCATGTGAGTAGTAGTCATAGCTGCTACAGTAGTAGTTATGAATCTCAGACTGCAGGCAGAAATAGTTTCCAAATAGCTGTGAGAAAGTCGGTGAGGGAGTGAGTTTTGGCTGTTATCTCGTGTTTAATAGCTCTGTGCTGTCACAGTATCTGCTGTACAGCTCAACTACAACAAAGATGGAGGAAGCGTCTGTGTGGACTACTCTCAAAACCTGTTTGACGTTAATATGACATTCAAACCAGACCACAATCAACTTGGCAAGGTTGTGTGTGTGTGTGTGTGTGTGTGTGTGTGTGTGTGTGTGTGTTTGTGCATGTTTCTTAGAGCCGTGTGATTGTTTATTTCTCAGAGCCACACCCAGACGGAACAATGTTCTTGTTGTCCACAATTCTCTTTAACCAGGCCCAGATTGGAACATTGTAGCCATGGCAATAATAAAACAGCTCCACAATATAACTATTACCTACATAGCACCACTGGTACACTAAATACACATACTGTACCAATCTGCATTCCCAATCTAGCTACAACATGACATTGCTTAGCTAAAGACAGACACCAATCTAGAGCAACTAGCTAACTTCACCGTTACACCAGTTAGCTAACTACAAACACCATTCTGCACTCGCTAGCTAAATACAGTATGCACTATTCTACAGTGGCTGGCTAAATACCTTACACCATTGTACACTCACCAACACTTTATCTATACATTCAACATATTCTCAGATCTGATCTAAGATCAGACCAAACAATTAGACTAAGTCGAGAAGATAAGATATAAGATAAGAAGTTAATAAAACTTGAAGAGGGTGAAAACTCTGGGCTGCCATCGGGCTACCAGGTTAGATCAGGACGCGCGGGAAAAGGGTTTGTGTCTGTTAAAGACCTGGATGGAGAGACCTGTCACGTCTCATCTTTGTTCTCCGCAGTTTGACTTTCCTTGCCTACTGTACGGTTCTTACTCGAAGCCTATCGGAGGAGAAGGGTCGGTTATCTCTCCCAATCCCCACGATCTCTTCCAATGCGTATTACAAAGGTAGCTTCAGCCTTGGCCAAGCTGAAGAAGATCGGCCCCCACATCCGCTTAAAACACTCACACAGACACACACACACGCACACATACAGTATTGGCGCACACACACACCCACATGCATTCCACAGGTCAGGTGAAGGTCTGTGCTCCTGGAGGAGTCATCTGAGAGGATCTGTGGCTGGCGTAACCCTGCTGACGCGCAGAAGCAGACGCACACACGTAGCTGGGTGTTTCCCTGCAAGTTGCTCTCCTTAATCCTATGTCTTTAATACGTCTAGACGACCTGGAGAGGATCAGGCTGTAGCCCACTCAGAGCAAGCCCACACACACACACACACACACACACACACACACACACACACATACACACACACACACGGATGGATGTACTGTACACACACATGCACGCACACTCAGAGAAAGAGAGAGAGGGAGGGGAAGAGAATAAAAGAGAGAGGATGATAGAGGGATGTGTGGACCGTGTCCGGTCCGGTCTGCCCCGGTCAGACGAAATAGCTTCCTGAAGCTTCTGAAGCGTTCCCCAATCAACTGTCCTGTACAAACAGGGATGGTTTTCCAATCTTCTGGAAGGACAGACAAAGAGAGGAGAGGAAATAGGCCAGTATACGCAGACGCACTACAGCCTTTTCCCAGAGAGTAAAGTTTCATGTGTTTTTGCGGGTGTGTGTTTTTCAACTTTGACTCCCTCTTATCCCCCTCCCTGAAGGATAGGGGATTTGTAGAATCAACATAATCACTCATCTCATTTCATCTCATTTTCACACATTTGTGACCCAATTCTGCACTTGGTTTGGAGTAATACCACATGCCCTGTCTGGAGCCGTGACGGTCTGCTGAGAGACCTGTCTGACAGTGTCGTCAGACCACGAAAATCTTGGGGTCGATCATAGTAAGTCTGCTGCAGTACCCCTGATTGGCAACTAGGTAGACTTCTACTGTACCTATCTATCTGTCTACATAGCTATGGGTCTGTCCACCTGCTTACCTCTCGTTCCGTCTACCTTTCCATTGTATATGCCTGCATTGCTAACTGTCTGTCCACCTATCTACCTGTCTACCTGTCTGTCTGCCTGTTTACCTGTCTACCTATGTACCTGTCTACCTGTCAGTCTATTTCAAGTGTACCTCTTTACTTGTCTGCCTGTGTGACTGAGCACACCTGGATACACCTGTTGACATTTTCTCTTCACCCAGTCATGGAGACAGTTGTCAGGTAACTCCCTCCCAGAGTTCCCAAAACAGGTACTGTAGGAGCCAGCCTGGAAACACACACACACACACACACACACACACACACACACACAGATAGCATGACAACATGGTAAAAGGAATGCAAGGCTTTGCACAGACTGGTAGACATAGCCTATCGTAGACTGGTATTTCAAAGCAGCCGCAAGGTACGATAACAAGACTGCAAAACAAAGTGTTTCAAAGCAATACTTCATCACATTAACAGTTGCTAGGATAAACATATATGGAACAAAGGCAATGTTCAAACAATTGATATTTCTGATACGTTCACCGTATGCAGTGTGTTTCGTGTCACATACTGTGACTAAAATTATATTAAGACAACACAACCACTACCTTGGCAGAGTCTTGTTAGCAATTTAATCTACAGCCTTAACGTTAATCCAGCAGACATTCTCTATGTTAATCTAGAACACCCCAGCAGACACTTCTGATCCGCGTGCAACAAGACGACATGGATGAAGAACAAGCATGTTCCATATCAGACTGTTGCTCTGCCATCCTTCTAGGAAGGCTGCCGAGAGGGCACAGGACAAGAACTGTGAGCAGAAAATAAACAAACTTTTTTCAAATAATCAACATCAGAGAGAGGTGGAGAGATGGAGAGAGGTAGGGAGAGAGAGAGAGAGAGAGAGAGAGAGAGAGAGAGAGAGAGAGAGAAAGGGTGGTGGGGGTGGACGGAAGTAGGGAGGCAGAGAAAGAAAAGATAGATTTTAGATGGAGGAGTGCACCGTATGGAGGTCACACTGTGCAGTCATATGAGCCATTATCATTAATATATCACTCTCTCTACTCTGGCCTGTGTGTGTGTGTGTGTGTGTGTGTGTGTGTGTGTGTGTGTGTGTGTGTGTGTGTGTGTGTGTGTGTGTATGTGTGTGTGTGTGTGTGTGTGTGTGTGTGTGTGTGTGTACTGTACAGTATGTGTGCATATACAGTACATGGCGTGTGTGTGTGTCCGGCAGTCTCCTGACCTGTCTCAAGGGAAGCATATGGTTTCTAGCTCGCTATAGCCACAGTAATACATCACATTATTTACACTAAGAGAGCCTGTGGAGGACAAACGGTGCAATTTGTCAAATTCATTAGTCATCGAGGAGACATGTTAGCAAAGAGAGAAATTAAGATGAAGCAAGTTTCTGAGCAATTAGTCTCCCAGCCTTAATATTTGAATTAATCAATTCACCAAGACTGCTCTCATGAATCAGGTACTGTATGTTAACTAGAGCCATAAACAGTTCAAAGGCTGCCTCTGTGGGAGAACTCACAGAAAAACAATTTCAGTACTAAAGTACTAACCATATCTGAACTAACCATACCTCAACTAACCACATACAGTATTTCAACTAGAAAGGGTGCTCAGAGAGCACAGACCTCTGCCCATCAATGCATTTTGTTGGTGTAACCGAGTTGAAATGGTTAAACCCACTCCTCAGTATAAATATGGCCCACTTGCCCCATTGAAGAGTGAGCTTCTCGGTGGCGTAACTGTGGTGTTCATGACAGGTGGTCATGTGTGAATGCAGATCAGAGGACCTGCCAGTGTGGGCAGGTTGCAGGAGGAAGCCATACTGACGAGTGATGCACTGAGACCTGTTAGATCAGCATGTGCAGTTGTTGAATGTGTAAGTGGATAAAATAATCAGACAGTGATTCATAGATTTTTTTTAAAACAGCATGGTCTCTCTGTCCCTCTGTTTTTTTCCTAGGATATCAGAGCGTATTCAGTAGGCATTGGGCACAGTAGAACCTCAGTAATAGATACACTGTCACTATAGCATATACAGGTAAGAAAGAACATGAAACATGATTAAGGCTGCATACACAATGGAATAATATTTAACATCTAGTCTACTAGACAATCATTATTTCCTCTCAACACAACAGTACACTTACTACGTACATTACTACACTATAAACAACTTATTCTAAAAAATAAAAATAAAACTTTGAACAGAAATTGTTCCAGTCTGGATTTGCGCCCAGGACTCACCCATGGACTGCCCTTATATAGCGCTTTTCCACCTTAGCGGCACTCAAAGCGCTTTACAATGGTCTCTCATTCACAGTAGCTGCCATGCAATTTTGGGGTTAGGTGTCTTGCTCAAGGATACTTTGACATGTGAACAGTCCGAGCTGGGATTCAAACCACTGACCATTCGATCCTTGAACGGCCCGCTCGATCAACTGAGCTACAGCTGCCCCTAACACCACCAGAGGCTCTGTGCACAATCATGAAAGAACAAAACGAGCCAGCAAACCAACTCACATGACTGAAGATGTACTGTATTCTTCGCCCTGCAACGCAGGGCTGAGGCAGTTAACCATATCTAACCATACCTCAACTAACCATACCTCAACAAATCATACCTCAACCAACCATATTTAAACTAACCATACCTCACCTAATCATACCTCAACTAATCAACTAACAATTTCTGAATTAACCATAACTGAACTAACCATACCTCAACTAACCATATCTCAACTAACCATATTTCAACTAACCATATCTCAACTAACCATATTTCAACTAACCATACCGCCACTAACTATACCTTCACTAACCACATATCTTAACTAACCATATCTGAACTGACCATATCTTTACTAACCATATCTCATCTAAGAGAACTGTGTTCACCTTTCTGGTGATCTGAGAAGAAAGAAAAAGTTTTCTCTACAGATCTGACTGGAGAACTGTGTTTTATCCAGTAGCATAGATCATTTACTGTGTCGTCCTCTGGAGAGAACAACTGAGCGTGAACACTTAGTATCACCCTGCATTAATCACCCCTTTAGAGGCCTTTACGGTTCCACATACGAATAGAGTACCACATACAGTAGAACCATTTGCTCATTACTCCATGTTCTGCCAGGAACCAAAGCTTCTGGCAGATTATCAGAGCATTCTTCCACTAAGAATGTAGGTAGGGTATAGCAGATGATGTGCAGATGTCCATGCTGGCATAGAGATACACAATGCTGTGTACTGTACATTAGTTAGCTTCATAGCCAACACAGAAGAGGGTAACCAGCAGCCCCTACCCAGCTGACCCCCTCTCTCCACAGAAGGTACAGACCCTCCTTATAAAAGCCATGAGAACCAGCCAGGAGCCTCTTACATAAGCCTCTCCAGCCTCTCCAGGGTGACTCAGCAGGTCTCCATACGTACAATACTGTACCTCCGTGTGGAGGCTGTGTTTATCACACACACACACACACACACACACACGCTTGCGCAAACACACACATACAAAAAAACACACACACAAACACACACACACACACATACATACACACACACACACACACACAAACACATGCACGCAAGCACGAGAGCAGCTCAGCTTTCCAGGGTGACTCAGTGGGTCTCTATATGTGCGGTGCTGCAGTGTGGAGGCAGTGTTTATCACACCGACGCCAGGCTGTTGTGTCACGTTGTTTTCCTGCCGCCTCTCGAGTGATGCGCATCATCACAACCCTGACCCCTGTGGGTTCCACTCACTCAGAACACCCAGGTAAGCCAGGCCTGTGGTGGTGCGTGTGTGTGTGTGTGTGTGTGTGTGTGTGTGTGTGTGTGTGTGTGTGTGTTCTTATGACCTGTTAAGGGGAGGAATGCTTATGCAGATGCTTTTACTGTTGTATCTCTATCCCAAACAACTTCCAATGAGAGAACACATTCCAGTGAAGCTGATCTCAGAAAAGAGCCAGTCCCTCACAGGAGACTGACAACATGACAACAACGTAATATATGACATGAACCTCCATATTTCTCTCTAGGTATCGGAGAGACATACTCAGAGAGATTAAGTGGATTTTAAGTCTTGTCTATGATCTTTATTCAACAAGGCAGGTCCGTTAAGAACAACTCCAGTATTTGGATGCCTTTAAGTCTCTCCTGAAAGCTCACCTTTTCTCAGTGGCCTTCCTCTCATGACGAGCTTAGCACCCCGATAATTTATGTATGGCTTTTTTTCCCTTTTTTTTTTTTTTTTTTTTATTGTCTTATTTATGCTATTCATTATATTGTATTTTATGGTTTTAGTGCTGTTAGCCCACTGTACAGCACTCTGGTCCAACACGGTTGTTTTTAATCTGTGCTATAAATAAAGTTCGATTTACGATGATGGCCTCTTCAGGGGACGGGCCGGGTTCAGGGAAGCGGGACAAGTTTGGGGCAAACAAAATAAATAAAAATACTGAACTCAAGGTACTCAGATAAATTAAGTTGTGAGGTTGTATGTGAGGTTCTGGGCCCATAGATCCGGCTGGTGGTAGGTCCGGGTTCTGAGAGTCGTGTTCTGGTCCTAGACCATGGCGATTCATGTCCTCGTTGTCAGCCCACAGGAAGCAGAGCAGATCTGGCCTCGTATGGAGGAGCGGAGAGGGACAGGCAGTGACGCCATCACAGTCCCCTTGGGTCCCCTTTCAGGGTTTACCACCAGGGCAGTGCGCATCGAGACCCCCAGCCCTACGCCAACCAAACCGTGGGTCTTGTAAAACACACACGGAACAGGCACGCACGTGCACACACACACGCGCACACACACACACACACACACACACACATACACACACACACACACACACACACACACACACACACAGACACACAGACACACACACACATACATACATACATACATACATACATACATTCAGTACATACATACATACATACTGTAAATACATACACCAGGTACATAAATACAGACACATTGTTGGAACCTAAAAGCTTTATGTTATCATTTATGGAAAAACTTCCCATCTTTGAGTCATACAGTAGTTTGGCTGTCTAAGACATAATGGAATACAAGCTTTTATTTTGAAAGTGGGTCCCACCCAACATAAGAATGCAAGATGGAATATGAGGATATGATTTCTGTATACAGGTATATCAGACACATAAATAGGTACGTACATACACACATTCAGTACACACATTTGCGAAACACATGCCGGCATACACATTCAAACGGGAACACACACTAGCATTGGTTTAAACTATGAAGTTGATGACCTTCAGAACAAGGTGTGTATGTGTGTGTGTGTGTGTGTGTGTGTGCGTGTGTGTGTGTGTGTGTGTTTGTTTGTTTGTTTGTATCTCTGTGTGTGTATTTATGTATGCGTGTTTATGCGTGTCTATGTTTGTTTTGTATGTCAGGGAGGGGGTGTGTTGATTTAACAGGCTGGGAGGGGTCAGGAGGGCATCGGTCTGCTGACAGCTTGGATTTATAAGCGACCAATGAGAAGCCCCGGAAGGTCTATTAGTGTCAACACACCTGTCGTCACCTGTTCATTAACGAGATGACAGAGAGGCAAGGAAGCAGAGGTGATTTGAAACCAGGGCTGCGTTCCAAATCGCATACTTTTACTTTTTACTACCAGTACGTACTACAGTTGCCCCTAGAAAGTATGTACTTTGCACTCAGTATGCATACAATTGGGACATACCACTTTGTCATAACATTGCGCCTTTCATCACATCTATCGCTGTGCATAAAGCCACATTCTTTCACGGCTGGGATTCATCAAAACGCCTCCGGTGCGACTCGCACATGTGACATAATTTCCGCTGAGCACAGGATTGTGGGTGAGAATAGCCAGAAAAGGGTGCTGGCTTGCATACTGCAAAATACGACCGGATGTAGTAGGACGCCCTGGTATGTTTGCCATACTGCATGTGGCATACTATGTATTGGGACATCTTACATCAGTTGTTGGCATACTATATACAGTAGTATGGAAGAATGCGATTCGGAATGCAGCCCATGTTCCTTTGATGAGGTTCTCCTGCTTGAAGTGTAACTCACATCCAAGACCAATCCAACAATACAGGCACTCTGAAATAAGGAATTAAAGGGTATCCTCATCGCACATCAGCTTGTAAAGGGCAACCCGGTTCTTCTCAGGAAGGGACTGTAGAGTTTGAAGGAGGAGCCACTGGAGCACACAGGCATAATGCATTATGCTCCAGTGACTCCTCCTTCAAACTCTGAAATAAGGTTCCTGTCTCAACAAACATTTTGACCGTCAAGATCTTTGGCGTTTTCGTCTCATGACGACCTTGGCGGTCGAAATGATGCATTAAAAAGTAAGACAGGAGAATTATTATTATTATTATTAGTAGTAGTAGTAGTAGTAGTAGTAGTATTATATTGTTTGTGTAAGATGTGAACAGCAGGCGGAGTATAGTATGTTGACTGCCAGAGTCACCCCCCTCCTGAAGAAACACTTGACTCCTCTGATGTCAAAAACTCCAGACTTCCCTTCTATCCTTTCTATCAAAAACACTTGAACACGCTATCCTTAACCAACTGTCTTCGTATCTCCACCAGAGCAATCACCTTGTCCCCCACCAGTCCGGCTTTAAGGTTGGCCACTCGACAGAGACCGCCCTCCTTGCAGTGACACTCCATGCCGCAAGATCAAACTCTCTCTCCTCCGTCCTGATTCTCGTCTACCTGTCAGCAGTGTTTGACATGGTAGACCACCAGATCCTCCTCTCCACCCTCAAGGAGAAAGGTGGCACAGGCTCTGCACTCTCCCTGTTTGCATCCTACCTGAAGGGTCGCTCCTACCAGGTGACATGGAGAGGGTCCATATTAGAACCATGTAGTCTGACTACGAGAGTTCCACAAGGGTCTGTCCTGGGTCCTCTTATTTTTTCGCTCTACATCTGTCATTCATTTGCATGGGTTCTCCTATCACTGCTATGCCGATGACACCCAGCTGATCCTGTCATTTCCCCTCTCTGACACACAAGTGGAGGCACGCATAGCTGCGTGCTTGGATGACATCTCAAGTGGATGGCGACACACCACCACAAGACTGAGCTGCTGCTGCTCCTCCCAGGGAAGGGCTGCCCGCACAGCGACCTGGCCATCACCATTGACAACACAGTGGTCATGCTTACTGTAAAGCGCATTGTGTTGCCTCTGTGTATGAAATGCGCTATCAAAATAAAGTTTGATTTGATTTGATTTGATTTGATTTGGTGACGCCAACTCAGACTGCGAGGAATCTGGGTGTGACCCACTGCCGTTTTCGGCACATACTGTACATCTGTTACATCTGTCTTGCAGATTCCTGCTCTACATCAGGAGAATTTGCCTTTTCCTCACTGACCAAACAATGCAGGTGCTCCTCCAGGCTTTTGTCATCTCCCGCCTGGACTACTGCAACTCCCTCCTTGCTGGGGCCCCGGCGTCAATGAAAGGAACAGCTCCCTCCTACCTCCAGGCCAAGTCCTACAATCCCTCCCGACCACTACACTCTGCTACCTCTGGTGATTGCCTGCCAAATCACTCTGAGGCCCCTGCGGTCGATCAACACGGTCATGGCTCTTTTCTGTCCTGGCCATGCAGTGCTGAAATGAACTGCCCAATGACGTCAGGACGGTAGAGTCACTGCCCGTCTTTTGCCGCAGGCTCAAAACTCACCTTTTGAAAAGAAGTACAACCAGGACCCTTCCTCTTAAAGCACAGGTACGGTATTATGCATTATAAGCCAAGTTATACGATTATTTATGATCATACACAAAGTTTCGACAAATGGTGCAGTCTCGAGATAAAGCCCGTCACCACTAACACACTCAATCGATCAGTAGGTGCATCAAGAAAATCCCTCAAAAACACCATAAACTCTCATCTTCAAAGACAGGAAACTCTCCTGTTTCTCTCTGTCTTTTTTCACATCATTCCTTCTCTTTCTCTTATTATATCTCCATCTCAACCTGTCTACCTCTGTCTCATTCTCGCCCACTTTCGTGACATCAAAAAAAGTTGAAAGGGAGAGACAATATCGGCATTTAAAAACACTAAGCTAAAGACACTAAACACTCAATACCAGGCCAGAAGCCTCGGTGTCATGTTTTATTCAGATCTTAATTTTGAGACCCAGAAATGTGACGAGGGCATCTTTTTATCACTTGAGAAACATTGCTAAGGTGAAACCTTTTCTCTCCCAGGCAGGCACTGAAAGACTAATGCATGCTTTTATTACTAGCAGGTTGGATTACTGTAGCACTCTCCTGTCTGGTCTACGAAAAGGCTATTAGTCAACTCCAAATGATACAAAATGCTGCAGCACTAAGACTAGAAGGAGGGCACTCATCGTAAAAATTACTGCACTGGTTACCTGACAGTTTATAGATTTTAAGATTATTTTATTAGTTCATACATCATCCTATCTTCGTCATGAACCTGAATATATGCCAGGCATGCTTTTAAGATATATCCACATACATTCCTGAGGTCCATTCCTGAGGCGCTAAACTTTTAAAGGTTCCTAAAGCCAGGATCAAGAGACACGGGAAGGCAGCCTTACGTTTTATACCTCAGCCTCTGGAATACCCTGATAGAGAATCTCTGGAATACCCTGATAGAGAATCTAAGAATGGCTGAAACTAAAATATTTTTTAAGTGAGATCTTAAGACATACCTTTTAAATCTCACTTTTATGATGTAGCTATATTTGTACTATATTTAAATATTTTCGTTTTTTTTACTCTTTTTTTTACCATGTACAGTTTTTTAATTATTTCCTATCTTTTCGTGTATTATGTATTTATTTTTACTATGTACTGTATCTTTTCATTCTGTAAAGCAATGTGTTGCTTGTATGAACATGTGCTACTGTATATGAATAAACTTGACTGACTCTTTCTCTTAATCACGCATTTCTACTTCAACCCCCCCCACACACACAAACACACCTCTCCACCCCTCCACCTCTCCATCCACCACCCCTCCACCTCTACACCCCCCACCCCTCCATCCCTCCACCTCTCCACCCCCCACCCCTCCACCTCTCCACCTCTCCATTCCCAGCCCTCCACCTCTCCATCCCCCACCCCTCCACCTCTCCACCCCTCCACCTCTCCATCCACCACCCCTCCACCCCTCCACCTCTCCACCCCCCACCCCTCCACTCCTCCACCTCTCCATCCCCCACCCCTCCACCTCTCCACCCCCCACCCCTCCACTCCTCCACCTCTCCATCCACCACCCCTCCACCCCTCCACCTCTCCACCCCCCACCCCTCCACTCCTCCACCTCTCCATCCCCCACCCCTCCATTCCTCCACCTCTCCATCCCCCACCCCTCCACCTCTCCACACCCCACCCCTCCACCTCTACACCCCCCACCCCTCCACCTCTCCATCCCCCACCCCTCCATTCCTCCACCTCTCCACCCCTCCACCTCTCCACCCCCCACCCCTCCACCTCTCCACCCCTCCACCTTGCCATCCCCCCACCCCGCACCCCTCCACTTTTCCACCTCTCCATCCCTCTATCCCCCACCTCCAGGTGCTTCTTCTCGATCCACCTTATGACTCATTTACCCACGATCTCTCAGAGGTGTGAGTAAATTAGAACCAATGACAGGAGACCTTTTTCATCTCACTCCCTTTGTGGCACTCCGTATACATCTCCACATGCCTCTGATCGGCCTCACTGGTCTGTCTGTCCATGCACAACCATCCACCCACTCTCTACCTCTACCTCTCTTCTGCTACCTCTCTCTCTCTCTCTCTCTCTCTCTCAATTTCTACCTCTACCTCCTTCCTGCTACCTCCCTCTCTCTCTTTCTCTCTCTCTCTCTCTCTCACACACAGTTTCTACCTCTACCTCTCTGACTCTATACCTTTCTCTTAATTTAGGTATTTTTTCTACCTCCCTCTAACTATGTCTTTATATCTTTATCTATCTCTCTCCCTCTCTCTCTTTCTCTTTCTTTCTCTCTACAGCATTGTACCTCTCCTTCTCTCATTTCTTTTTACCCCTTCTTCCCCCCCTCTTTCTTTCTACTGTACCTCTCCCGCTCTCCCTCGCCATCTCTCTCTCTTTTTTTCTGACATCTCTCTCTGCTCCTCTCCCTCTCTCTTTCTCCCACCCTCTCTCAGAGGGAGGGGGAGGGTGTATCCCCTCTCCTTACATAGCAGCTGCATTGAACCTGTTCACCCCACTCATGGAAGGAGGGAGAGGATGGAGGGAGGAGGGTAGGAGGAGGAGAGGAGGAGGAGAGGAGGAGGAGAGCGAGGCCTTATACAGTTATGTGTGTTTGTGTGTGTGTGTCACTGACAGTGGCACTAGAACGACCACTCCACTCCATTGCCACACCACTTAATTAGCCAATTAGTAGCTGCCTGCGCCTCTCCTCTGTCAACAGCTCTCTCCACACACAATGCATAAAACACACTCAGACCCAATTGTGTGTGTGTGTGTGTGTGTGTGTGTGTGTGTGTGTGTGTGTGTGTGGGTGGGTGGGTGGGCGTGCGTGCGTGCGTGCGTGCGTGCATGCATGCGTGTGTGCTGTTGGGTTGAGAGGAATAATGGGGAGATATTGATGACACAAGCGCTACAAATGAGGGTGTGCATACATTTGTGACTCCCTCACACACGCACACACACGCACACACACACACACACACACACACACACACACACACACACACACACACACACACATACACACTATTCTATTATGTATCATTCTATGAGTGGGACATCACCACTGACGTATAAGATAAGATAGATACTTTATTGATCCCACTAGTGGGAAATGTGGTGTTTCAGCAGTGAAATTACAGCAAGGTTGGAAAAAAGACACTAGATACAGCACAAAAAAGAGGAAGAACCGGGACTATATACATCCATATGTACAGCATGTGAACAGTATAATAAAATAAAAAATATATGTACATACATACATGCAGACTGTATAAATAGATATGTCCAGTACGCATACATACATACATACATACATACATACATACATACATACATACATACATACATACATACATACATACAGGCTGTGTAGATATATAGTAGATATCTAGTATTACATATATATACACACATGCACACCTCCACAACACTCAGGCACTGTTATACAGTCTGATGGCCGCTGGCACAAAGGAACGTCTGAACCGCTCCGTATTGCACCTGGGTGTTATAAGCCTGGTGAGGTGCTGTCATCAGACCCAGAGGAGCTTATGTCCGTGTTCAACTCCACCTGCCGTTCTGTTCTGGACACTATTGCCCCTCTCAAGATGAAAAAGCCTAAACCCAAGGCTGTGGCTTGGCTAAATGAGACCACCAGAGCAGAGAGGAGAGCATGGAGACAGGCTGAGCAGAGGTGGAAGAAAGATGGCCTGCAGGTCTCTCTCGAAATACTGAGGGACAGACAGAAGAGCTACCACAGGGTGGTTAAAGCAGAGAGAGCCAAGTACTTTGCTAGTCTAATTGCAAATGCTCCAAACTCCAGAATTTTATTCAGAACCATCAATTCTGTTGTTTGCCCTCCTACTACTGCTATCCAGGATGCATCCCCTACAAAGTGTGATGAGTTTATGTCCTTTTTCTCAGAAAAGGTCGACAACATCAGAAGAAACATAGCTGTTACTCTGCTGGACCTAGCTGTTACTCTGAGATGCTCATCCACCTTCTCCGTGTTCAGCTCCATCTCCCTCTCATCCCTCTCCAAGATGGCCGCCACTTTGAGACCAGCCACGCCCCCTCAGGACCCCGTCCCTGCCCCCCTCCTTAAGGAGGTTTTTGAGGTAGTTGGTCCTCACATCCTGTCCATCATCAACTGCTCCCTGGCCACAGGTATCGTTCCATCATGCCTAAAAGAAGCGGTGGTCCAGCCCCTTCTTAAGAAAGCCAGCCTAGATCCCACTATCCCCAGCAACTACAGACCCATCTCAAAATTACCATTTCTGTCAAAGCTGTTAGAAAAGGCTGTCCTCAGTCAGCTGCAGCCTTATCTCCAACACAACAACATACTGGAGAAATTTCAGTCCGGATTTAGGGCCGGCCACAGCACCGAGTCTGCCCTCTTGAAGGTGTTAAACGACCTACTCCTCATCGTTGACTCAGGGAAATGTGCTGCACTGGTTCTCCTGGATCTCAGTGCAGCATTTGATACTATAGATCACACCATCCTCCTCGACCGCCTCCAACAGGGGGTTGGCATCACCAACACAGCCCTGTCCTGGTTCAAGTCCTACCTCAACAACAGGACCTTTTCAGTGAATATAGCCAACCATTCATCCTGCCATGTCAACATCACCTGCGGGGTCCCTCAGGGCTCAATACTGGGTCCCATCCTTTTCTCCATCTACATGCTGTCCCTCAGCCAAGTCATTCATCGCCATAAGATTTCCTTCCATTGCTACACCGACGATACTCAAATCTATCTTCCACTCAGGGCAGACGATCCCTCTGGGCTGGACCGTCTGAAGGACTGCTTGCGGGACATAAAGGAGTGGATGTCAAAAAACTTCCTGCAGCTCAATGACACCAAGAGTGAAATCCTTCTGATCTGCAACTCCACCTCGATCAGTCAGATCAGAAATAATCTAGGAAGTTTGTCCACCCTTGAAAAATCCCACGTCAGAAACCTTGGGGTCATATTCGACACAGACCTCAAGTTTGACAAGCAAGTGAGATCTGTGGTGCAATCCTGTTTTTTCCAACTGCGCACAGTATCCAAAATCAAGTCCTTCCTCTCCTCCAGCGACCTACGGAGGGTCGTACTAATGCTCATCTTCTCCAGACTGGACTATTGTAATGCCCTCTATGCCGGGGTCACCGACAAGACCATCCACAGCATGCAGCTAGTCCAAAATGCCGCTGCCAGGCTGGTGACACTAAGATGAGGGAACACATTTCTCCTGTCCTCTCCTCCCTTCACTGGCTCCCAGTGAAGCGCAGAGTGAAATTCAAGATCCTCACGTATGTCTTCAAAGCCCTCAATGGTCTCGCCCCAGCTTACATCAAAGATCTCCTGGACCAACCTACCAGCTTCAGGCCTGGTCGCCGGCTCAGATCTGACAACCAGATGACCCTGAAGGTCCCACGGTCAAAACTTGTCACAAAGGGAGACCGTGCATTCTCAGTGATGGCACCTGGGCTATGGAACAAGCTTCCACTGAACATCAAGTCCGCCACCACCCTGGACTCTTTTAGAGCACAGCTTAAAACTCACCTCTTTGTCACAGACGATCTATAATTTATGTCCTTGTCTTGTGTCTTAAATGTAGTTTCATTTTGTGTCTCTGCAGTCCTTTGTTTTTGTTTGTCTCTTTTTGTACCCGGGCTGCGCCCCGGGCTGATGTAAGTCGGTTGGGGGGCGCATTATAAATAAAAATAACATAACATAACATAACAAGCCTGTGGCTGAAAGTGCTCCCCATCTGCCACAGCTCGTCATAGAGGGGATGGAAGGGGTTGTCTAGAATAGACCACAGTTGTTGCCTCACAACAGAGCCAGCCCTCCTCACCAGCTTGTTCAGCTTGTTTGACTCCCCAGACTTGATGCTGCCTCCCCAGCAGGCGATGGCAAAGAACAGTGAGCTGGCTACAACAGCCTGGTAGAACATCTTCAGTGGCCTGCTACACACATGGAAGGACCTGAGCCTCCTAAGGAAGAACAGTCTGCTCTGTCCTTTCTTTTAGAGGACCTCAGTGTTCCAGTCCAGTTTGTTGTACAGGTGCACTCCCAGGAACTTGTATGAGTCCACCATCTCAACATCCTCCCCCTGAATGGTCTCTGCACATGTCACATCCGTCACACGCTCTTGCAGATTCCTGCTCTACAACATCAGGAGGATTCGCCCTTTCCTCACTGATGAAACGGCGCAGGTGCTCATCCAGGTCCTGGTCATCTCCCGCCTGGACTACTGCAACTCCCTCCTTGCTGGGGCCCCGGCATCAGCCATTAAACCCCTGGAACCTGTCCAGAAAGCTGCTGCTCGCCTGGTGTTCAACCATCCCAAGTTCTCCCACACAACTTCCCTTCTCTGTTCCCTACACGGGCTCCCTGTAGCAGCTTGCATCCAGTTTAAAACTCCGGTACTAGCCTACAGGGCAATGAAAGGAACAGCTCCCTGCTACCTCCAGGCCATGGTCAAACCCTATACCCCCTGCTGACCACTACGCCCTGCTACCTCGGGGCGACTGGTTGCCCCGTCACTCCGAGGCCCGTGTGGTCGATCGACACGATCACGGCTCTTCTCTGTCCTGGCCCCACAGTGGTGGAATGAGCTGCCCACTGATGTCAGGACAGCAGAGTCGCTGCCTAGGCTCAAAACTCACTTCTTCAGGAAGTACTACCACGATCCTCTCTTTAGCCCTGTTGTATTTTTAGATTGCTATTCTTGCACTTTGCCTTCAGCACTAGATTATGCTCTTAGTCACTTGTTTTAGAAAGGAGATGCACTTGTAAATTCTGGCAAGTAGTAGTACCTTCCTTTTCCTACTGTACGTTAAATGCAATTATTGTAAGTTGCTTTTGATAAAAGCATCAGCTAAATGACTGTAATGTAATGATGGTGATGGGGGCTGGAGGCTTCTTGTTCCTTCTGAAGTCCAACACCAGTCCCTTGGTCTTACTGATGTTGAGTTGGAGCTGGTTCTCCTCTACAGTATGTCACCCAGCAGCTCTGACCTCACTTCCTCTCATCGGGTCCTGGGTTCTAGAGTCCATCGACGTGATTGGCTCTGGGCCTTGGCCTATTAGAGATGCTGCACCTGGTGTACTGTACCTTGGGGAATATCCTTGTCTGTTGTGGATGTCAGCTTATATTTATAAATTATTATTAATTATTGTTTTTTTGTGTTTTTTTCATTGTGGTCTATACTTCTTATATAATGTATCTCTGCTTATTGTATGTATTAATGTGGCATTTTTAAAAAGATATCTCAAGCCTCAAAAGCTCCCCATAGTCATAGTAATAGTCATAGTCACTTTTATTTAAACACGCACCAAATTACACCGGTTT
>NC_140235.1:24081785-24084285 GCF_949987555.1 Borostomias antarcticus | reverse complement strand
GTCATTTAGCTGACACTTTTATCCAAAGCGACTTACATTAATTGGCTCCGCCCAGCGACCGCTGGCGCAGGGTATATTTTCGGTCGTGTGTGTTATTTCGTTCGTTCGTTCGTTCGTTTGTTCGTTTGTTCGGTCCAAGGTTATAATAGTTTTGCTTTTTTCATTCGTTTTTATTTCTATATCGTTTGAACTTTTTGTTTTCAATTTCAGTTTAGTTTTGATTAGTTTTAAAGCAGGTTTGCTAGTTTAGTTTATTTTTTATTTTTTGAAAATGCTTAGTTTTAGTTTAGTTTTTATTAGTTTCAGTATTAGTTTTAGTTTTTTTTTTCTTCTGTGCTAGCCTCATGAGACCATCTTGATCTCACAAGCTCATGTTGTTTCACTCCGTGTGAAACAATCCATCTGGCGCATGTGAGGTTACTTCTGCGCTGGGGCACAGCTAAAGAACATGGAAGATAGATTTCATATCCACCCAAAATACTAGGCTTATATATGAAATGAAAAAGACTAAAACTAAGGACATTTTCTCAATAATTTTAGTTTATTTTAGTTAGTTTTGTAAACACACAATACAGTTTTAGTTATTTATCGTTTTTTTGTAAAGTCTAGTTTTTATTTTTATTTCAGTTAACTAAAATGTTTTTTCACACCTAGTTTTCGTTTTTTAGTTAGTTTTCGTTAACTATAATAACCTTGGTTCGGTCACATAGCAGGATTATACAAAAACTACCAGAGTGATTTTCATGAAACTCGGTGGAGGGGTGTAGCATGGGCCAAGTTAGAACACATACAATTTTGGTGTGGATCAGAATCACTGGGCAGATACACGAATTAAAAGAAAACAACATTTGCCATACTTGGACCGGCTTCTTTCCTTTATTTTTACTTCTCCTGCCAGAGTTCCAGGCAGGTGGCCGAGCGATAATGTACCAGTCTAGCAATGCATCAGCCTGGGTTCAATTCCTGTATTTAGCTTTTGATATCAACTCTTTTTTTTTGCTGTTTACACCCAATATTGTCTTATGTTTCTATGCATGAAAAACTAAATCATATCTGACTCATGAAAAACAAATCAGATAAACACTGTATTAGGAAAAGTTACATTTTCTTAGCCTGGATCCTGTGGTATTAGCCTACATGTAAATCATAAACTACCTGCACATCTGGGCTGAGGTCTTGCTCCTTGAGCGTCAGGTTATACTAACTATGTGTTCTTTTTAATTTGAGTGTTGAAGCAAACGGAAAAAAAACAGTATTATCCGTCACATAGCAGGATTATACAAAAACTACCCGAGCGATTGGAACATCCCACAAACAATTTTCTACTAAATGCACTCTGATATCATATGAAAAAATACAGGGACAATCAAATGGTGCTGCTTTCTTATCTATTAATTTTTATCAACTTACACAATCATGCGTGGAAATCTTTCTAGTCTTAACTTCTGTTAAGGGGAGACACTACAATCAAAATTGTGTTTTTTCTTCCGAACTTCAATTTTCAGATTTTTCAATATTCTTCTACTATAACATGTATCAATACATTAACAGAGAAATGGCGAGACTTGATTAAAAACTGCTATTTTTCAAATTTGCGGTTTAAGTAACCAATAGTATCTTATGTTTCTATGCATATAAAACAAAATATTTTTTGTGATGAATGATTACACAAAAACTACCAGAACGGTTTTCATGAAACTCGATGGAGGGGTGTAGCATAAGCCAACTTAGAACCCATCCCAGAGACATGGACACTGGGCTAGTGTCCCTCTACCCCTCCCAGAGGCATGGACACTAGGCTAGGGCCCTACCCCTCCCAGAGGCATGGACACTAAGCTAGGGCCCGACCCCTCCCAGAGGCATGTACACTAGGCTAGGGCCCTACCCCTCCCAGAGGCATGGACACTAGACTAGGGCCCTACCCCTCCCAGAGGCATGTACACTGGGCTAGTGCCCCTCTACCCCTCCCAGAGGCATGTACACTGGGCTAGTGCCCCTCTACCCCTCCCAGAGGCATGTACACTGGGCTAGTGCCCCTCTACCCATCCCAGAGGCATGGACACTAGGCTAGGGCCCTACCCCTCCCAGAGGCATGGACACTAGACTAGGGCCCTACCCCTCCCAGAGGCATGTACACTGGGCTAGTGCCCCTCTACCCCTCCCAGAGGCATGTACACTGGGCTAGTGCCCCTCTACCCCTCCCAGAGGCATGGACACTGGGCTAGTGCCCATCCTTTTTATCCCCCAGAGGAATGAAAACTGGACTTAATTTCTGTATATAGTTTTGTAACTTATGTCTTCTGTTATTGTCTATAATGGCTGATTGAAAAAATTACACAAGTACACAAGTATGTTCAGTTGTGTTCATACATGACCACCTCTCATAAACACCACAATCAGTTACACCATCAAAAAGCTTACTCTTCACTGGTGCAAGTGTGTTATATTTATACTGAGGAGTGAGTTTAACTGCTTAAACTCGATTACACCAACAAAATGC
>NC_140235.1:24051785-24076785 GCF_949987555.1 Borostomias antarcticus | reverse complement strand
TAAGACCTACTACTTCTCTGGAACCAAACAAATTAGATGATTACAAAATGCTCATATTTGGAGAGGGAAAGGCCAGGTGCTGTAGGCTACACCAAACAGTCAGAGTGTGAGTGTATAACCCAATAAAGCTTAACTAAAATTACAAACATAAAGATCCAATGTGTAGGTAAAATTATTTTTATTGAAATAATCCATTTAAATCAGAACCAAGAACATACCATACAAAAATATAACAGATACATAAAATAAAGTGTGTGTGTGTGTGTGTGTGTGTGTGTGTGTGTGTGTGTGTGTGTGTGTGTGTGTGTGTGTGTGTTTGTGTGAGTGTGGAGCAAATGCTACTACTCCAGCCTGATGCTAAAGTATCTCCCCAGTGCCTCAGTCTGGCGGCCCCTAGAGTATCTCCCCAGTGCCTCAGTCCAGCGGCCCCTAGAGTATCTCCCCAGTGCCTCAGTCCGGCGGCCCCTAGAATATCTCCCCAGTGCCTCAGTCCAGCGGCCCCTAGCTCATATTATCTGTGTCCTGCGCTGTCGTCCACTCCCCTTGTGCCCGGGTGGCCTTCTCCCCCTCACTCCTTGATTGTTCTCCTTTTGAAGCTTCCATGTTTCCCTCTGTCTTTCCCCGGTCCTTTTTTGCTCCATGCTTTTTGTGATCCCCAGCTTTCTCCAGTATTTTAGTCCCTGTGTTTGTCCAGTCCCTGTGGTTCCTCTGTGCTTCTGTTCCTTGTTCCGCCATGCTCCAGTCTTCCTGTGTGTAAGTCTGGTTTGTCTTATTGACACGTCTTTGTTTGTTTCCCTTTGTTTGTTGGTTGTCCATTTGTCCTCTCCCCTAGTTCAGTGTTCCCCATTGGCTTTCCAGGATGTTCAATGAAAATGAGCCTGTCTCCATCACTTTGGACCAACTTTTCTTTGAGTTTCCATGACTTGTATACTGTAGCTGATTCTCCCACTTTACTAAGTTTTCTCCCATAGCTGTCAGTTACAGCACTCAGTGTTGACAGTCATATTATTGACAGTCATATTATCTGAAAAGACTGTCTCCTTTAACTCTTCAGTTAGCTCAATGAAAGCTCTTTGATGTTCGGTGAACTTCTTTTATGACAGATGCTTGTTTCTGGTTGCTGACATATTATTTGCTGAAATGTAGTGTGCGAGGCAGCTTCTGTGGTACTTAGCATTAGGGGTGTGCCCGAATACGAATACGGTATTCGGACGAGCACAAATAGTAGCTTTTTCCTGAATAGTAAATTAGTACGAATATATATATATATATATATATAAATATTCAGGAGGGGGTAGAACAGTTAAATACTGTATGAGCGAGCGATACGCGCACGTTCTGTCTGCTGTCTGTTTTCGAGTGTGCTAGCTATGGGCACACTTGAAAAACTCTAAAAAGTATGATATACATGGATTTCAAGTTCAGGAATTACATTACAGGAACCCCATAGGTCCTTTCGCCTCTGCAAACAACAGTAACTTGTAAACAGTACTAATTTCACCGAACATACAACAGCCATCCTTTCACGCTGTCGTGGAGGTTTACAGTGTGAAGAGATGGTTGTTGTATGTTCGGTGAAAGTAGTACTGTTTACAAGTTAGCTGTTATTTCGAAATGCAGAGGCGAAAGGACCTATAGTGTTTACAGGACGACTTCAGAGCTTGGTAAGCATAAACCATGTAATTCCTGAACTTGAAATTCACGTATATCATACTTTTTAGAGTTTTTCGAGTGTGCCCATAGCTAGCAACGAGCCAGGGTGCGCAGAACTCTGTACTGCACAAAACAGAAATATTTTAACCTGTACTAGTCAGATACATGCCAGGGAAGCCAGGAATAGGGCTAAACATGAAATTAAGTGTACATATCCTTTAAGGAGCTCGTCTGCCATGCCGAACTTGTGAGTTCAAATCCCACAAAACTTGTGGGTTCAAAACTTGTGGTGTGGATAGTTTTTTGTCACTGGATGTTATAGAAGCTATGTAAAAATGCGGTTACCTGTTGGTTCTATGTCAGTTATTGAATTTATGTGCAGTAATTGAACATACAGTATGAAATACTCCTGTTTTGAAATTATACCTACAATATGTGTCTCAGTAATTACCCATTATATATAGACCCTTTTACTGTTGATAAACAATTAAGTGTGCGGGCGCATTTTGGCAACTGGTGGGGGCAGGTGGGTAGCCCAGAGAGGGGTCCACTGCCCCCGACCCAATATGATGCGAGGTGGGGGAGTCTCGCCACTATCCACGCCAAGGATCCCACAACTCAGCCCCTGAGTGGGCTAGAGACCCACGGTCTTTGCCAGTGGGTGCAAGGAGATTGACCAGAGGTCACTGTACTGCACTCAATCAGCTCTGACCCAAGCAGGCGGAGTCTCAGCACCACGCCACTATCAATCAATCAATCAATCAATCAAAGCTTTATTTGTATAGCGCATTTCATACCCAGAGGCAACACAATGCGCTTTACAGAGAACAAGGGAGGTGGGCAGACGTCCCACCCCTACATATTCCAGAGGGAAGCAAAAAAACAGTATCACCCGGGGGCCAGATAAGTGAGCTGTAAAAATTCTTCCCTGATCCCTCTCAACAAGGCGATCGAGCAAGCTCCTGGAGTATGTTTGTCTACCGGCTAAGAACATTTATAAAGCAATAAATAACATTAAATTACATTTTCAGAGTAAGAGAGGCTAATAACATCATAGGAGAGACATGGCAAACACTGGTGTATGTCTGTGTGTGCGTGAATGTGCCTGGGCCCAGATAGAGGCAGGGGTCAGGGGTAGGGTCGGGGTAGGAAAAGGATACGGACCCGGGTTAGGGTGAGGGGAAGGGGATCTGAGCCCAGGACTGGTGTATGTCTGTGTGTGTGTGAGTGTGCCTGGGTCCAGGTAGAGGCAGGGGTTGGGGTAGGGTGGGGGTAGGAAGAGGATACGGACCCGGGTTAGGGTATCCATGCCATGAACTCCACAACTCAGCCCCTGAGCAGGCTAGAGACGCACGGTTTTCACCAGTGGGTGTATGGAGATTGCCCGGAAGTAACTGCACTACATCCGAACTGCTCTGATGCAAGGGGGCGGAGTCTCGCCACCACGCCATGGACCCCACGGCCAATGGGCCTAGGATATAGACAATTAGCCAATTGCACAACGCCAGTACTTCCCGAAATTAGACATGCTTCTCTATTTCCTGTCCTACACTATTGGATGAAGTGATTAATCAGGTGTGCCTGACTGCAGCACAATGATCAGGCACACCTGAATAATCATTTCATCCAATAGTGTGAGACAGGTGTTGACTTTCGTTGTCTAAATAGAGAAGCATGTCTAATTTCAGGAAGTACTGGAGTTGTGCATATAGTGAATTAACTACCGGTGGAATGGTGATGGAGCATCCATCGGGGACCCGCTGTAGGTCCGCTAGCCTTGTGTTATATTCCGCCGGAGGTCCGCCAACTCGTCCATCGGGGACCCGCTGTAGGTCCGCTAGCCTTGTGTTATCTGGGTTTATCCCTTACCTTTGTCCAGAAACAGAAGTTGAACTAATTGCAGCAAACGTTACAGGAACCATCAGTGTAACTGCTTTAGCCACTGACCGCTACCATTAATGTTATGTAAGCTGCTGCTAGTTGTTGTGAGCTCATGAGCTAACTGGCTTTCTCGCTCTTATTCTGCAAGATTAGCATTGGAAGTATTGGAACTGATGTGTCCAGGCGACAAGACCTATCTTAATTTATCAGACATTATTTCATGTCATTTCAATTCACAGCTATTTCAGTGGCATGACTAGCTTCCATCCTACCAGTCCTGAACAGAAACAAGCCAGCCACGCATATAAGCCAGGCTGGACCTGGCCTGGTTATAGTGGGCTTTCTTGTCACAAATGAAACATTGATTGCGGATGTCAAATTCGGTGCCTCTGCTCAGTCTTGGTTTTTTGATTAGGGACTGATCCTTGTCTGGGTCTTGCACAGTCACGGTGGAAGTAGCCTAGTGAAATAGGCCAGGTTGGTTGTGCTGGAGTAATTTGCTCTGCATGACTTGTGGTATGACACTTTCACTTTGAAGGAGAGTAGGTCACTTGAGTGGGGAGAGAGTATCTTGTGAACCTCGTCATTTCGTTCCTGGGCCACTTTCAATATTGTTTTTAGTCCTTCCAATTTGGGATTCTTGATATATGGATTTTTTTGTATAGCATGGCATAGCTTTTCATTTAGTGCCAGTGTCTGGCTTGTTGACTGTGTTAGCTCTGTTGGTGCCATAAGTGCACAGCTGGACTCTGGACAGCTGGTGAATACGGAAAACACAGTTAACATATTTGCCACACAGACTCACACACACACACACTGTCAAGAGTTAGCTGTGTATCTGCAATTAGCATTGTACAATGGTATGCTAGCTAGCTAAAGGTATAGTAAGCTGGCTAAGCTAGCTAAAATAATTCTTATTATTTCAACACAAAACATTTCAATTTCAATACTCAATTTGAGAATATATAACAATGAATGAATCATATTTAGACATTTGTGTTACCTGTCAGTTCTTTCATTAGACTGGTAGCTTCTGCTTTCTTTTTTTTCTGCCACATACCATTATAACAATCCTCTGGATGTGGCAGTTTAAACATGGCAGTTCAAATTTAAAAAACAAGGAGGCACACTCCTCGATGGAATGTAATGCCTGAATGGAATGTGGTGCTATATTGACTTCAGATGGTGATATGGATTGCATATCCCAAATTAACACTAAACAATGAATATACCTTTTTAAGGAAGGGCTAGCTTATGGTAGGCTAAATAAAAAGGATATTGACATCCAACACCTTTTGATTTTGTTCAAATAAAAAAGTTTTGTGTTATTTCACCATGAAAAATAATTTACTGTATATGCTTTCCGCCTATTCATCACTGTGTTTATAGGTCAACAGGACATAATTAAAACTAATTATCAACATAAATTCAGGTAATCCATGTCCATGTGAGACTATTCTCACACAAAATGTTAAGTGGATCAGAGCTTCCTTTGGAAAACTAGACTGCGCAATGTAACCCTTGGGGTGCATCACTTCATCAGGTGATTTCACTAATATCCCACAAAAATAAAGTTCCACAACAATGCATTTCTTGAATGGAAAACCCTGAAGATAAAAAAAAAACATTGTTTGGGAATTCTTTGGGAAAATTACATTTTAACTCTTTGGTGTTGTTGGACAGTTACTTGGGTCAAACCACAGCAAAGTTGATGCAAATTTGAGTGAGCATTATGAAATTATGGGCTTTTTTGTCACCTCACTCCTATCCAGACAGGCCTAATTTGGCTCTTTTTCAGATATTAGGGTAGGTCTAAAGAATAGCCCAAAAAACGTATTTCCCACAAAACTAAAGTTCCACAACCATCCATCTCATTAATGGGACACATAGGAAATATGAAAAAGCATGGTTGTGTTTTGTTCTAACTTGGGTAGGGGTACCTCAAAATCTGAGGGCCCCTCCTGCTAGACTATTTTTCTTCAATCTGAATTTGATCTGCATTGCTTCCAGATGGGATAGCGACTAGAGTTGCTACGTACTGTACAGAACACTACTGTGTGTCCAGATGGGTTTGTAAGCTAACTAGCTATGCTGCACGACAGTGTTTCCAGATGCACGCTAACTATGTTACACTACACTTTGTCCAGATGGATGAGCAGGCCAACTAGCTATGATATGCTGCTGTACAGTATGTCCAGATGGGTTAGCAGCTAGATAGCTATTGATCATTATAGTGTGCCCAGATGTGTAAGGTGCCTCTGCCCAGGACGAAGTGGCGGTGGTGTAGCGGTCTAATGTGTGGTCTATATGTGTCGCCAGATACCACCACGGTCAGATCACAGAGGGAGCAGCACGTTGGGCAGCCACTCCCTGAGGGTGGTTAGTTTGTCTCGGCTTGTAAGATTTGTCGGGCTGCAGTGACCCCGTCACACACACATCTCAAGAGTCAAGTTGTTATCTCTCTCCTTCATATCGGGCAATGGGGCAGTTGTACACCATGTCAGGTGTAATTGGTTACCATATTGGGAGAATTTAATTATTTTTTTTAAACTAGGGTGGAAAATGTGTCAGTTGTTCCTTTGCCCCATGACAAACCTTAATTCAAATGTGTGTGGCTTTACATGAAACCAATCAGACAATTATACACATTTTTGTGATAGCACTGTAATGACCCTTTTGAGTGTTTGAATCTTTGACAGGGTCACCACACTCATGACTATAAAGTGCTAAGGTGTATATTACAGTCATTTAGCAGACGCTTTTATCCAAAGCGACTAACAATAATTGCATTTAACGTAGGAAGAGCCAATGTACTACTACTTGCCAGAACTCACAAGTGCATCTTCCTTCTAAAACAAGTGACTAAGAGCATAATCTAGTGCTGAAGGCAAAGTGCAAGAATCGCAATCTAAAGTACAGTGCAATATAATATTATACAATAAGTGCTTAGGCGGGAGGATTGTTGTAGTACTTCTTGAAGAGATGAGTTTTGAGCCTGCGACGAAAGATGGGCAGCGACTCTGCTGTCCTGACATCAGTGGGCAGTTCATTCCACCACTGCGGGGCCAGGACAGAGAAGAGCCGTGACCGTGTCGATCGACCGCAGGAGCCTCGGAGTGACGGGGCAACCAGTCGCCCTGAGGTAGCAGAGCGTAGTGGTCGGGAGGGGGTGTAGGGTTTGACCATGGCCTGGAGGTAGGAGGGGGCTGTTCCTTTCATTGCCCTGTAGGTTAGCGCCAGAGTTTTAAACTGGATGCGAGCCGCTACAGGGAGCCAGTGTAGGGAACGGAGGAGGGAAGTTGTGTGGGAGAATTTGGGGTGGTTGAACACCAGGCGAGCAGTAGCTTTCTGGACAAGTTCCAGAGGTTTAATGGCTGACGCCGGTGCCCCAGCGAGGAGGGAGTTGCAGTAGTCCAGGCGGGAGATGACCACGGCCTGGATGAGTACCTGCGCCGTTTCATTAGTGAGGAAAGGGCGAATCCTCCTGATGTTGTAGAGCAGGAATCTGCAGGAACATGTGACGGATGTGACATGTGCAGAAAATGACAGTTGGTCATCCAGGGTCACACCCAGATTCCTCGCAGTCCGAGTCGGGGTCACCACTGTGTCTTAAATGGTGATGGCCAGGTCCCGGTGCGGGCAGCCCTTCCCCAGGAGGAACAGCAGCTCAGTCTTGTCCAGATTGAGCTTGAGGTGATGTGTCGTCATCCACTCCAAGATGTCAGCCAAGCACCCAGCTATGCATGTCTCCACTTTTGTATCACTAGGGGGAAATGACAGGACCAGTTTGGTGTCATCGGCATAGCAGTGATAGGAGAAGCCATGTGAGCGAATGACAGAGCCCAGAGATGTAGTGTAGAGGGAAAACAGGAGAGGACCCAGGACAGACCCCTGTGGAACCCCCGTAGTCAGACTACGCGGTTCGGACGTCGACCCTCTCCATGTCACCTGGTAGGAGCGGCCCGTCAGGTAGGATGCAAACAGGGAGTGTGCAGAGCCAGCGATGCCTTTCTCCTCGAGGGTGGAGAGGAGGATCTGGTGGTCTACCGTATCAAATGCTGCTGACAGGTCTAGGAGTATCAGGACAGAGGAGAGAGAGTTTGCTCTCGCGGCATGGAGTGACTCCGTTACTGCAAGGAGGGCGGTCTCTGTCGAGTGGCCAGCCTTGAACCCGGATTGGTGGGGATCTAGGAGGTCGTTCTGGTGGAGGTACGAAGACAGTTGGTTAAAGATAGCACGTTCAAGTGTTTTGGATAGAAAGGATAGAAGGGAAACCGGTCTGTAGTTTTTGACATCAGAGGGGTCGAGAGATGGTTTCTTTAGGAGGGGGGTGACTCTGGCAGTCTTGAAAGCAGAGGGAAAGCATCCTGATACAAGAGATGCATTGATGAGGTGGGTTAGGAAGGGAAGGAGTTTGGGTGCAACAGACTGAAGGAGATTCGAGGGAACAGGGTCTCGGGAGCACGTGGTGGGGCGGTTAGATGTTACAAGGTTGAGGGCCTCGTTGGGGGAGAGGGGAGAAAAGTGGGATAAGGTGGGGCGTGGAGAGGAGGGGGGGAGCAGGGAGGGGAGAGAGGGTGGGGGGGTGAGTTTCGTGCACAGAGCGTTGACCGGGGGAGGTGGGAAAGAGGATCTGATATTGTTAACTTTCTTGTCAAAGAAGTTGGCGAAATCATCAGGGAGAAGGGAGGAGTTGGGAGTAGGAGGTGGGGGCTGGAGTAGTGCAGAGAAGGTTTCAAAGAGTTTTTTTAGGATTGGAAGCAGAGGTTAGGATTTTAGAGTGGAAGAAAGCAGCTTTAGCAGCAGACAGAGAGGAGGAGAATGTGGAAAGAAGAGATTGGAAATTAAGAAGGTCCTCTGGGAGCTTGCCTTTCCTCCATTTACGCTCAGCCATTCTCAGGCTCCGTCTATCAGTACGGCGGAGTCCGACAGCCATGGGGCCGTGTATATAGTGTATATAGTGCTAAGGTGCCAGAAAACCATAAGAAACTAGAAAAACCGCGTAGCGGCTAAATGCCTCCGCCCAACAATGCAAGTTGCAGTTAACATTCAGTTGACCTTTGACATTTGAATACCAAAATCCAATCCAATTAATCAAATTGGACATTTCGGCCAAATATGTACAAATTCTGTCAAGGAATTCTAGAGATATTGTGTTCAGCAAGCCAAAAACACCTTTTGTGAGATCAGTGACCCTTGACCTTTGACCCCCAAAATGTAATCAGTTAATCCTTGAGTCCAACTGGACATTTTACCCAAATATGAATAAATTCTGTTAAGCCTTTCTTGAGATATTGTGTTCATCAGGCCAAAAACACATTTTGTGAGGTCACAGTGACCTTGAACCTTGACCTTTGAACACCAAAGTCTAATCATTTCATAATTCAGTCTAACTGGATATTTTGGCCAAATATGAACACATTCTGTCAAGCCATTCCTGAGATATCGTGTTCACTAGTCCAAAAACGCCTTTTGTGAGGTCGCAGTGACCGTTGACCTTTGACCCCCACGATCTAAGCAGTTCATCCTTGAGTGCCAGTGAACATTTCTACCAAAGGGGAATAAATTCCATCAATGCGTTCCCAAGATATTGCATTAACAAACATCGTATGTACGGACGGACGGACAGACGTATATATGTACGTGTACGTACGGACGTGCGGACAACCCGGAACCATAATGCCTCCGGCCAGGCTATTCTTTCCGGGAACCACACTGAGTCCATCTACTTTTACCTCCTGAACCCTTGGTGCTGGGGAGGACCTGGCTCCAGCGTCATGACCCTCACATCTCCTGGTCCGCTGGAAGGATCCTGGGGTGGAGCACGACGTGCCACGCCAACTGCTTGCGATCGGCTCTCACCCCACCTGGGTGCTCCAGGCCTGAGCCCCCTCCTATGGATCGCTCCGGGGTCCCCACTGTGTATCATGACCTGGCTGCGGTCTTCTGTAAGAGGTGTGCTCTCTCTCTCCCTCCGCACCGACCCTATGACTGCGCTATCGAACTTCTTCCCAGAGCACCCCTTTCCATCAGCCGGTTATACAACTTCTCCCTTCCCGAGAAAAGAGCCATGCAGGAGTACATCACGGACAGCCTTGCCTCCTGCATCATTCACCCCTCCAAGTCCCGGGTGGCAGAGGGGTTTTTCTTTGCTTTGTGGGGAAGGACGGCTCTCTTCCCTGCATTGATTACCGTGAGCTTAATAAAATAACCATACAGAAGAAGTACATGTACCCCCAGCAGCTCCTCAGCTCTTGCTTTGAGCCCCTCGCCCAGGCCACCGTATTCAGCAAGCTCGACCTGCACAACGCCTACCACCTCATCCGCATCAGAGAGGGCGAAGTGGAAGACGGCAATCAACACCCACCTCGGCCACTTTGAGTACTGCGACGTGCCGCTACAGACAAGGACAGGGCAGACTGCAGCACATCATCCACTCTACTGAGAGGGTGATCGGCTGTAGACTGCCATCCCTACAGGACCTGCACGCCACCAGAACACTAAAACGGGAAAATAAGATCGCAGCCAACCCCTCCCATCCTGGACACGGTCTCTTTGACCCACTCACCTCTGGCAGCAGACTGCGGTCCATCGGGACCGGGTCCTCTCACCACAAAATCAGCTTCTTTCCCAGGGCCATCAGACTCATCAATAAGGCTTGTGTCCCCCCGCATCCTGACAGGATCGTGATCTATAACATGCCACAAAAGCTCCCTAGCTATCGTTGCATGAAAAGTGAAACTACTCTATGAAAACCGTGACATGACAGGGGCTTAGAAACAAGACTGAGTGCTTCCTGGCCTAGACTGGGAAGTTATTGGTGCGTCCAGTACAGTACATGTTGCGGTACATTGGAACCAATAACCTTCAGATGTTTGATGTGAGAGCGGACCTGACCACAGCATGGTGTCCTCAGAGCGCCCCAGAGCAGTTCGCTTCTAAGGAAGAGAGAATGAGAAACAGACCTGATTCCTTCCATCGGTTGTCAGAAGGGCATCTTGCCTTGGGTTCTGGTTGCTTGGGGACCGGCAAGCTTAGAGAGTTGTTCTGTTCCAGTAAATAAAGGTTGGCTGATAAATATTTGATGAATGATGGATTGTGGGTTAAGACAGTCCCTGTGCAGATCAAAATGCCTGATCGACCAATCAGAAACATGGTGTTTGACCTCAGAATCCAGGTTGGGGACAGGAGTTCTATCCTGACCAGGGGTGTCAAACTCTGGCCCGCGGGCCAAATTTGGCCCGCAGTGTAATTATATTTGGCCCGCGAGGCAATACCAAATGACTACTAGAGCTGGCCCGCCAGTATTATACAGCGCATTCACCGCTAATACTACAAATCCCATAATGCTCTGCTGTTGTTTTGGCACGTCAATCAAGACAGGACCCAGAAACGCCCTCTCTTCTGTGACAGTAGTCATAGCAATGTCATACTACAACTGTAACCGTGTTACCCCTTCTTAAAAATGGCGAAAAGAAAGGCAGAAAACAGAAGCTTTACGTTATGTAACATCTCACTGTGATAGAGACACCTGTGTTGACCTAGCCGGCCGCTGTGTTTGCTCTGTTCCTGTTCATTCAATCCTGTCTGCTTTCTTGCCGGCCTGTCTGCCTGCCTGCCTGTCTGCCTGTCTGTCTGTCTGCATGCCGGCTGTCTGTCTGTCTGCCTGGCTGTAGGACAGTCAGGGTTTTACAAGCTTCTCTACTGAGCAGATGGAGCACCAACACTTGTGTCTGAGGGCGTATTCACATATGTTAGTGCACACCATTGATGCGCACCAAAAGCGAAAGTGATAAGTGCATATTCAATGTTAAAGCAAAACTTGTTTGGGTCCATATTAAAATTTTCATTTGTTCAATGTTGGCCCGCGACTTTGTTCAAGTTTTACATTTTGGCCCACTGTGTATTTGAGTTTGACGCCTCTGATCCTGACCATGTGACCTGAGTCAGGATTGGAACCATAACCAGGAAATCTGAATGTGCTATGATCCTCTAGATCACCGTTGGCTACTGAAGCATTCGCCTCAGCAGTTGCATGAGATGGAACACATTTCACCGAGTAAACTTCAACTATGACAGCAACAGAAAGCAACTTTTGAGCAGTTTAATCGGTCAATATGAGATCAGAGAGCAGAATGATACCACAACCAGAGAGACAGGCGAACCCACTAGCCTTAACCACCGTATTCCCAGTTTGCCCGGACACCAGATGTCTCTCTGTTCCTCTGTTCTGATAGGGTTAGAACATACAGTGGGGACAGCTGGGAGAACCAGGGTTAGGGTTAGAGCCAGGGATAGCAGTGGTTAAAATGGTTAGATTGATAAATGTACTGCACTTATAGCACCTTTCAACCTCACCGAACAATGCTTCTCATTCACACATGCAAGGCTTCAGCCTACTCGCTGGGAGCAAATTGGAGTTCACTGTCTTGCCCAGGGACACTTCAAAATGTGGACAGGAGGAGCCGGGAATCGAACCACCGATCCCGTAGTCACTGGGGCGACCGGCTCTACCTCCTGAACCACAGCCGCCCCCGGACGCAGTGGACTCAGGCAGAGACGGTGAACTCTTCCGACTCCTCCGGGGACAATACCGTAGAATGAGGCCTGACATCTCCGTGACCATCCCCGGGGAACCCGACAAGCACACATTCAGAAACGCTCGGGAGGACAAAATGGAACTGTGTGAAAAAGGAGAGTGTTGAGTGAAGTGGCAAGGCGCGCGGGGGGGGGGGGGGGGGGGGGGGGGGGGGGCTACAGGGTGGAAGAATGACGGAGGATGCAAGGAGAGGAGAGGACGACGGGGCAAGTGAGGGAGGAGGAGAAGACAGGGACAACAGCCCACACCGCAATTGATGTGGTCAGAGTCCACATCCCACCAGCAGCATGCGTGTTTGATTATGGCGAGTCGGGGAGCCACAACAAGGACTCAGTGCATGTTATTGCAATAAAAACAAGATTAATGTTTGGTAAGAGAGGAAGGACGGAGAGAGAGAGAGAGGGCCGGGACGGCCGAGGGAGGTAGAGGGGGAGAGCCCTGGGACAGGGATGTAGAATCGCTGCTGTCGACAGGGAGACGGAGAGAGAAAGAGAGAGAGCCAACATCCACCGCAAACAGAATGGTCTTCATAAACACCGCTGCCTGTTTTGGCCTTGACTCTACCGAAAAGTTCTGTATGGCCGTGGCATTAGTGTTATTATGATTCTTTTGTTTCAGCGGGACGTCACGTGGAGACAATAGTCTCTTTTTTCGAGCAAGGACCCGTATCAGTTCGCGCCAGGTTCAGTGCCAGCCGCCGGCAGCATAGCAGGCCGGATGGGGAGCGAGGATGGGACAAACGGGGGACATGACTGTGAAGCTGGCTTCGTTTTCCCAAGGATAGCCGATCCCTGCTCCGCACGTAACAGAGAACGCTACGGTCAAATGCTTCCATATTCCTCCACAGACAGTCGCATGCACGCAAGCACGCACCGACACACGCACGCACACACACACACACGCACACACAGATGTGTTATTCATTCAACCTATCCTATCCTTTCCACTCTCCCCTTCCCACTTCCGGGCCAAAATCATACAATCCAGTTGAGTCTGGTTGTTACATTGCTCATCACATGTTATTCCTCTCACAATGAAAGGGAGGAAGAAAAAGAAAAGAAGAAAAGAGACAGATTAACGGGATATCAACTGCCTCTGCCATGGCTACAGGGTAGCGACAACGACACGTTGAGGCTGCACGCCCATTGGTCGAGACCAGAGCGGGATCGCGGTTCGCGGTTAATGTCCTCAGCAGCTGCTCCAGCTGGGGAAGCCGTCCGTCCGTCGCCATGCCAATCATTAGCGCGGGGCTAGCGGGCCGAAAACAGGAAACAGTTTCCTAAAGCTCTCCTCGGACTTCCTGCGAAGATGTCTTCAGGATGAGGATAGGACAGGGGGCCATCTGAACACAGTCACGCACGCACACACATGCACACACGCGCACACACACACACACACACACACACACACACACACACACACACACACACACACCCCTCCTAGAACACGTCAGTTCTCATGAATTAGCTCTACTATAATTCTCTCTCTAGCCCATTTCCAAGCCTGGAGCCCCACACACCGATCACTTCATCAGACTGTTTATCAATAATTGGGATGCTTGTCAGATCAATTTCCTGATCTATCCAGCCCTCCACCTCTCCCGGGGACTGATGATCTAAATGGTGGTGTGGAGGAACCAGAGTAGAACCATATCGTCACTGTCGCTCTGTTCTATCCTCTGGTTCCATATCTCCGTTATCATCCCATTCTATGTAGGGTGGGTTGTTGTTAACTGATGTGAGATTAATTAGTCCAGTAAGAAAAAAAAGGCTGTTCACTTGTTTTGAAAATATATTTTCATAATATCTCTGCCATGGCCATACAGGGATTGTCCATCATACTCTATACAGTATGATGGACATACAGTATGATGGAATAATTGAAAGTAGATGTCAAAGACATATGGCCGTGCACCACCGAGTAGAGCAGTGAAGAGGTCATCAGTTTGAACCAGAAACATAAAAGAGTTGAAGAAGCGTGCTGAATGTCCATCATGCTGTACAGAGGAAAAGCAGAGATCACAATCAGCTTTTCTAATAAAGGTTTTGATCAGTAGACCCCAGTTTGATATTTGAGACTGGAGAATGACTGTTGTGAGCATGAAGAGGTCGTGACCAAAAAGCTTGGAATCGCTCATTCAGTCGAGAGAGAGACTTATTAAGAAATACCTCACATAAGATGAACTGGAACACAGTAAACAGATGAGTCAGAGAGTAAGAGAAACAGAAGAAGAGGAAGAGAGAATAGAGAGAGACAATAGAGAGAGAAAGAAAGAGAAAGACAGAGAGAGCCACTGTGGTTGGTTCTAGTTTTATGTTCAGTGTTGTTTACAAGCATCTCACTGTGCCACATCTTCCCAGGCCAAAGCCTAATGACCACATCAAGACCTGTCAACCTCTCTCTTTCACTCTCTCTCTCTTTCCCTCTCTCTCTTTTTCTCTATCCTTTCAGATCCCTACATGTCATCACCTACTCTATTAGAACAAGTAATTCCTAGTCTCATCAAAATTATCACAAACACAGGGTAATTCCAGTACACACACGCCTTCGTTGTCTTTATCACCCACATCTTCTCTCTTACTCCCTCCCTTCCTCTCTTTCTCTCCCTCTCTCTGCTTGGTCCATTCAAGCTGACCTGCAGTGACTCTGTCTGGCATACACATCACCCTGAACATATCCCTCTCTCTCTCTTTCAGAGCAGATGTGAGAAGAACAAGGACATGAAAGCCCCATAGCATACACACACACACACACACACAACCACATCCTACACACACAATCACATCACACACACACACACAACCACATCCTACCCACACAATCACATAACACACACACACACACAACCACACACAACCACATCCTACACACACAATCACATCACACACACACACACACACACAACCACACACAACCACATCCTACACACACAATCACATCACACACACACACACACACACACACACACACACACACGCCGCAACATCCGTATCAAGTCATGCTAAATTAATCTTGAACCCCTCCACCGGACCTTCTCTGAACCATTATAGAGGAGCGGAGAGTCAGAACACGACTCCACCTCCAGGGGGAATCTCTCATCATTCACCCCCATATAGGACTACAATTCTGGGCCAGGTGGTGAAGCCCTGTCCCCTGTATCCACACAGAGTCCCTTCCTCCAGGGCAGGCAAACACTGAACCTCTTGGCCAGAGGTGAAAGGAGTGGATAAGTGGGTATGTATGGGTTCTGAGTAGTAGATCTCCGACTCCATATAGAAACTTCTGAAAGGTGCAGTTGGGAACCCAAAATCATTCTATCTGAACTGAAAAGGTTCATAAAAGGAAGGTTGTGCCACAGGAACAAATGGTTCTAGATACTATAATGCTCCCCCCCCCCCGAGAGTCTAGTGCCAGAGGGAAGAAAGTAAAGGACAATTTCAACTTTTTAATGAGAAATCTCTCTCTGCCAAGCTGCAGATGTTCAGAAATTATCTCACCTCAGGAGGACATGATGACAGCGGATTTGTATAAACATTGTGAGGAAAGGTAATTTCTGGACATCTAATGTACAATGTGGCAGAACGTTCACATCTGAACTAGATGATCTTCCTCACAGCTCCTCTTTCAAACCGGCTTTCTGATTAACTGATCGCCATCCCATCATCCTCCCTCTAAATATAACAGAGACCACGGTGCCCCTAGAACATTCTAGAACAGTATGTGTTCTCACCTTCGGAGACATGTTGACGTGCTACTTCCTCCTCGCCCATTGAGAACACTGCGGTCCGTGGACAAAGGAACATCCACTTGACAGAAATAGCAGCTGGGTTTCATACAGTTCCACGTCTGATGTTAGCTCGACCTCAGGCAGAGAGGTTGAGTAACGTAGTGCATCTTCTGCGTCAAAGAAGGTTCAGGAAGGTTCAACTTTATTAATAGTGTTTATTTGCTGATGTGTTTCGAGGGCAAGCTCCTTCAACTCTGTTATAAGTTTATGGTTCAAACTGATGACTTCCTACTCGGTGGTGCACAGCCATATGACATCTACTTTCAATTATTCCAGTAGTATTCCAATATGTTGAAATCATTACGACAAAAACAGATACAATTGTGAAGAATCATTGGACTTGTTTATTTAATTTCTGCAAGTTAGAATTCATCAGTCACCGTCAGTAATGCAGCAGGGTTCCACAGCTGGGGGGCTATGGCTGTCACAATGAAGCAGCAACAATACACAGTACAGTAAGCACACGTCTTACAACACTGGGATGAAGAATGCTGGCTGAGATCACTGGAAACTAGCGGCATGTTGGGTCCATGTTTAAACTGATGTTCCTTATTTCCAGGGTTCTGAGTGAATTTTCAAACATACTGCCAGAGGCCTAGTGCGTCATTTTAATGGATCAATCACTGTGGGAGTGTCGGACACTGGCAACTTTGAAAACCTGAGAGAGAGAGAGATCAGTTAAGGGGTACAGCCTGCCCTGTCAAGAAAATGAAGTGTGTGTTAGTGCGTGAGTGTGTGTCAGCATGACATTATTGCAAAAAACAACAATCACACAATAAGAAGGTTGAGGCAATAGAAGTTTCTCAGAGCCAACCAGGGCTTCTCATCAACAATAGCAACTTTCCAGCAGAGTTAGCCAACCAGCAATAAAGAATCGCTACTTCAGTTATATACCCTTACAGTATTAAGTTCACATTTGTTTATTTGTTTTTTGCACTCTTGTATACAATACATGTGTATTTTGATTTGAGTCTATCTATCTATTGTAAATTTGTATTTAGTCTTGATTGTGTTTCATTAATGTCCTTTCTATACTGCTGCTGCAACACTGCAATTTCCCGGGGATCACTACTACTTCTTACTACTACTATTGCAGCAATACAGGCAATCACAGGCAAAAAAGCTAAACAACTATCAATCTCCTCTATGACCCTGTTTAGACTTGGTTTTAGAATGCGTTTTGGAAGATCAAATCACAAGTGGACAGTGCTAAATACAAGTTTAAACGACCACCAAAATGCATTGTCAAACATTTACTCAAACTACACAGCCTTGCGCTCTTTTGCAAGTTGCAAATAACTTTGTCCTATCAATCGAAAAAGTTGGAATAGTCCTATATGTATATTAGTTCTTCAAACATCTTTGGTTGCGTTCATGTGCACTTATAAAAAAAATCTGATTGAAGTCAAACCGACAGATTATTGATTTGTTTACATGGAAGAGCTGTGTGACATGCAAGCAGTGAGTGAGTTACTATGGTTACCATATGAAGACAAGTGGTCAGCTGGACACATTTGGAGACACATGATAGACACAGGTGTAAACGGTGATATGTTTTGCTTGTGATCTCATCGCCCAAAACACATTTTAAAACCAAGTCTAAATCTATGATATCTAATGTGGTTTCTCTTCGCTTCTTAGAACACTGTATTGGCATCCATGGAGATTTACATTAACAAAATTCCATTACAATGGATGAGTTCATTAGTTGAAATTAACTTCCTCCTCTGTGTCTCCAGAAGGTAGATCTGTGGCCCACCAGTCCAGAGTAGAATTAGTGCTAATGGCTTTCCCTCCTCACCGCACCTGGTTCTGGGACACTGTCCCCGACTCTATCAGCATGCTGATGACTTCATCACTGTAGGACAGGGTGTCCCGGAGGACCTGCGCGGTGTGCTGTCCGATGACGGGAGGGGGTGTGGGCTCCTGGATCCGGAAGCTGCTGAAGCGGACGGCTGGGCCTATGAGGGATGAGATCAGAGAAACTGTGGTTCAGGTGGTATAACTATGTAATACCAATGTAATTACAATGATATAGTCATGTAATAACTGTGTAATTATGTTATTACATTTACTCATTCACTCGGTTTTCCATGACAAGGCTAGCTGTATTAGTAAACAGAGCTAACTCAGAGCAAGCTAGCAACCGGGGGCGACGTGGCACACTCTCACCAACAGCAGATTGTCAAATTGTTACCCCAGAAAACGGACTAAGCTTTTTGGGAATCTCTAAGTCTTGGAGAGACTGTAGTTCACAGAACGTATGAGTCACTTCCTACACGTCAACGAGCAAGCCTGATTGGCCAAGGTACGGTAATGACGCTACCGCACAATGTACTGTTTCCTCATTTAGCTACCATACACACACACACTACTACTACATTTTCCTCCACTGTACTAACTAAGAACAAGAGTCATGGACAGAGGATCCGAGAAGAGAAAGAGAGAGATGTGCAGAGAAAGAAAGAAAGAAAGAAAGAAAGAAAGAAAGAAAGAAAGAAAGAAAGAAAGAAAGAAAGAAAGAAAGAAAGAAAGAAAGAAAGAAAAAAAGAAAGAAAGAAAGAAATAGGTGGCTAAAGACAGAGGGAGAGAGAAGGATAGAGTGATAGAGAGAAAGACAAAGAGAAAGAGAGACCGTGAGCGAGATAGAGAGACCCACCTCTCCTCTCCTTTCTACCAGAAGCATCTCAGAATGCTATGGTCTATTTACAGTAGAGCCATTTCCCTCATGCTGGGTTCTCAGTGATCGTGATTCATAGCTCTACCTGATCCGGTCCGAGGGCCTGATGTTACACAGAGGAATGGACGCTCGGCTGCCAGAAAGCTGCAGTTTCATCTACGCTGTGATCCCTTCTCCCTGGGTCCAGCACAGCAGTAAATACATCACCACAACTGATAATGGGTGTGTGCTGGAACAGGACTACACTGGGCTGGGCTGGGCTGGGCTGGGCTGGGCTGGGCTAGACTGGGCTGGGCTGGGCTGGGCTGGGCTGGGCTGGGCTGGGCTGGGCTGGGCTGGGCTGGGCTGGGCTGGGCTGGGCTGGGCTGGACTGGACTAGACTGGACTGGACTGGGTTGAGAGAGGCTGAGAGAGGCTGGGAGGCTGAGAGGCTGGAGGGATGGGAGGCCTAGAGGCTGTGATGAGGATGGAGAGGCTGAGAGGCTGTTTGAATTAATCCGGATAAGAATGGATGCAAACAATGTGAGTGAAAATGGGAGAGAGAGAGAGAGAGAGAGAGAGAATGAGGATGAGAATGGAGAGAAAGAGAGAGGTGAGAGGCAAATAGACAAAGAGAGAAAAACAGAGAGAGAGAGAGAGAGAGAGAGAGAGAAACAGTGGGTGGGTTACACCAACAGACAGACATTGCCTTGAAGACACACACACGGATACGCACAGGAACCACAAGGGTCTGGAGTCAAACCCGTGCCCAATACAAGCCCTCGGATCCACTGTACCCCTGGCACGCTCTCAACCACAGGGGCTGGAGTGGCTGCCCAGGAGTGGAGGAGGAGGAGGAGGGGGAGGAGGAGGAGGAGGAGGATGAGGAGGAGGAGGAGGAGGAGGAGGAGGAGGAGGAGGAGGAGGAGGAGGAGGAGGAGGAGGAGGGCAGCCTGGTTTCAATGAAGACCCAGGCTAAACCTTGACATGGGAGAGAGCAGGCAGGAGGAACGGAGGGAGGGAGGGAAGAGGAAAAAAGGGGGTAGGGAAGGACAGAACCCTGAACATGACCGTGTGTGTGTGTGTGTGTGTGTGTGTGTGTCTGTGTGTGCGTATGCGTGTGCGCGTGCATGCGTGTGTGCACGTGCGGTTTCCTCAAACAAGCCTGTTGATGCCTCAGCAGTTAAGAGAGATGCCCTTACCACATCCTCTATCTCTGCGGTACTCACTCCTCCTATCTGCTCTCTCTCTCCTTCAATCTGCTCCCCTCTTCCTTCTCTCCGTCTTCTCCCCCTCCCCTCTCGCCTCGGTCCCCTCATCTGCTTTTCCTCCTCCTCCATTGTTCAGTCTACTCCACCACTCATCCCGCCTTCGTCCTTCTCTCCCTCCCTCCTTCACTCCCTCCCTCCTTCTCTCCCTCCCTCCTTCCCTTCTTCCCCTCCTCCTGTCATCCTTCAGATATGAGGGCAGCCGCAGGACTCTCATCTTCTACCACAAGACATCTGCTTCTCCTCATCCCCTCCACCCCTCCATCCCTCCATCCTTCCATTCTCTCTACTCCTCCATCCCTCCATTTTCTCCACCCCGCCATCCTTCCATTCTCTCTACCCCCTTCTGCCTTTCATCCCTCATCTTCTTTATCCTTCGAGCCTCTCCACTCCACCACCCCTCTCCACTCCTCCACCCTTCTCCACTCCTCCACCCCTCTCCACTCCTCCACCCTTCTCCACTCCTCCACCCCTCTCCACTCCTCCACTCCTCTCCACTCCTCCACCCTTTTCCACTCCTCCACTCCTCTCCACCCCTCTCCACTCCTCCACCCTTCCCTTTTCCTCTTGTTTACTCACACGCTGTGCTGTTTATCTCTCTACCCCCCCTCTCTCTCTCTATCCCATACCTCCCCCCTCTCTCTCTCTCTATCCCATACCTCCTCCCTCTCTCTCTCTCTATCCCATACTTCCCCCCTCTCTCTCTCTATCCCATACCTCCCCCCTCTCTCTCTCTCTATCCCATACCTCCCCCCACTCCATGCTTTGTTCAGGTTCAAACAGATCCCATCACGTTCTGAACATCACCAAGCTTATCCCCCAGAAGAGAAACACAAGCTTTAATGAGCACTTGTTTCCTAGAACACAACACAACACAACACAACACAACACACACACACAACACACACACGCACACACACTGTACAGTACTGTGCTACGTGCCAACTCATTATAGCCCCTGGCCTGGCTCCACAGTGGGGTGAAGCAGACTGACCCCTTTGAGATGTGTGTGTGCGTGTGTGTGTGTGTGTGTGTGTGTGTGTGTGTGTGTGTGTGTGTGTGTGCGTGCGTGCGTGAGTCTGACCAGAGCAGCAAGACTTCCTGACCCCTTGAAAGCTAGTCAAGCGTCAGTCGTGCCCTGGGCTCTAAGGTTCTGGCCGGTCCCCCCTCTAGTTCTTCCCGGTTCTGTCCAATTCTGCAGAGACTCTGTGACCTGCAAAGTCCAGCCCCCTGGATCTTCGCGGAAGAACCGGCACGGTTCTAGGAAATACCTCCAAAATAACCCAGCCGTGCAGTGTTTGTTCTATTGTGGTGTGTCTGGCCGGGTGAGTCAACACATAGTTATCTCTCTGTAAAGAGATGGAGGGAGGTGTGGAGGCAGCAGCCATTCTAGAGTGTTGGAACAATAGGCAGAGACCCCCTTGGCCTTGTAAAAAAGACTCAGCCGTTTGTCTAGCCATGTGTGCCTGCAGTTTCATGTTTGCAGTATGTCCCGTCTCTGTAATTTATTGTACTTTTATCTGATCTTCTCTGTTATTTTAATTACGTGGAGCACTTTGTACTGTACCTATGTGTCTACGAGAGAGGTAGCCTGGAAGCCAGACTTCCTCGCAAAAAAAAAAAGAAAAGAAAAAGTTTTTGCGATACAGTCTGGACTGCCCAACACGATTTCAGCTTCACAGAAAATGGGTCACCAATCAGGGACTGTGTTTTAACTGCTGTTCCGCCCCGCAGTGGGGATGCAGCCCCTGACTGGTTCCAGTAGTTGATTCATGAAATTGAAATGCATGGCGCTGGCACAACAGTCTCTCGAAGCAACGAGCAGTAGTACGTTAACGTTAGTAGAATAAACACAGCCATTAATGCAGTTATTTCAGAAATAGATAACAAGTAAACAAGAACAAGAGATGCACTAGCGGAATAAAAGACAGTTTCGCCATTCTTCCGACTGGATTTGGCAAGTTTACGCTGGCTGAAGGAGTTTGCCAAGGCAAGTACCGTTACTCCCGCCCACTGAGCGACTGGAATTCCAGACTGTATCTCAAAAACGTTTTTTTGTTCTTTTGCGAGGAGGTCTGGTTTCCAGGCTATATGAGAAGTGCTATACTACATACATTTGACTTACTTATGTTGCATCATTTATGGCGACTAGAGTCACAACTATAACAAATAAAAAAAACACATGCACATTGCAGAAAGTATTATTTAAGCAACTACAGTATAAGAGTCCATGAATAGCTCGATCATCCATTTTATTACGTGAGAGGGTTTTTGGGACATTTCACTCTGCCCTTCTGGGGCCCCGTTGACCTGGGGGCCCGGGCAGCTGCCTGGCTAGTAGCTTCGCCTCTGAGTGGAGGAATGTAGATAAAGGAGGAATAGAAAAGCCTGGGTTAGAAAGGGATGCAAGCGGGGTGGTTAGCGCGGTGGAGCTGCTAGAAAAGGATGAGGGGGGGGGGGGGGGGGGGGTGCAATATGGGCAGTCTGAGAGAGACATGGGGGGGGGGGGGGGGGTAGAGCGGTTGGTGGGTGGTACGGGGCCGTCTAGGAACATGGACAGCTCTCCTAATTGGTGCTTTCTAATTGGTGCCCTCCTGATCCTAATTGATGACTCATTTTGTGTAGGTTATATATAGTGATGGACCTCTTCTCCTACTCTTTGTCCCTTGCTCTCCCTCTTTCTCCCCCGCCTCTCTCTCTTTCCCCTCCCCCTCTCTCACCCTCTCTCTCTTTGTCTCTCCCACCTCTCTCTTTCTCTCCCACTCTCACTTTCTCTACCCCTGTCTCTTTCCCCCCCCTCTCTCTCCCCCTCTTTCTCTCCCCCTCTCTGCCCCCCCCCTTTCTCTTTCTTCCTCTCTCTCTCTTTTTCTCCCTCTCTCTTTCTCTTTCTCTCTCCCTCCCCTCCCTCTTGTGCAATTATCACTCTTTTTGTTCTATTTTTAGTTTCAAAGGCGGTGATGGAGGGAGGAGGGAGGGAGAAGAAGGGGGGACAGGGGGAGAACAGATCAAGATGGAGAGACTTATTCCCTGCATGAAACTAAATTATCTCTCTCTCTCTCTCTCTCTCTCTGTGAGCAGAGCTGTCAGTAGGAAGCGTCTTCATCGTCCTCGCGTCTTTTGATCCCACGCAACAAGTCTCCCAACTCTCTCTTCTCCTCCTTCTCTTTAATCAGCCCTGCTGCCTGGCAGGCGTCGCTTTAGTCCTGTCCTGATGCATGTTTCATGTCCCACCGCCTCCCAGGCACCTCCCAGCCCCCCAGGAAGAGCCTTGTGGCCGCGCCGGGCTCCAGGGGGGAGCAAGTCACGTCTCCATCATGTAATCTCTATCACCCTCCTCACAGTAAACTTTTTCTCGCTGTACTATAATCTGCTTTATGACAGCTGCCTGATACACACTTACAGTATGCACACATGCGGACACGCGCGCACACACGCGCGCACGCACAAACATAGGCACACACACATGCACGCACGCACTAATGTAATCTCGACATGTTTTATCTCAAAGTCAACATCGCATCATAGGAATACGCCAATCCATCGACGCCCCCGGGCGCACCGGACGAGTCCCGCCTCAACTGGATCACCGCGCACAACACTCCAACACAAACACAACCCTAAACACAAACAGATCGGACGTCACCGGACTGACGCAACGCCGGCTTTATAAGGCCTTGAAGTCAAAGCGAGGAGGCAGGGCAAGTCCCGGGAGAGTGTGAGGCTTTGATAGAGAGATGGAGAGGTGTCCTGGGAGGGAGGGAGGGAGGGAGGGAGGGAGCGAGGGATGGAGGAGTGGCAGGAATAAAGGAGACCGAGGGAGGGGTGGAGAGAGGGAGGAGGAGACGGAGGGCGGAGATGGAGGGAGATGGAATTTACCAGTGGGTGTACGGGATTGGTGGAAGAAGAGAGGGAGGGAGGGAGGGAGGGAGGGAGGGAGGGAGGGAGGGAGAAAGCAGGAAGGAGGGATGGATGGAAGGGAGGGCTGAGGCGGGGGGGGGTTGAGGAAGGAGAGATAGAAAGGAGGATGAAAGAAGAGAGTAATGAAAAGGGAGGGAGGGCAGGGGATGGAAGAAAGGAGGCAGGGGTGGATAGGAGAGAGGGAGGGAAGTGGACGGAGGAGTGGAGGGTGTCGGCTTGGACGCCTTCCACTGACGTCAGCGACACCGGAACGTTCCACCGGCCCGGCATCACTGTCAGGCTGTCTAGATAACAGGAGGCATATGTAGTGCCTTCCTAGCATGGTCAGTGTTTGTAACTAACGTGTCCCCGGAGCCGGTGAATGGGAGTGCATTAACTTTTTCCATCCAGTGTATGTGTGTGTGTGTGTGTGTGTGTGTGTGTGTGCGTGTGTGCGAGCGATACATCTGAGCTGTAATCTATAATGTTGTACCGGTTGACCTGACGCACTCGCTGCACTCTCATTCTTCCTGTATTCCTCCCTCGGTGTTGCAGGGGCTGAGCTGGATCGATGTTGTTGAAACCCTCCGGGAACAGAGCCGTCATGTTTATCCAGAGTCCTTCTCCGCAGGTGCCGGCGCCGTTCATCAAAAGAGCCACGACCTGTCCAAGTCCAGTGCACACAGGAACACCCTGTCCCCTGTCCCCTGTCCTCTCTCTCTCTCTCTCTCTCTCTCTCTCTCTCTCTCTCTCTCTCTCTCTCTCTCTCTCAGGTAGTTGCTTTTTACACAGGGGTGCACATAGCTGGCGCACAGGTGCACATGCATGGTCTAAATAAAGAGTGATGCAGATAATATATAAAACAGATAATACAAAAGTAGGTGCTTTTGCGTACCGACATTTTTGGGGCACATTAACTTAGCCTACAGTATTGACACATTATGATTTTCTCCATACATGACTGGTAAGAAAATCCATATGACACGTGTTAATGTTAATAATCAGTTGCTAGTCATGTAACTTTTAGCCTGTTCTTAGTTTTTAGTTTTTTTCCAAGCTAGCAAGGTTAAACCTTTAGCTCCAGCAAATAGTTTGCTAACGTTACATATATATATACACACACATATATATATAAAAGGACAAACTATCTCAGTCATCCAGATTTTGAAAAGCATGAGAAGTGTGCACGTGAACAACATTGCAAACTACTGATAACAGGCGCAGCCGGGATCAGAAATTCAGATGATCCAGAGATG
>NC_140235.1:24041785-24046785 GCF_949987555.1 Borostomias antarcticus | reverse complement strand
AGTGTTTCTAGTGGTAGGCCTATAAACATGATTACACAATGCCTTTATTTTTCAAGATCCTACAGAGCCAGTCACAAACCAAATGGCAATTTGATATCTGTGCCTCTAACAAAGTGTTGCTCGAGTCAGTCCCTCTATCCATAGAAAATATCAATGGCAATTCTGTCTATGAGGTCCCTACCTGACAGTGCCTCGGATGCGGCTAAAGACAAAGGGGGATCGGACTTTTGGGGCTGTGGCTCTGTAGTTGGAAAGTCTGAGCCACAGCTCCTAGACTGTGGAACGCGCTCCCACAGGATCTGAGAGCTGCTGTTTCTGTGGATAGTTTTAAAGGACAGCTAAAGACTCACTTTTACAGACAAGGCTTTGAGTACTAGGCCGTCTCTATCTGCCACACTCTCTCCTTTCGGCTTGCCTGTTTTCCCCTGACACTGACCTCTTTTATGTCACTATGTTTATGTGCACTCTTTCTCTTTATTGTATTCAGTGCACTTGTATGTATCTGATTGGACTATGTTGTTTTTAATGTTCCCACTGTAAAGCACTCTGTGCACTCGCTACAAAGGGTGCTATATAAATACAATTTTACTTACTGACTTACTAGCTGGCAAAACGTGGAAAAAAGGAGGAAGGACAGCCACCATAGCTACAGATGCTCTGAGCTGCAGGAGCATTTCCTGTTGATGAATTCACCTCTTTTGAATATCATGCTGTAATTCTAAAGTGCCAGCCTCCAGTTCTGACAGAAACTGTGTATAGGCCACCCAAGCAATGTCCAACCTTCTTAGCAGATTTTTCTGAACTCCTGTCCATTATCCACAAAAACTATGATAAGATTATCATCACAGGCGATTTTAACGTCAGGTATGCTTTACAATATACACCAAGTACTGTAGGTCCCTGAAGTCCTCTGGCCTCCTAGAGCCAGGACCAAGAGACATGGGGAAGCAGCCGTCAGTTTTTATGCCCCAGCCTCTGGAATACCCTGCCAGAAAACCTTAAAATGGCTGAAACTGTGGGAACTTTTAAGCGCGATCTTAAGACATACTTTTTTTTTTTACTGTTTCTTATTTTCTATTCTCTTTTATCATATATTATCGGTCCTGTTTTATATACTTTTTCTTTCTTTTTTACCATTTACTAATAAACTGTTTTTATTTATATTTTCTTATTCTGTAAAGCACTGTGTGCTACATTTGCTTGTATGAACAAGTGCTATATAAATAAAATTGACTTTGACTTTAACTATTAAAAGTTATTTAAGTTCATCTTATCCTATATTCCCTTGTGAGGAGTGTGTGTGTGTGTGTGTGTGTGTGTGTGTGTGTGTGTGTGTGTTTGTGCATGCCCCTGAGAAATAACCAAGAGCCCCTGAGAGGGTATTCTCTCCATTCTGTATGAGAGAGCCACAAACAGGGTTATCAGAAATTTGTGACAGTTGTAAAGTCAACTAAGGAAGACCTCCAACACAGCTATCTACACTATATTGCCAAAAGTATTCGCTCATCTGCCTTTACATGCAGTCATGTTGGAACACGAAGGGGCCATTTTTCAGGAGCTGGGCTTGTCCCCTTAGTTCCAGTGGAAGGAATGCTTTAGCATACCAAGTGATTCTGGACAATTCCAACTTTGTGGGAACAGTTTGGGGATGGCCCCTTCCTGTTCCAACATGACTGCACACCAGTGTACAAAGCAAGGTCCATAAAGACATGGATGAGCGAGTTTGGTGTGGAAGAACTTGACTGGCCTGCACAGAGTCCTGACCTCAACCCGATAGAACACTTTTGGGATGAATTAGAGCGGAGACTGGCGGGGCGTTTATGTATGCAAATTCAGGTGTATGAGTACGCACATTCAACTTAAGAAGGGGAGCACAGCTGAGAACACTTTGGCGGTTTAGGAACACATTTCCATGTGTTCATGAATCCGGCGGGGATCTTTCTTAGGGCTGGTCTTACGAAGTTCGTAAGAAGACATTTAAGAAGACACTTAAGAAAATGTTCAGGAATGAGGACCAATGTTTCTAATTCATTTGAATGAAAAATACTTCTATAGAGTTCAGAACCTTGCCCACGAACGTTAGCTAGTTGTGAGCTAGCTAGACCAGCTCCAAATGTTACAGTAGCTACCAGCTCCCAAATAGCTAACGTTCGTTGATTTTCCAATTCTATAGACATATTTTTCAAGTAGAAGTATTCAATGCAAGTTTGTGCATTTAAGAAAAACTTCATAATAGCAATAGCTTTCATAAGGAATTTGTTAGGAGTTGTCCTGGCACAAGCAAGGGCCCGGACGGGAACTGCACTAAAGCTGCTAAAAGTGCTATTAGCACCAGCCACTCTGAGCCTATAGACAAGCAAGAGTGATTGATTGATTGAAGAGTGATAACTGATAGTTGGTGTATCTCCATCCACCTGGGAGACAAGGACATCGTGGGAGAGATCGAGGAGGCTCAGGAGGGGAGGGCAGAGGCCAAGGCCACAAGATTTCCCACAAGCTCCCACAGTCCCTGTGTGTGTGTTTGTGTGTGTGTGCGTGTGTGTGTGTGTGTGTGTGTGTGTGTGCGCCACTGACCTGGTACAGAGATGTGTCCTGCTGTGGGGTGTGTCATCTTCTGAATTAGACCGTTGTGAGCCACCTGAGAAACAAACAAACAAAAATAAACGACAACCAAGTTAACAACAAAGACACATCACATACTGTAGCCAGGGCATAATGTAATATTCGTTGGGGACGTTTCAAAAATGTTAAACACAATTCCATTGCATTTTCTTGAGGTTGTGATGCAGTACAATGACTAGCCTCTCACACGACTGCTAAGTAACCTGACGATACTAGCAGTCCCTTACCCCCCATTAGCGAAATCAGGTTCAACGGTCACTCCACCTGGTTATCGGATCAAAACTACTCGATAAAGTATCGCAGAGAAATTTCAAAGGTACTCAGAGAAGCAGGATTCACAAAATGAATCACCGGCAAACGCTTGTCTTCTTCTACGCTGCTGTCATGGGTGGTGCGCTGTGATTGGACAGCAGCACGCAGAAGCGTAGAAGAAGACAAGCATTTAATTTCCCCTTTTATCACTTTACTTAAAGATTACAAAGACCACTTATAATGTCATATAACCAGTTTATAATACAAAATGTCTGTTCATACGGTAACAGCATGTTCCTTTTATCACTTTACTTAAAGCTTACAAAGACCACTTATAATGTCACAAAACCATTCATAATATTTCATAAAGTATACTGTAATGTAGCTTAACATAACACGTAGTAATGAGTAATGCATCTGTAAGTCAACTTCTGCAGAATAAGTGAGCTATAATGCTTTATGGCCTTTGGTACATTATGTTATAATGCATTTTGCAGCTCGGAATTATGATCATTCATAACTAACTATTGTAATGTTTCATTAAGGTGGTTATGAGGAGTTATGAAAAGGTACACATGATTATAACAAGTGCTATAATGGCTTATGTATGCATTATGAGACATTATTAATACCTTTATAACGCATTATAGATAGGGGCTTCATAGAAAGTGTTACCACTTTTTTTTGTTATCACACTCTGGCATAGGTCAATGATTAGCCCAATATTGTTTTTGATGGATAATTACTTTTTGTGCAATGTCATTTTAAACAAATAGTTACATTGATGACTCTCGTGACCAAAATTGGCCACGCATAAAATCCTTATATTTTAACATAAGTTTCCACTTTTTTTCCATACATCTTTTACAAACATTTGCTCATATTTTCACAAAATGAATCACCGGCAAACGCTTGTCTTCTTCTACGCTGCTGTCATGGGTGGTGCGCTGTGATTGGACGGCAGCACGCAGCAGCGTAGAAGAAGACAAGCGTTTGCCGGTGATTTATTTAGTGAAAATATGACCCGGTTTTGAGTGTAAGATTGAACATGTTTATTAGCAGCGCATTTCTTTCAAAACCATGCGTTTTTGAAGACGCAACCTGATTTCGCTAATGGGGGGATAAGGGACTGCTAGTACTGTCAGGTTACTTAGCAGTCGTGTGAGGGGCTATACAATGACTAGCTTAAGCTGCACACACAGTGATGTGGTAATATGCTGAGAGAACAAGCTGTCTATCAGAGAGCAGGGTCATGATGACACGGGCACAGTGGCTTCATCACTGTGACACCTTTTTAGGGAAAGCTAAACCTAGCTGCTTATGAGTGTGCGATGTGTATCGCCTTTATAGATGGAAGGAGTAGGAGATAACAGTGGTATTTTTGGCCTGTTTGTCATGCCAGCTCACTGCTACTGAGGGGGGCAGACTATAATTGTTTGTTTGCGAATGGAAGATGAATGAGAGACAAATGAAAGAGAGATGGATGAAAACAGTATGAAAAAAGAGGGGAACAGAAGACAAAGAAAGAGGGATGATAGTGAGGATGGAGGATGGTTGGATGGAGGGGTTGAAACTCGGGTCGCTGGGGGATGTAGTGAGTGAGGATCTGAGCTCAAATACTAGACCAAGGACACATCTGTGTAGGTTGAGATGGGTTCCAAACCACCTCTACTGCACACCAAACCCCAGTCGATAACCAAATACTAATATTTAGCTAAACTATACTGCACCGCCAAATACTCGGGTTGTGCTTGATTTGTCTGAAACCAAAGGACCAATCCCATTCATCATGCTTTTGATCTAGGTAGTTTAAGTTTAGCTAGACACACACACACACACACACACACACACACTGAGTCTACTGTATATCCCAGATATCAGCGCTGCTGGTGTTACTAGACAAAGTGACAGTTCGAGGTGACAGTCGGAGAAACTTTTCCTTGAACCCTTGGGTCCTGCCCTAGCTACACCCCTCCATGCTACCCAGCATTAGCTCTCTATCCTGCCTGTCAGCTCCAGTTAGACTCAATAACATGGCCATACATCAGACCCACACAAACATACACACACACACACACACACACACACACACACACACACACACACACACACACACACACACACAC
>NC_140235.1:24031785-24036785 GCF_949987555.1 Borostomias antarcticus | reverse complement strand
TCCTCTCCTCTCCCCTCCTCTCTCCAACGCCAGGTCTCAGATGTGAGGCCAGGCTGACAGAAGGTTCTAAAAAAAATGTATCACCTTAATGATAACCTGACCTAACCCAGATAGGCCTGCACCTAACCCCAGAATCTGCATACTTAGAACGGTCCAATCTATCACTTGGGTTAGATATCCGACCTCAATCATGGTCCCCTACAGTGTCAGCTAAAGCCGGAGGTCGAACCACAGGGTTACGACGGCAGGCCTCGGACATCCATCACACACCTCAAACCATCTCTGTTACAGAGATAACCCCCATGTAGGACAAGGCAAGCGATAGATAGACTGATGACCCTGCACACCAGAGCAGATCAACCCAACACATGAATGAGCTGACTAAGCAGGAATTTGGAGCTGGGAGTAACATCACACCCACGTTCCAGAAACAACAAGGTGAAAAACAGACTTTAGCCTGGTATTTGTTAGCGATACTAGTTCTAGTGAAGTTGATAACAACCCATTACATGTTGCGCATACAGACACTGTAGCACAGATAGACGTCGGGCAGTACTGTCTGTATGGTTTATGATTTAATGAGACACAAATAAGACAAAAGTGCTCATAGACCGTATTACTTTCACTTATTGTTGATGCGCGGAGCAGCCATCTTGATTTTGATGCCGGAGTTGTGGTCGGCCCCAAGTTTCCAAAGTGGAAATCCTAGTTCAGGGAGCATTCCAGGTTACATTTCCGCTGGGAAACTTGGAAAGTCAGGGTTCCCAAGGCAACTGGAACACACCATAAGCACTGACTCTAAAGCCCCTCTCCCTGAGCCAATCAAACCACAGCACAAAGAGAGAGGATGGAGGGCCTGTTCTATTTCGTGGAGCTCCGCCCCACAGGGCTAGCTCCTATCCCATACACGCACCTGTGTCCAACCAGGTCCGGTGCACCACTGTATAAGTGGGCTTCGCCCGCACAACTGCTACATCCCCTCTGCTTCCACTGTATGGGGCTGCAGCACGCCAAGGCGGGCCTGGTTCCGTTTCCCGACTGCCAGGTCTGCGCTCTCCTAGATCCTCTGAAGAGGATCCTCCGAGCGCACTTCTTCGAGACTCCGCCGCCGCTGCAGGAGACCGAAGATCCTGCTCTCACACTGGGCGGCTCGGACGTGGATGATGTCGATGTGCCCCTACATCAGCCGGCTCCGATGTTGCCCCTCCCGCCGTTTGATGAAGAAGACGAGGGCCCTGAGGACGGCAAGTTTTCTTCCTCAGTGACCCTGGAGGCGAGCAGCTGCCTCGGTTTACTCTGGCAAATGGGCTGCTTTAGCACGCTGGTGTGAAGAAAGGGATGTCGCTACCAAGTCCTGCTCGGTCAAGACGATTTTGGAATTTCTCCACACCTGGTGGATCATCGTGACGGTTTAGCGGAGTCCACTATCAAAGTGTATGCATGTGCTATTTCCGCATGTCATGAGGGGTTTCCCAAAACTGCGTTTTTTGGGCATCCCCTGGTTAAGCGTTTCCTGACTGGTGTGAGCCGTCTTCGCCCAGTACGTAAAGCTACAGTGTCGCCTTGGGATTTGCTCTTGGTTCTGAATGAGCTGCGTGAAGCGCCGGTTGAACCACTGACACAATTTATAGACATGCCTCTGTGACAACATTGAAACCCCTTGACACTGTTTAGCATTCCTCTCTGAGATTTATTACAGGCGATAGTTATGACACTCACCATTGCATTCTTTATGATGAAGTTGGCTGGCCATCTCTGTCTTCAAGGCGTAACTATCACTGGTTTATGTTCATCTACAAAAGCATTACTGGCAAACTTCCCTTGTACCTGTCATCTCTTCTGGTTTGGAGTGTCGGCACTCATCAGACTTGATCGAATGATCTTCTTGTTTTTAAGGTTCCTCGTTCTCGTACAGAACTTGGACAGGCTGCATTCTCTTATGATGCTCCATATACCTGGAACTCTCTCCAACAGACATTGAAGCTAGAGCTGATTCCCTCCGATATGGAGCTCAGAGCCATGGCTCTAGACATTTGTTCATCAACGTCACTGTTTTGGATCTTAATTGTATTATTGTTGTAAATTGCTTATGTTTTCTTGATGTTTGGGTTTGAATTGAAAGTGGCTTTCTATTAAGACCGCTCTGCTCCTTGCTTTGACATCAGGCATGCGGGTCAGTGATCTGAGAGCTCTGACAGTTTATCTCATCACGGGTGATGGAAGCAAAGCTGTTTTGCGCACGGATCCATCTTTCATTCCGAAAGTGGTCCGGGCCGCATTTAGTGCACAGGATTTGGAGCTGAGAGCCTTCTATCCTCCACCTTATGTGAGCGAAGAGGAGGTCCGCTTACATTTATTGTGTCCTGTGCGTGCGCTGATTTGTTATGTTCAGCTGTTCAGCGCACAGCTGCGGTCCATACTACCCCCCAGCTGTTGGTTTGCCACGGCCCGGGGAAGGTGGGCTCACCGCTGTCTCAACAGCGTCTCTCCCACTGGATTTGTGAGGGCATCTCCAAGTCTTATGAGACTGCGGGTTGCCCTCTGCCATGGGGCTGTTCGGGCACACTCTATGAGGGGCGTGGCCACATTGGTTGCCCTGTTTAATGCAGTGTCTGTGGAGGACATTTGTGCGGCGGCGACTTGGTCGTCTCCGTCTCCTTTTGTTTGTTATTATCTTCTATCCATGTCCTCTGTCGGTTGACCATGATATATTGAAACAGAGATTGCTTCTTTCAGGTCTCTCAGAGCAAGCAGTTGCATGGTTTGTGAACTATTTACCTGTAAGAACTCAATGCACTAAACTTGATGGTCTCAAGCTATCTGTGGTGTGCTATCTGTAAGGAGGTGCCCCAGGGCTCAGTACTGGGTCCCCTCTTATTTACTATCTATATTAATGGTCTGGGTCATAATGTGTCTAATGCAAATCTTCATTTTTAGGCTGACGATAGTTATTTATTGTTGTGCTGCAAGTCTTGCCAAAGCTTTTCAAAACTTGCAAACTGCTTTCGATGTTTTAGAAAATAAAACTGAAACTTTCAGTTGGCACAAAAAATTCGGACAAAACGAAACTTATGGTGTTCACAAATACACAAAAAATGCCACTGAGCCTACCATCGTCACTTTTCAGGGAAAAGACATCGAGATTGTTTCTTCGTACAAGTATCTTGGAATTTTAATTGACGATGGTCTCTCTTTTAAACCACATATTCAGCTCCTGGTGAAGAAGCTGAAGCTGAAATTGGGTTTTTATTTCAGAAATAAGTTTTGTTTTTCTTTTGAGGTTAAACGGAGACTTGTTGCTGCTACATTCATGCCTGTGCTTGATTATGGTGATGTTCTGTACATTTTTTATTTACGTTTACCATGGTGCTTTGAGATTCATCACAAACTGTAGAAATCGTATTCATCACTGCACCTTGTATGATCGGGTTGGATGGTCTGCATTGTCTACTCGTAGACTTATTCATTGGTACATCATTATTTATAAGGCAATTCTTGGTCTTCTTCCTTCTTACCTCTGTGCCTACATTTTACAAAAAAGTACTGGGAAATACTCCTTAAGATCACAGGACTTCTTGCTGCTGTCTGTTCCCAAAGTCAGAACAGAAAAGGGGAAAATGGCTTTTAGTTATTTGGCTCCTTCTGCCTGGAACATGTTACAAAATGATCTCAAACTTGAGGAGCAGGTCTCAATAGATGTTTTTAAATCCACTATGAAGGTTTTAGAAGTGGATTTAACAGTATGTTCATGTTTTTAACTAGCGTATTGCCATATAGCCAAATCACCAAGTCACGTGTGTAAACTGTATTACTGTTGCATCTCTGTGTTTCTGTTGTATATTTCCATCTGTAACTCTGTGTTTGGATTGCACTGCTGCCTATCTTGGCCAGGTCTCTATTGAAAAGGAGATTTTTAATCTCAATGGGACTTTTTCCTGGTTAAATAAAGGCAAAAAAAATATATTTAAAAAAATCTGTCTCCGTGGCATCGTCTGTGCTAGGCACAGCTGCCAGCGAGAGTCAGCGTTAGACATGATGTACCAGGGCGGGACCGTCTGATGAGTGACGATCCGCTATTGTCTGTGGGTGAGGCTAGGATTGGCTATGTTACTGTGTAACCGCTTCCGGTCCGGCTCTCCCCTCACGTACCTCTCCTTGCCCTCGGCTGTGATAGACTGAGTGTGGCGGGTGGAGCCAGTGCTTGGGTGGGCCAACTTTTGGTATGAGCTCACCTTGGAGCGCTGGCTTGTGTCCTGGCTGGCCAGTCCTTTGTTATTGAGGTGCCAGCAAGTGTGTATGGTGCGGTCGTGTAGCTCCGCTTATGCCAATAGGAGCTAGTCCTGTGGGGCGGAGCTCCACGAAATAGAATGATGGTTACGCATTGTAACCCTAGTTCTATGAGTGGAGCGGAGCCCCACAGGGAACAGACTTGCTGACCCCAGAGTCTGCTCGCTGAAAATTTCAGTAAGGAGCAGTTGTGCTGGCGAAGCCCACTTATACAGTGGTCCACCGAACCTGGTTGGACACAGGTGCGTGTATGTTTTTTTTTCTTCAGTCAATTGTAGCTAGCTAGGTTTCACTAGCCAATAGGAGCTAGCCCTGTGGAGCTCCGCTCCACTCATAGAACTAGGGTTACAATGCGTAACCATCGTTATGAAATAACTGAGGTTGTAAAATTACATGCCTAGATGAGGTGGTTTGAAACAACACTTGTGTGATGAGCTGTCCTGTTTCTCATCCTGCCACTTGAAAAGCCCAAGTAAACACCCTGGGACTTCTGGGAGTTCCTCTTTGGTCTAATGGTGCCATGTGAAAGAATGGTGGCGTGTTGCAATCAAAACTCTGGTCGTCTTCTGGAATGTATTCAGTGTTGCCAACGCTTCCAAACATGGAACTTCCTCTTTGGTCTAATGGTGGATTTTCTAGTGCCGCGCCCCCGTTCCCTCAGTCCTCTGGTCTCGGCATTCTCCATAGCCACAGCAGCACATGGTCCCCATACC
>NC_140235.1:23991785-24029285 GCF_949987555.1 Borostomias antarcticus | reverse complement strand
ACACACACACACGCACAAAGGAGCCTGGCCTGCTCACATTATCAGAATGCGGCTAGTCCACATCCCCAGCTCCAGACCTGTTCTGCGTGCTCCTCGTTTGGCGCGACTGTGGCGCTAACAGCAAGAGGGGCCGAGCAGCTGACGTCCTGCTGTCAGCCCTGCGCCCTCCAGGCCCCCAGGGGGCAGTATCAAGTAGCTCACAGCTCAGCTCCCCGGGGAGGGGGGCGGAGGGCGTAGGTGAGCGAGAACAGACCCGAGTTTGGACTCCTCCGCATGCACAGAGCAGATTGCTACTGTGTATGTGTAGGTGTGTGTGTGCGTGCCTGCGTGTGTGTGTGTGTGTGTGTGTGTGTGTGTGTGTGTGTGTGTGCGCATGAGTGTGCGTGCGGGAACAATGATCTTGCCATATGGAGTATCGCTAGATGAAGTGGGCTAGCAGAGCTAACCGCGGTTGCAGGATTGGCCGGGGGAAGCCAGGAAGTCATTTTGTGGTTTGAGTGGAAAAAGAAGTCAGGTTTGGGATGTTTCCTCTGTTGATCTAACACATACCAGATCCCCGCCTCTGACAGAGGCCTTGACGCTCACTCTGCAGCCTGGAAACACCCAATAAAGATGTAATGGAACTCGATCATCCGTCCTAATGGGAAAGAATTATCACCCCAGTGTATAGGACATACCTTCACACACACGCACGCACGCACACACACACACACACACACACACACACACACACACACACACACATACAGTACAAACACAGACAGACACAGATATACATACACACATATGCCAAAGGCACACACACAAAGTTACAAAACGACAATCCAGTAGGCACATCCTCCTAGAGTGGCCTGAAGCTCAAACTTTGAACTTTGACCATTAAAATTATCCAATAACCCTATTTTTCACTGATAGGGTTTATCCATCCAAAGATCCCCACATGCTCTTAACCTCTGGATTAATAAGGGTGAACTTGATTTAGCTGCCCTCACATGCCCTGGATGTTAGGTTCCCATACAGAGACAATATAGGAGGGGAGGTTGCAGCTGGGGTTTACAAATCTAACATACTGTACACCACCTGTTCCAGTTCTCAGCCCTCTTTGAACTGATCTTTCTCTCTGTCTCTCTCTCTCTCTCTCCTGCTCCCTCTTTTTCTCCTTCCCTCTCTCTGTCTCTCTGGCAGCAATATAAAAAGGATTTCCTGTGGCCAAGTGAAAGGAAATCACCCCAGGTTCACTCTGAACGAGGGAGCAGGGAAGAGAGAAAGAGAGGGAGAAGAGGGAGGGACAGAGGGAGAGAAGGAGAGGAGCGAGCGGAGGAGAGAGGGAGAGGGGGAAAGGAGGGAGAGAGGGTGGAGGAGAAAGGGAGCGGGAGAGACAGAGGGAGAGATGGACGGAGAGCGAGCAGGGGAGGGAGGGAGAGAGAGGAAGAGAGGAAGCAGAAGAGGATGGCGAAATGAGGTGGCAGCGTTTAGTGTTTCCAGTTGAAGGGAAGGATCCAGAGTACAGCAGGATAGTCTCTCTCAGTCGCCACGAGCACAGCCCTGGATCGTACTCTACACACTACTACCGAGAGCCAGGAGAGAGAGAGGAGGAGGAGAGAGAGAGAGGAGGAGAGAGAGAGAGGAGGAGAGAGAGAGGAGGAGGAGGTGAGAGAGAGAGAGAAAACAGGAGGTGGATGGAGTGGGGAACCCCCATCTCTGTCTGTACAGGATCATCCACCCTGCCCAGATCAACAGGAGAAGGTGTGAAGGACGGAGAGACGGAGAGACGGATGGACGGAGGAGTAGAGAGGCGGCCAGACACGAAGACAGATGGAAAGGCGGACAGAAGGGCGGACGAAGGAGTAGAGAAACTGTTGAACAGAGAGCCACACAGACGGACAGGAGCTCTGAAGTGTTTATACAGGTGTGCTAGTGCTCAAAGGTTGACAGAGAGAAACCATGTCTGGGGTAAGGAGAGAGAGAGAGGGAGAAGAGAATGGGAGGAAGAGAGAGAGGGAGAAGAGAATGGGAGGGAGAGAGAGAGGGAGGGAGAGAGCGGAGATTGGGAGGGAGTGAGAAAGAGAGAGAAGGGAGAGGGAGGGGACAGAGAGGGGGAGGGGAGAGAGAGAGAGAGAGAGAGAGAGAGAGAGGGGAGAGGAACGGAGGGGGAAAGAGAGGGGGGGGAAAGAGGAAGGGAGAGAAGAGAGAGGGAAGGCAGGAGGAGATAGAGAGAGGGGATGATGGTAGGGAATGGCTGAGGTTGAATAACAGAACAGAGAGAGGGTTAAGGTTGATGGGCACAAATTCCCTCCATGATGGAGTCAGAATGTTCTGGACGCCTTCGTATGCTGCTGGCTCATCCCCAACTGACAACAGTCACTCCTGGCCGAGTGAAGCTAACCAGACCACATCACCCTGACAGGCCCCTCTCAGCGCTGCTTAGGTTCACGAAACAAATGAGACTTGTTCAAGAACACATTCATATCTCCCACGTAAGATCCTATCACTCACCCTGGCTGGCTCAGCCAATGTGTGTGTGTGTGTGTGTCCATCCTTCATCTCTAGCACTACTTAGTCCTTGTCTCTGGTCTTCATCCATGCTCTCTGTCATCCTGTGAGTGGTCTGTCAGGCTGGAAGATCCTCTAGCTGAATGTGGTATTTAATTTAATTCTTCCCTTAGAGCCTGTGTACATCTAGATTACATTAGTGGTGGAAACACACACACACACACACACACACACACACACACACACATACACACACACACTATTTGTAACACACTCACTCAAACACATACAAACACATACATACACACGCACACATGTGTGCACACACACACACACACACACACACACACAGGTTTTTGGTTAGCCCTGATCGGTTCCCGTTCCTGTCTCATGAGTTTTATTTTCTTGTGCCTGCTTTAGTACTTTTACTAATTTTAATTAGTGTGTTGTCGATTTGTTTTAATATATATGCTGCTGTTGTCTTACTATTTATTTGACTGGAAAGCACTTTGTGATTCTGTTTCTTGAAAGGTGCTATATAAATACCACTTAATTACTCTCTCTCTCTCTCTCTCTCTCTCTCTCTCTCTCTCTCTCTCTCTCTCTCTCTCTCTCTCTCTCTCTCTCTCTCTCTCTCTCTCTCTCTCTCTCTCTCTCTCTCTCTCTCTCTCTCTCTCTCTCTCTCTCTCTCTCTCTCTCACACACACACACACACACACACACACTGTTCCAGGCATTCCTTCCCAGCTGAATGTTAACACCACACACTGTATGGGGTGTGAAAAGTGCCATTTTGGTTGCTTGTTCAAAGCTTACTTACAACGTGTATGTATGTTTGTGTGTATGTGTGTATGTATATACATACACACACACATACAGACATACACACACGTTCGTGTTAACCAGCACAGCTCACTCCAAAACATGCGCACATGCGCGGTAGTTCGATCGCGCTTTAAATGAATGGGGGAGCTCACGTGACCGAATGACTGTTTGCGTTGTGAGTTGTGAGCTCAGTGGTGCGTGTATGTATGTATGTATGTATGTGTGTGTGTGTGTGTGTTTGTGTGTATGAGATCGAACATAGCCTACATACATACATACATACATACACACATACACGTTCGTTCCAACCAGCGCAGCTGTATGTGAAACTGCTTGTGCAATAGCGGTAGCCACCGTACTTCCGCGTGACGTCACTGTGTTGCCGCTGTTTTCACTCTTGAGAACTGCGTGTATGTATGTGTGTGTGTGTGTGTGTGTGTCTGTTTCGACTTGCTTAATGAATGACTTCGATACATCGCTTCAGAGAATGAAGACGACTATGGTAAATATAGCACAAAAAATATTAATATCTGCGTGGTTAGATGTATCGGCTTTTACTGCAAGCTAGCTAGCTTCCCAGCTAACGTTACATCATTGCCTAGGCTAGCGAAGTGTCTACCAAGAGTGTGGGTAACGTTAGATGGTCACGTTATGCGAATTCAACTCGGTATATTATGTAGCTGTATCTAGCTAGCTCCATTACTTTACAGTTTGGCTAGAGAAGACCGGTGTATTGAACGCGGTCAAACTCAGGCCTGCCAAGTTTGCCTGTCGGTGCTATTAAAATCACGTCACAACTGTATTCCCTGTGCAGTAACGTTATTCATTCAGCACCAGCCTCCATTATTAATGTTATAGTGTATGCCTGTGATCAGAGAGGAGCGCGTTATTCCCTCTAGCCTTAATGGTTTGTAAATGTTATAAAGTGTCTATTGCAATATGGAGGTACATTATTATTTTCCATATGCTTATACTTCAGGGAAGTACTATCCAGCTGCAGCGTCGGAGAAGTGATGCCCCTAAGGCAACAAGCCCAGAGGAGGAAGGAGAATTGCAGTTTGTTTTCTGTCGTGGAGTTGTCCCGAGTTGCCAGATGAACGTCCAGCTATACCTGCTGGGAGGAGCTGAGCTGGAGTGAGGACCGAGGGAGGCGATAGGCAGCTAGTAGCCAGGACCTCGACACCATCAGCCAGCTTTACACAGACTGATGCATTGCAATAGTAGAGATTGTAGAACATGTCATTTCTTATCATTTGTTTATGTCAAAGACATATTAACACTATGTCACATAGTATAATAACGCTTAGTAATGAAGGAAGGTACCCATGATCACACTGTAGCATTTCAACGACTGGTTTGCCAGAAAAATACAATTATGTATCCAAGTCCATCACAACAAACAACACAGCTTGGATAATGTGTGCCATGTATGCAGAGCTAGTGTAGCTGATATCATTGCGATGTGGTATAAAGACAACACTGCCATGACTTGTTGCTGAATTTTTATTGCGGGTAGGGGTCACTAGTCATCACTGGAGCTGACATCTAAAAAGTGTTGGCAAACATGTCTCTTGCTCACAAATCTACTTGGATCCTGACTGTTACATGGTAAATAAAAAAAGCAAACACATTGTCAGTAAACAAGTTGTCTCTCTATATTTGAAGAAACTGTAGACATCCAATCAGCAATGCAAGCTTTATTTAGAATTATGCATAAAGAGGTATGTTCCAGTCCTAATTGATGTCTATACAGATTGTCCAGACTGGTCTGTGGAGAGAAACAGAGTGTCAGCTTGCTAGATAGTGATTCATGTCTGAAGAGGCAACCTGGGAGTGGTTGAATAGCCTAACATCTCACCTGAGTGTTCAGCCATATATGCCTGGAGCATGCTCATAGCCTCCAGGTGAATGTCTACTCCATAGACTTCACTCGTCTGGAAGGGGTCGATGTGTGACTGCAGCAGGCTCTCGTAGGTCACTGATAGAGCTGGGGGAAGAGCTGGAACCTCAACACGTTCTGTTCCGTGTATCAGGGGATGGAGCTGGCCCATTCCAGTCAATACCCCAAGTGGGAAAATCCATCTAATCCAAAACAATTACAGAGAAATTATAATTAGGGCACTCCATGGAGACATGTCCTACCCTTTAAAAAACATATCTAAAACATGCGTCTTGAAATGGGGATGCAAATCCCCACCAGTACATCTGACATCACTGTACATCTGACAACAAAATAAGTTGTGTAGGCATCTGTTATAAACTATTTTTGCATGGCCACTCTTACCTCATTGGGTATCTGCTCCAATGAAAAAAAAGTGCAGGCAGAAGAGATGGACGTGCTGGTCGCGATCCAAGGCTCCAATCTCCTCCAGGTGGCGGAAGGCAGCATAGTCGTTACCAACCACCACGCACCACAAGTCTCGCCACAAGCGTTCGATCCTCTGATTGTGGACAGACTTGCCAGTGATGACACACCTTCGGTCTGAGTTGGGAGAAGGGAGGGGTGGTGGAATATTTGTGTTTTACAGCACACTACGCAGTTGTGTCCATCAGTGGGGTACAAAGCAAATGTACTATACATTTTTTACTGAAATGTGTTGCTGCTAAACATGATCATTTTGTGATGATTCAAAAACAGAAGAAAGGCATATTTACCAGGTCCAGGTGGAGTTAGGTGCTTCGCAATTACGTTAATGAGCGGCACCTGCGCCCGCTGACTACTCGATATTCATATCAAAATCTTAATCATCCGAACTTGAGTCTTGTGCGTCTCCTTGCGCTTTCATCATTGTACACCATTGCTAAAACCTCTGCCATGCGCAGATATTGCCCATGTGTTCTTTTTAGCGTGTTGGTAGGCTAAAGGCCGTTTCAGACTAAGAGCGATATCCGCGCATTGCAATTCATTTTCAATGGGAGAGGCGAGCGGACAATTTGGGAGCCGCGGACAATCTGGGGCGGAGCGGCAAGGCCTTAAAGGCCGTTTCAGACGGGGAGCGATATTCCGCCTGCGTTCTCGCTCGGATCAGGGGGGGACACACGCGTCCTGTGCGCAGCGGGGAAAGCTGACTACAATTCAGCTCTTATCGCAAAAAAGTTTTTACTTAGGCTAAATTTTAAATAGGCTATATTTTAATAAAACATTGAAGTCCGCCAGTCAATGACTTTTCCTAAAATGGTGTTATGTTGCACCCCCTATTGTTAAATATATTCAAATAAAAACAATATTGTGTATGTTTTTAATTTATAGGGCTACCTATATCAGCCGCCAGCTGTTCAATGAACGGCTATAGGGAATGCGCAGTTTCGCGCTATGTACAGCCTATTATATGCACAGTTTCGCACAATGTAGGCTATTATAAATAAGTATTATTCATTGGACTAGCTTGGACTCGCTGGGACTGGTGGAGAGACGCTGTCTACAAAGCCTCCCCAGACGCGACTTCATCCTCCAGTTGGCTGAAGAGCTGCGCGCTCTGGTGTCCAAACAGCCACCGGCGGCACCCCTCGCAGTGTCCACAGAAGAACACCCCCCCAAAAAATACCTGCATGGTGAAGACAAGCTGCAGCAAGAACAGAACTGTCTACCAATGCACAAAGTGCACCAAAGCTGTCTGTGGCAGTTGCACTGCCAAGGTGCAGAGATGTGCGAAGTGTATTTGAGCTGCCCCCTCAACCGCGCGTAAGAGCAGAGCGCATCATGTCGTGTATAGCCTACAACTAGTGGCCCATAGCCAATAAAACGGCTTATTGTTTTATTCATAGCCTATATCAACTAGATAATTAGATAATTATTAATTTCATTAGATAATTATTAAACATCTAAGTTCTATGCTGCATCTGTGATCACAAGACGCATAGGCCTAGCCTACCATAAAAAGCGAACCGTTCTCATATATTAACTTGGATAATTATTAATTAGATACTTATTATGTATCTACGTTCTATGCTGCATCTGTAGGCCTAACCCTGTAACCCATTGTTGGTCAATTTTGACGATTGACAGCTCATTTGAAGCCTTAGAGCCTATAGAATCGAACGATAGGCCTACTGGACGGAAGACAGTAGGCCACATATTTCATATCAAAAATATCCACGGAGTGTCGACTACAATATTCAATTTCAGCAATTATGCACACGGGGTGCATATAAAATTGCCTGCCATGTAAATTCTGTTTACCGGTTTGTTTTACGTTGTTGCGTTCCATTTTCTCTTCCGGGTGGGTATTCGATTCGGCGCCTGCCGAGTGAGCATTTGTATCTGGATCATTCTGATCCAGATACCACAAGATCAGGATTACACAATCTAGATTTGACTGAGGTCTTTGGATATACTGACCGGGATCATCCCACTTGTATTTTGACCCCTCACCTATTTATTTTTTATTTTGCTATTCTTCACGTTGCCTTCAGCACAAGATTATGTTTTAGTCACTTGTTTTAGACAAAATATGCAATTGTGAATTCACTATAAAAATTCAAAGTTGTCAGCTAAATGACTAATGAAATGCTGTTGTTCAAAGTAATAGCCTACACAACATTTCATTGACACAGGTGATACAGGTCCAAATGTTTGGAAATGTAGGTCAGTTTCCATAATGATTCATATCCAGCTGCATTATAGTATACAATACATATAAAGACAGAATTGCTGATTGGATGTCTACAGTTTCTTCAAATCGTATAGAGAGACAACTTGTTTACTGACAATGTGTTTGCTTTTTTTATTTACCATGTAACAGTGAGGATCCAAGTAGATTTGTGAGCAAGAGACATGTTTGCCAACACTTTTTAGATGTCAGCTCCAGTGATGACTAGTGACCCCTGCCCGCAATAAAAATTCAGCAACAAGTCATGGCAGTGTTGTCCTTATACCACATCGCAATGATATCAGCTACACTAGCTCTGCATACATGGCACACATTATCCAAGCTGTGTTGTTTGTTGTGATGGACTTGGATACATAATTGTATTTTTCTGGCAAACCAGTCGTTGAAATGCTACAGTGTGATCATGGGTACCTTCCTTCATTACTAAGCGTTATTATACTATGTGACATAGTGTTAATATGTCTTTGACATAAACAAATGATAAGAAATGACATGTTCTACAATCTCTACTATTGCAATGCATCAGTCTGTGTAAAGCTGGCTGATGGTGTCGAGGTCCTGGCTACTAGCTGCCTATCGCCTCCCTCGGTCCTCACTCCAGCTCAGCTCCTCCCAGCAGGTATAGCTGGACGTTCATCTGGCAACTCGGGACAACTACACGACAGAAAACAAACTGCAATTCTCCTTCCTCCTCTGGGCTTGTGCCCTTAGGGGCATCACTTCTCCGACGCTGCAGCTGGATAGTACTTCCCTGAAGTATAAGCATATGGAAAATAATAATGTACCTCCATATTGCAATAGACACTTTATAACATTTACAAACCATTAAGGCTAGAGGGAATAACGCGCTCCTCTCTGATCACAGGCATACACTATAACATTAATAATGGAGGCTGGTGCTGAATGAGTAACATTACTGCACAGGGAATACAGTTGTGACGTGATTTTAATAGCACCGACAGGCAAACTTGGCAGGCCTGAGTTTGACCGCGTTCAATACACCGGTCTTCTCTAGCCAAACTGTAAAGTAATGGAGCTAGCTAGATACAGCTACATAATATACCGAGTTGAATTCGCATAACGTGACCATCTAACGTTACACACACTCTTGGTAGACACTTCGCTAGCCTAGGCAATGATGTAACGTTAGCTGGGAAGCTAGCTAGCTTGCAGTAAAAGCCGATACATCTAACCACGCAGATATTAATATTTTTTGTGCTATATTTACCATAGTCGTCTTCATTCTCTGAAGCGATGTATCGAAGTCCTTCATTAAGCGAGTCGAAACAGACACACAGACACACACACACACACACACACACATACACGCAGTTCTCAAGAGTGAAAACAGCGGCAACACATTCTGTGACGTCACGCGGAAGTACGGTGGCTACCGCGATTGCGCAAGCAGTTTCACATACAGCTGCGCTGGTTGGAACGAACGTGTATGTATGTGTGTATGTATGTAGGCTATGTTCGATCTCATACATACACACACACACACACATACATACACGCACCACTGAGCTCACAACGCAAACAGTCATTCGGTCACGTGAGCTCCCCCATTCATTTAAAGCGCGATCGAACTACCGCGCATGTGCGCATGTTTTGGAGTGAGCTGTGCTGGTTAACACGAACGTGTGTGTATGTCTGTATGTGTGTGTGTATGTATATACATACACACATACACACACACATACATACACGTTGTAAGTAAGCTTTGAACAAGCAACCAAAATGGCACTTTTCACACCCCATAACACTGTGGTCTCACATGTCTGCACCTCCTGAGTGTGTGTGTGTGTGTGTGTGTGTGTGTGTGTGTGTGTGTGTGTGTGTGTGTGTGTGTGGGTGTGTGTGTGTGTGTGCGTTTGTGTGTGTGTGTGTGTGTGTGTGTGTGTGTATGTGTGTGTGTGTGTGTGTGTGTGTGTGTGTGTGTGTGAGAGAGAGAGTGTATGACTGTAAATGTGTGTGTGTGTGTGTGTGTGTGTGTGTGTATGTGTGTGTGTGTGTGTGTGTGTGCGCGCGTGTGTGAGCACGTGGAAGACCAGGGGATATGTGACACTAAGACCCTAGCGTGTATTGAAGTGTGAGAATGAGAGAGAGAGGGAAAGAGGGGAAGAGAGAGGGATAAAGAGAGAAAGAGGAGAGACTGAGGAACCACAGAAGAGACCAGGTTATAACTCACACTGTCGCACAGGCAGCTAGAGAGAGAGAGAGAGAGATAGAGAGAGAAAGAGAGAGAGAGACACACAAAGAGAGTGAGGAAGAGACAGACGTGCATGGAAGAGAGAGAGAGAGAAAGCCAGAGATCACTTCACACCTCTGTCCACTAAAATGTGGCATCTTCCCTAAAACAGAAGAGAACCTGACCTCTGATCATTTAAACATGGGGAGACGGCGTCGTCGGATGCCTGGTGCTCAGAACCGTCCCCCCACGTTTAAATGATCAGTCAGCCACCCTATAGCCATGCCTCAGGAAGGTGATCTCAGTTAAAAGAGGCTCCAATGTCAACAAATTACCCAGCAGCGGCGGTGAGCAGCGTTCAAAGGCCTCAGTGTCGGCGCACCGTGATTGGGAGTGACTCTAAATGCAGGCGGGCACCTGGTCGTCACGTCTGAAGGGTTAATGAAGAGTGGCGGTGACCGGCGGCAACCGCCAAAGACCCTGGGCCCCTGCAACGCCACGCCACACCACGCACACAGGCACGCACGCACACACACACACACACACACACAAAACAATTTCTAACAGTAGATGACCTTTTCTGATCCCAAAGGATCCTCAAACACTGAGGGTTGAGATCTGAGACTGACTTGTGTGGTTGTGCCAGGGGGAGGGGCCTATACGGGGGGGGAGGGGGGTCTACTGTAAGTCAAAAGGCACATACACAGACTCTAAAGTCCTCAGAGTACTCACCCAATCTCATCCACAGTATCACTGCATTACATTACAGTCATTTAGCAGGCACTTTTCTCCAAGGAAACTTGAGAAAGTGCATTCAACAAGAAGTGCATTCAACATAGGTAGTCAAGAGAACTAGTAGGTGCCAGAAATCATAAGTACATCTCCTTCCTAAACAAGCATCTGAGAGCATAACCAATGCTGAAGTAAAAGTGTAAAAACAAAAAAATACTTCCTCTCCTATCCAGAAGCATCATCGTCCGCTTTCCAAACCTGTCCAAAAATCACCTCCCTTCCGGAGAAACATCTTGACTCGTGCCACCAGAACACTTCCCATGAACGATGCTGTTTCTGCTGCCAGGGATCTGGACTGATCTGGACCATCCAGAAGAATTTACTGGGATTCCTAACATATGACTGTATGAATGAATGGAAAGAGAGAATTCAGAATTATCCTCTCAAGATACAGTACAGATGGAAATGCCTTATATTGTCTTTTGTTGGACACAGACACACACATACACACACACACACACACACACACACACACACACACACACACACACACACACACTCACGCATGCGCTCACACACACACACACACAGACACACACACATGCTCACACATGCACACACATGCAGACACACGAGAAACCACTGGACCTTGTTCCTGGCAAAGGCACAGCAAAGCATCATGGACCTCTCAAAGACAAAGAGTTTCACACCCACTAAATCTCTATAACAAACACACACACTGTACACACACGCATACACGGGTACGCAGACCCCCCCCCCCCCCCACACACACACACACACGCACACACACACATACAGTACATTCGTCTCTCAGATCCCGGCTAAAGCTGGTTGCCCATTTAAAAGACATACAGCAGTATATATAAAAGACACCGCAGGGTGTGTGTGTGTTTGTGTGAGAGAGAGAGTTAGAACGAAAGAAATAGACTGTGTGTGTGTGTGTACGGCGCGCGGTTTGTATAGGTGAGGTGAGGACAGGAGATTGACCTATTTATGGTTCAGTGCAGCTCAATGTCTAAATGTATACCCCCCCCCCTCCCACACACACACACACACTCTATATGCTCACCTCCCCTGGGCAAGGACCGGCAGCATTCTGAAAAACCTTTCATATTTCACATGCCTGCATCAAGCCAGTCCCCTGCTGAGAGATGACAGGGGTTGAGAGCATGCTGCCGCTCAGCGTTTCCATGACAGACATGGCGGGGGCTGAATCACCAGATCTCTGGGACCCCGTGTCCCCACAACACCGCGCGCACACACCCGCAAACACGCACACACATGCGCACACACACACGTATATAGGCTCAAACACACACAGATCCGTGCGCACACACACATACACACGCACGCACACATGCACACACACACACACACACACACACTCTACTGTATCTCACTCTCTCTCCCACCTTATTCTGTTAGCCCTTTGGACAGAGATAAATAGTATGTTAAAACGCTGCAGTAGAAAAGGAAGCAGCTCCCTGGATCACATGGCCAGAAACTGCAGATCTGCAGCAGGACCCAGTTAATTGCAGACAGATTCTGGCTGTGGTTCTGGAGATGGGGTGATGATAAACTGGGCCCGATGCTGCTGCTTTGAAGAGCCATTACCTATGAGTCAATAGCTAACCATGGAGGAAAAGGAAATCACTACGAACAACATGCAGCCCTCTATGTGTGTGTGTGTGCGTGTGTGTGTGCGTGCGTGTGTGTGCGCAGATCTCCTAGCTGGCAGACACAGCCTCCCACATCTGCTCCACAGCAGTGGAAATGATGGTAAAGAAAGTGCAGAAGCTGTGGAGAACTAAACACCCTGACAGAACTGACTGGCTGGCTGACTGCTGACGGGTCAGCTGGCTGACTGGTTGGCTGGCTGGCTGGCTGGATAACCGGGTGGCTGGCTGGTAACTGGCTGACGGGTTGACTGGCTAGTTGGCTGGCTGACTGGTTGGCTGGATAACTGACTGACTGACTGACTGACTGACTGACTGACTGGCTGGCTGACAGGTTGACTGGCTGACTAGTTGACTGGTGGACTGGCTGTCTGGTTGGCTGGCTGGCTAGCTGGTTGATTGGTTGACTGTCTGGCTAGTTGGCTGGATAACTGGCTAACTGGTTGGCTGACTGGTTGACTGGTTGGCTGTCTGACTGGCTAACTCGTTGGCTGGCTGCTTGACTGGCTGACTGGTTGGCTGGATAACGGCCTGGATGTTATGGTATAAACTAGGGCAGGGAGCCAACAGCACGACCCTGGGAGGCAGGAGTGGGGGGGGGGCGCCCAGGTGGGCGCATTGACTGACCAGAGGGAAATGGCAGGTCAGAGCGGGGGGCGCGGTGGCTTCAGTCCCTGACCAGGGAGCGGTGGTGAGGAAGGCTGGACAGCCTGAGGGGACCGGAGGAGGACTGTCATAATGTTTTTTATTATTTTTCCACAGCTGTTGATTGTGTGCACTATGGTATGTGTTTTACGTTAGTTATCATGTGCTCTCGATTCTTGTTTTCACTCTGCACTTCTGTTCTGTCTTTTTTACGCTGCTGTAACGCCAGAACCCCCCCACCGGGAATTAATAAAGTCTTATTTTATCTTGACTGCATGATGCTGAGTCAGGGAGAGAGACGGGGTGAGGCGGGGACAAGGAGCAAGCGAGGTAGGCTGGGAATACTGGCTAGGAAGAATACTAGGAATAGCTCGGGGGCACCGGTACGTTACCACTTTGCTATTGGCCTGAACTGGCGCTGAGTGCAGACCGGGTTCTCTGAGGTGATGAGGTGATTGCTGGCAGGTGATCGAAGCAGAGCTCGGGCGCAAGGCGAGGACGACCCGAGGACGAGCCGAGGTGCCCCGGACGTTACCGGTAGTGCTGGAAACGGCATTAGGGGTGGGCGTCCCCGGGAAGGGAGGCGATGCGGAGGCGGATGTGACAGCGTGGGCGCAATGTGGCTGGCTCACTGGGTGGTTAGCTGTATGACTAGCTGTCTGTCTGCCTGGCTGGTTAGATGACTGGTTGATAGCTGACTGACTGACTGACTGACTGACTGACTGACTGACTGACTGACTGACTGACTGACTGACTGACTGACTGACTGACTGACTGACTGACTGACTGACTGACTGACTGACTGACTGACTGACTGACTGACTGACTGACTGACTGACTGACTGACTGACTGACTGACTGACTGACTGACTGACTGACTGACTGACTGACTGACTGACTGACTGACTGACTGACTGACTGACTGACTGACTGACTGACTGACTGACTGACTGACTGACTGACTGACTGACTGACTGACTGACTGACTGACTGACTGACTGACTGACTGACTGACTGACTGACTGACTGACTGACTGACTGACTGACTGACTGACTGACTGACTAAGACTGGCCAGCTGGTGGGCTGACTGACTATGAGACTGGCTGGCTGGCTGGTTGGTTAACTTGCTGACTGGTGGGTTGGCTAGCTGACAAGCTGTCTAGCGCTGTGGATCTTTTCCCAAACATTTTACTATTATTCCATTTCTATCACTGGGACCAAACCTAACCTGACGCGCCAGGTTTGCGTCGCATAACCATCTGGGAACTCTCCGTTTGAAACTGTGTTGAAAAGGGCGGGCACTTTAAAAAATACTTGGCATTGGATAAACCACTTGTCTATCACCGTCCATCAAGCGCTAAGTTCAACCGCTACTCGCCGTCATCACACCTAAACCTGCCCAGCATAGCTGTTCGCATTTCACATTCCTCAGACCCAGCGAGATCATTTTCTGACCGGGCACAAACGGATCTCTATGGAGAGATTTGCGAGAGAAAACAGAAAGTGAGCTCGCTAAATTAGGATGGTCTAACGAGGCCAGAACAAACCTCCAATGGGCTCTCTGTCTGGCTCCCCTTTAGGAGTGGAGGGGAGGGAACTCCCCTTTAAGAGTGGAGGGGTGGGAAGCAGGTTAGCTGGCTGGCAGTGCAGAGACTAGAGAGGGGACAGGCTAGAGAGGGAAGGAGAGACCGGGAGAGGAGGGAGAGAGACAAAAATAGACAGGGAGAGAAAGAGAGAGAGAGACAAAGGAGAGAGGGAAAGAGAGGGGGGAGAAAAAGACAGAGGTGAGGGAGAGAAAGAAAGAGAGATAGTGTGAAACAGTAGAGCAGTCCTGGACAACACATAGCATGTAATCAGTAAAGCATGAAACCAGATGACCCAGTCTGGTAAATAGAGCATGAAGAACCAGTCCAGGCAAAGGCAAACAGGCTTCAGTCTCTGCTCTGTCCTCTACCATCACACCCTCCTCTACCTCCTCTACCACCACACCCTCCTCTACCTCCTCTACCATCACACCCTCCTCTACCTCCTCTACCACCACACCCTCCTCTACCTCCTCTACCATCACACCCTCCTCTACCTCCTCTACCACCACACCTTCCTCTACCTCCTCTACCATCACACCCTCCTCTACCTCCTCTACCATCACACCCTCCTCTACCTCCTCTACCATCACACCCTACTCTACCTCCTCTACCATCACCCCCTCCTCTACCTCCTCTACCACCACACCCTCCTCTACCTCCTCTACCATCACACCCTCCTTTAGCTCCTCTACCATCACACCCTCCTCTACCTCCTCTACCACCACACCCTCCTCTACCTCCTCTACCATCACACCCTCCTCTACCTCCTCTACCACCACACCCTCCTCTACCTCCTCTACCATCACACCCTCCTTTAGCTCCTCTACCATCACACCCTCCTTTAGCTCCTCTACCATCACACCCTCCTCTACCTCCTCTACCATCACACCCTCCTCTACCTCCTCTACCATCACACCCTCCTCTACCTCCTCTACCATCACACCCTCCTCTACCTCCTCTACCATCACACCCTCCTCTACCTCCTCTACCATCACACCCTCCTTTAGCTCCTCTACCATCACACCCTCCTCTACCTCCTCTACCATCACACCCTCCTCTACCTCCTCTACCATCACACCCTCCTCTACCTCCTCTACCACAACACCCTCCTCTACCTCCTCTACCATCACACCCTCCTTTAGCTCCTCTACCATCACACCCTCCTCTACCTCCTCTACTACCACACCCTCCTCTACCTCCTCTACCATCACCCCCTCCTCTACCTCCTCTACCATCACACCCTCCTCTACCTCCTCTAACATCACACCCTCCTCTACCTCCTCTACCATCACACCCTCCTCTACCTCCTCTACCATCACACCCTCCTCTACCTCCTCTACCATCACACCCTCCTCTACCATCACACCCTCCTCTACCTCCTCTACCATCACACCCTCCTCTACCTCCTCTACCATCAAACCCCCCTCTACCTCCTCTACCATCACACCCTCCTCTACCTCCTCTACCATCACACCCTCCTTTAGCTCCTCTACCATCACACCCTCCTCTACCTCCTCTACCACCACACCCTCCTCTACCTCCTCTACCACCACACCCTCCTCTAGCTCCTCTACCATCACACCCTCTTCTACCATCACACCCTCCTCTACCACCTCTACCATCTCTACCATCACACCCTCTTCTACCATCACACCCTCCTCTACCACCTCTACCATCTCTACCATCACACCCTCTTCTACCATCACACCCTCCTCTACCACCTCTACCATCTCTACCATCACACCCTCCTCTACCACCTCTACCATCTCTACCATCACACCCTCCTCTACCACCTCAACCATCTCTACCATCACACCCTCATCTTCCTCCTCTCCTTTGTCCACTCAGTCTCAACTACCTCTTCTCTTACCACAATAAATACCACCATTCCTCTCTCTCTCTATTCCTCCGTCGTCCATAGGCCCGCTCTTCTTTAATGCCACATTTTTCTTCCGCACCCTCGTCTTTTCCTGCTTGATTGGTTAAATAACAGATTCGCCTCATATTATTATTCGTTAAATTAGTCTGTCTCCCAGTCTCTGTCAGCCTCCCAGCCTCTGTCAGTCCTCCACCCTCCAGGCCTCCCAGCCCCTGCGGTCCGAACACAGGGCTTTTGGACAGGGGAGTCTTTGTTCTCTGTCCCCCTCTCTCCCTCTCTGAAAATAGATCCAGACCCTCAACTGCCTTTTTGTCCTGTTGGCCTGGCCTCTGGTCTGGTCCGGTCCAGCTCGGGCTGGCAAAGTGATGCTAGCATTCAGAACTTCAGAGAGCAAGATGGAGAGAAGGGAGAGAGAGACCGAAGGGGAGTGGGGGAGTGAGAGAGGGGGGGGGGGAGATAGAAAGGGAGATTGAGGGAGTGGGAGAGAGATAGATTGTGGCAGTGATATCTCCAGAACAGACCCAACTTTCTCAAGAAGACCAAATGTTTGGGGAACTTTGTAGTCCCCCCCCCCCCCCCCCCCCCGTCATCTCCCCCCAATGTGGTCACACACCCCGGCATAGCAGTGAAAGTGCTGTCCGTGTTAGTGTTGCCCTATGTTAGTGTTGTCTATCACCGTAGTCATTGAATGTCACCTATGTGGATCTGCACTCTGAGAGGACATTGAGTTGACAGTCTGACAGAGGAAGAGGGGAGATGAGGAGAGGACTGGTCTCACTTTCTCTTCATCCGACTCCTACTCTCTCCCTCTCTCCATCCTGTCCTCCCTCCCACTGTCCCATAGGACGCTCCGGTGACATGTGACACAGCTTTAAGTGCCCCAGACCTCCTGTAAGATTCATCCCTCAGACTCTGGCTGGGGACCTCTGTGTGTGTGCATGTGTGTGTGCATGTGTGTGTGTGCATGTGTGTGCGTGTGTGTGTGTGTGTGTGTGCATGTGTGTGTGTGTGTGTGTGTGCATGTGTGTGTGTATGTGCGTGCGTGCGTGCATGTGTGTATGTGCGTGCGTGCGTGTGTGTCTGAGGATGACGCAAAACAGACCAAGGCAATATAGATCAGAAAACCAGACACTGGAGTTCCTGCAGTCTGTTCATCTTTAGTAACTATAACTTAAGTCATGACTACTCGCCTCTATTCCTCCTCCTTCTGTCTCCTCTCCTTCTCGTCCCCTCCACTCCTCCTCCCCTTCACTCATCCTCCTCTTCTCTCAATAATTTATTGTATGTGATGGTCTATTCATCCAGAGAGAGCAGAGCTGTCACCACCTCCATTACCCATGTTAAACATTTCATGAGGACTGCACTGTAAGAGGAGTTGACCGTGACCAGGAGTTGACCACTACAGACTGCTAGCTACAGACTGGAATGAAACACTTTATCTCTGCTTGAGAGGGTAAGTTATGGGACTATTACAGCTCACAGATACAGTATTCCTAATGCGTACACAGTACAAATGTGTTATCTTGGTATCTTGTCATATTGCAGCACCAGCTATAAGTGCTAGATGGTTAGTTTCATAAAGCCATCTGGGAAATCTCAGTTCGAAACTGTTTGGGCAGGCACTTTCAGAAAATCAAGGGAGGCACTTTGAAAAAATACAGGCAGGTGATTGGATGACCTATCGGATGACCTATGTATCTGTCTATCATGGGCTAACAACCCTGGCACACGCTGTCGTCACACCTAAACCACGCCCGTAATTCCTTAACATACTGTAGGACGCTGATTGGCCCGACCAAATTCTGTTCGGGCCTAAATGGATCTCTATCGAGCTGGCCCAGGCTGATGTGCTTAGAGAAACATAATGTGAGCTCGCGAGATCAGGAAGGTCTCACAAAGCCAGCACTGGCTACCATACCCGGGGAAATGGCTGTACAAGACAGTGGTGTGGTATAATTTTTACTTGCTCTGTGATTGATATCATGTGTATCAGCATGTTTGTGATGAGGCGCTCCGGGATGGCTGAAAGGTTGATTACTGTACTAACAACGACCAAACAGTACGATTTCTATAACAGTGGACACAGTGCTGTACAAGAGAACAAGAGGTTTTCTTGTTAAGATGTAGCGATGTGAAACACTAGTGAAGCCGACCTGACCAGGTATCAGACCAGGCTCTGCTGACCAGGGATCAGACCAGGTATCAGACCAGGCTCTGCTGGGTGTCCCGGCTGTTTCTCCCAAGCCACAAGACAGGGCACAACTCCGAAAACACTTCACCACGCTCCTCTCCTCTTTCAAGTTCCATTTGTCCCAGATAGTAAGGGAAAGCAACTGTTGGTGTGAACTATATATTCAGCACAATGGCTCTGTGGGAGAAAAAACCCTCCCCAGTAACACATCACTACTCTAGATTCACTCTGGGCCGTAATCTGTCAACGAGGTAATCGGATTAGGCGGACGATCAGAGCATCCCGGGGGCCGAGATGGCCCTCCGACGTGTCCGCGGTCGCCACGTCCCTTGCAATGGCCGCCATGTCTGGCACTGGCCGCCATCACAGTGTCAGACTCTTAATTGGACCGCACATTCTTCCTCCCCGTTTCCTTCACCTCCCCTGCATCCCCCTCTCATCCCATCACCCAGCCCTACCAAAGCATGACCCTGGGAAAGCCTGAGAGAGAGAGAGAGAGAGAGATAGAGAGAGAGAGAGAGAGAGGGATGGGCTCAAATCCAGGATCCACAGAGATGTTGAGGGACGCTGAACGCTGAAGGACACTGTCTACACTTCCTGCCAGCTTTCCTGTCTTGTGAGTGAGTGAGTGAGTGAGTGAGTGAGTGAGTGAGTGAGTGAGTGAGTGAGTGAGTGAGTGAGTGAGTGAGTAGGGTGTTCCAACTACAATTGTTCTTATCTTCTGAATCTGACATAATGATCTTCTGCTCCTGCGATACTATTGTACTTGCTCGAGTAAAAAGAGAGTGTGTGTGTGTGTGTGTGTGTGTGTGTGTGTGTGTGTGTGTGTGTGTGTGTGCGCATGCATGTGTGAGTGAGTGACAGAGAGAGAGAGGGAGAGAAATACAGAGGGGAGGTGAGGTGACGGAAGAGAAGATGTGATAGTGGAGAAAGAGAGAGACCGAGGGACGAGGGCCCAATATGACAGCCAGCGGTAGGAGGCAAAACCTGCAGGCCAGCTAGCTAGAGAGAGAGCAGAGAGGACCTCTATAGGCAGAACTACAAACTACACCCCTGCACCCTCGGAGAGACATGCTCCAGCCCAGCCTGAACGGGCAGTGTGAGCCGGTTCTGCTCCGGCTATTCTAGGCTGATCCAAATATGGCGTATACTGGCACTTTGGTAGAGAAATGCTGAAGCAACATGACTCACCTGAGGCATGTAAGGCAAGGCAAGACAAGTTTATTTGTATAGCACATTTCAGCAACAAGGCAATTCAAAGTGCTTTATATGAGATATTAAAAAGTGCAAGAAACACGTAATGGTAATGTAAAACACGTATGTTAAGTTTATGAATCGAAATGGAATGGTTGCATGAAGCCTGGCAGAGCTAAGAGAGTCAATGTCTTTAACTCGTAAAACTGCATCGTGTACATACCTCACCTGAATGCATGCAGGACTCCACAGCACACATCACACACACTGTACAGTACAGTGCACACACTGTGACTGATGAGACCCGCGTCAGGCTTTTCAACGCATGGGGAAAACTGACTCGGACGCTTCAACAACTTGCCGTTCGCCTACTGTCGCCATGGCCTCCCTGAGCGTGGGGCCACAGGTGACGTGGCCAGCAGAGCGCCCTGAAAATCCTCTCCCAGACAGGCGCCGTACGCAAACACAGCTCACCCCGGAACACAGTCTGGGGACTGGAGGCTCAGGGTTGGGGCAGATACAGATATAGAGGGAAAAGTGAAGAATGAGATAAGTCAATAGAAAAGTCACTCCCTGTCTGTTTTCCTGTCTGTCTGCAAGAGAGAGAGAGAGAGAGAGAGAGAGAGAGAGAGAGAGAGAGAGAGAGAGAGAGAGAGAGAGAGAGAGAGAGACGTTTGGGAGGACCGATCGGAGAGCAGAGCGGAGCAGATGTTTTGTTGGTGCGGCCAAATGTCTCCCAGGTGCCCCGAACAAACCGTTATAAGCAATCACCTGCCATGACGAGGACTGGACGCCGAAGGTCATTCAAGGACACGGGATGTCCGTCCTCATTCATGAAGATGCTCACACACACGCTCTGAATGCCAGTGAGGATAAATCAAGCTTGTCCGAAGCTGGGCTGACGTACTGCTAGTGTGTTTGTTCCAGAATGGTCAGTGAGGGGATGAGAAGAGAGGCCTCATCATTGATCTCTCTCTCAACCTCCCCTCTCTATATCCTCTCTCTATCCCTTCTCTCTCTCTTTCTCCATCTTTTTTCTCCTATATTCTCCCCCTCTCTATCTTCATCTCTCCCCTCCCTGTTCTCTCCCTCTTTGAAGGAAATTGATATCCGCACACTGGATTATAGCTCCCCCATACTGTATTCACTGTACTGTAGCAATCTTTCAACCCAACAGGGTCTTCATCAGGCCAAATGACTCCCATGACGGGTAGCAGGGTGGCTGTCCATTTTAAGCCAGCTGGTCATAATGTCAAATGAGGTTGGTGTTGAGAAAGTGGAGAAGCCCCGTAGGGGAGGTGATCTTGAGAAAAGGCTTCTCCAGCGTGAAACTTTCTGGATCTATTTCCTCAACACCATGTCCCCCATGGTCTATATGAGGAATTTGATACAAAAACCCTTCTTTTCCTTTCCAGTATCTTAGTAAGCAACTGGCTTCTTTGATCACTATACTATGACATTTTTATCCATGTATTATATGAAAAGAAGATTATCTTGCCAATTATTATGATGATTTTGCTACTTTTTCTATTATGCCCTCGTATTTCTAGTATTATAGTATTTTTAGCTGCGACCAGCAGCTCTATAAGTCGCTCTGTCGGTCGGTTGGTCCGTCGGTCGGTCGGTCGGTCCACAAAAATGTCCACATAAGTGCAATGCTGCTGTTGTCCACAAAAGCTTGTGGCACCACAACTTTACTAATCTACTAATTAGACAAGAGAGGACAAGATTCAGCCATATTCTTCTGCAAAATGCTTGTAGCCTACTCTATAGCTCGCACGTGGTCGCAGCCATTGCAAAATTGTGCTTGCTCTATTATGGATTATTAAATGTCTGTACTGTATATATACACGGTTTTGATCAAAAGTTTACCTACACTTGTAAAGAACATGTGTGTCATGGCAGTGTTGAGTTTCCATACATTTCTAAAACTCTTATTTTTCTGTGATAGTGATTGGAGCACATACTTCCTTGTCACAAAAAAAAAAAGTTTGGTTCTTTTATGAATTTATTATTGGTCTTCTGAAAATGTGACCAAATCTGCTGGGTCAAAAATATACATACAGCATTCCAAATATTTAGTTACAGCAATGCAAATGTTTTGTTTTGGTAGCATGTTCTCGGTGAGGTTTAAGTCAGGACTTTGAGAAGGTCATTTTACCTTAATTCTATCCTGATTTAGCCATTCCTTTACCACTTTTGATGTGTGTTTGGGGTCATTGTCGTGTGTTTGGGGTCATTGTCCTGTTGGAACATCCAACTGTGCCCAAGACCCAACCTTCTGGCTGATGATTTTAGGTTATCCTGGAGAATTTGGAGGTAATCCTCCTTCTTCGTTATTCCATTTACTTTCTGTAAAGCACCAGTTGGTGGAAAACAGGCCCAGAGCATAATACTACCAACACCATACTTGACGGTAGGAATACTGTAGTGTTCTTGGGGTTAAAGGCCTCACCTTGTCTCCTCCAAACATATTTCTGGTCATTGTGGTTAAACAGCTGACTTTTTGTTTCATCTGACCACAGAACTTTTCTCCAAAAGGCCATGTGATCAGCAGCAAACATCAGTCGAGCCTTAAAGCCCCACTATGTTCTTGATTTCATCTTAAAATATCAGTTTCAAAGTCGATCTATTGGTGTGCTGGATTATTATAGCGAGAACAGCACCTCTTCCATTCCCACAGAGGGGTCTGGCGGCACTATGTAAGTTTTGACCGCGAGCTGCGGTTTTCTCTCGCATGAACGTTCTGCTTTACCTTTAGCTCTCCTCTTCGAATTTGCCGGCAGACTCCGTTTTCCTCAGCTTGTCAGTTGTCAACAAATGCACGTGAGAGGCGTAACAGGCGTCTCTCAGCATTTTACGACAATGTTACTGTGGTTGTAATGGCTCTAGTGGCCTTTAGGGGCCGCTAAAGTGCACAAAACTGGACCACTACATAATGGGGCATTAAGGTGCCGCTTCTGGAGCAAGGGCTTCCTTCTTGAACGGCAGCCTCTCAGCCCATGGCGATGTAAAACATGCTTGACTGTGGACACTGACACCTGTGTTCCAGCAGCTTCTAATTCATCACAGACCTGCTTTTTGGTGGTTCTCGGTTGACTCTTGGCCATCCTGACCAATTTTCTCTCAGCAGCAGATGACAGCTTGCATTTTCTTCCTGATCATGGCAGTGACACAACTGTGCCATTCACTTTATACTTACAAACCATTGTTTGCACTGTTGATCTTGGGACCTGTAGCTGATCTGAATTGGATCCAAGTGACTTCCCTGACTTGTTCAAGTCAATGATCCACTTTTTCATGTGCTGAGCTCCTTTGACTTTCCCATTGTAGCATTTGTGGCTGAATCTAATGATTGTATCAAATGAACCCTACTGTATTTAAATGGGCTCAGAGAAGTCACCAGCCGTAGTCAATCATAATCACTCACAAGAAGTTAAGAGGCCATGCCACAAAGCTAATTTGACTAACACAATTTTCTACATCACCTAAGTTGAAGAACCACATTTCATGAGTTATTGTATGTCACTGGCTCACTGCCTATATACCCTGCTGCCTGTCATGCGAGTCATTTTGCCTGATGAATCATAGCTACAGTACAGTGAATAGAGTATCGGGAGCTGTAATACAGTGTGCAGATATCCATTTCCTTCACGATCCGCATGTTCTTTCATCCTGCACCTGGCCTAGAACAGGCTGGATGTGCACCCTGCTGCTCTACTGGGCTCCCTGTCCTCCATCTCTCACACTGACATTTACAGCACCGGCAAGACGTACAAAGTCCACTTCAGAGCAGTTACTCTTCTTTTTCCTATCGTCTCCTCCTCCCCTCTCCTCCCCTTCCTCTCCTCTTCCTCTCATCTCTTCCTCTCCCTCTATTCTCTCCTTCCTCTCCTCCTCCCCTTCCCTGCTCTTCCTCTCCTCCAGTAACCAGCAACCTGTACTGGTTATATATATATATATATATATATATATATATATATATATATATATATATATATATATATATATATATATATATAGCGAAATAAACTTTCTATTCTATTCTATCCCTTCCCTTATTTCCCAAGCACAGTTCACTCTTCCTCTGCTGCCCCAGGGGATTATGGGATATATTCTGAACCATCCAGATGTATAGATGTCGTCCCGCTGGCAGACCATAATAAATCACTCTATATACAGGAGCGTTCTTCTCCTCTCCAATTCCTCTCCTCTACTTCCTCGTCTCCTCTCCTCGCATCCCCTCCTCTCTTCTCCTATTCCTCTCTCTCCTCTCCTCCTCCCTCCACCCCCCCCCCCCCCCCCATCACTGCTCTCCTCCATAATCAGGGTAGCGGTGAGACAGCAGCTTGTACAGTAACTAATGCTGTGTTCACACAGGGCGCACATTTTTCCTGCGGCGTGGCGAGTTTACATAGAAAGTCAATACAATTTGCGCGAACTGGGCGGCGGGCAGCACGGGCACTTCTGAACTTTCTGCGGAGGATTCACGCGGCGACCCATTGATCCCGAACTGGGCGGCGCAAATTTTATTGCCGCACCCGGTGTGAACACAGCATAATATATCATGAGAGAGAGACAAGAGAACTAGCTGTACTGGGGAGGGCTGTGTGTGTTTTATCATCTGTTGGTCATTGATTTTTAAATCTCTCTCTTCTGCCGGGAGGACCGTTTAAAGTCTCAACTCCTCAAACTCCTGCCGGAACGGAGGACTGACAGGCGGAGGAGGGGGAGGAATGTGAATCATGGGTTCGGGTCCCGCAGGGAGCCACTGTTCTTGGTGCGTTGTCAGAGTGTATACGATGATCTACGTCACCTCCTAGCATGAAAGCATTAGCACTGACTGCTGCTGACCGCCCCTGGTGAGATGACTGTTCTAGACAGCATCTGACCTGCCAAGATAGTAAACAATGGTTCGCTGTGTGTGCGTGTGTGTGTGTCTGTGTGTGTGTAAGTGTGTGTGTGCGTGTCAGATCTCAGCTAGGGCTGCCTTTCTCTGTAGAGATCGGGAGAGAGGGCAGAGGCCCTCTAAAGTTCAGAGTCTTTAAACACGTTGCCAAAATATGACACGTGCAGGTATTTTTTCTGTTTGTCCTTCTATCCGTATGCCACTGTTAGTGAGCACTTCAGAGTTAACTGTATTCATTTTCGGTAAGTGATCCCGACGGGACTCAAACCCACAACCCTGGCATAGCATGCACAAATGTTCTTAGATCTTAGATCTTAGTGAGCCACCGAGGACCTCATTTAAGGAGCTAAATGAATGTTATTGACCGGATCCCGCGCTGGAAGGTCTGGTAACAGACTACGTCCTGGGCTCTCCGAGCGGACACCGGCGACTCTCCACTCGTTAACCCTGGCCATCTGCTCAGCCTCATTACGGATGACTCCAACAGGGTGGATACCACCGCAGAGAACGAAGAGGTGTCCTCTCCCCTCCTCTCGCTCCCTCGTTCCTTCCCCCTCCTCTGCTAACCTTTACTCGTTCTCCCTATCCCTCTCTTCCTCTCCAGGAAATCCTGAGCTGCGAGCTAGCGCACTCCTGGGACTGGGACCTGCAGAGATCCTGCATGAGATGACTCAGAGAGGAGGAGGGAGATTGGGGCGGGGGGGGCAGGAGAGAGGGGGGGAGGGTGGGGGGGCAGGGGGGGGGGGGTATATGGATGAAATGAATGAGAGATGGAGGGTGGGAGGGAGAGAGAGACGGAGGAATGGAGGGAGAGGGAGGGAGGGAAGGAGAGATGTTGAGGAGGGAGGGAGAGGCATGGAGGGATGGAGGGAGTGAAGGAGAGATGTTGAGGAGGGAAGGAGGAGAGAGGGAGAGAGCGAGAGATGGAGGGAGGGAAGGAGAGAGGTTGAGGGGGAAGGGATTGAGAGTGCGGTGGGGATGAAGAGACGGAGGAGGAGAGGGGAAAAAAAGACAAAGCGGGGACAAAGCGAGGAGAAGAGAGAGGCGGAGAGAGAGGAAGAGAGAGGGGAAGAGAGAGGGGAAGAGAGAGGGGAAGGCCAGTAAGTCCCTGAGCTCCAGTCTTATGTCTGTAGTTTCCAGAAGACTGAGCCAGAGGAGCTTAAAGGGCAATGCTCGTTTTTGACAACCTGGACCTTATTTACGACATATTATAAGAAGTTTGACTCACCAAGATCACTTTGGTGTAGTTCGGAGGCCTGTAGAAGAAATTTAAAATCCAGCGCGAGCCAGTATATCCATGTAATGACGGTGATCGGGGCAACGGGAATGCAGTTTCTCAAAATCTATTTTCGGCCGCTAAACGGTTGTTTTCATCAATCAGATTGGATGAATCGACAGTTGAGATTCCTCAACGCGAGCCATTGTTGTGGTTTTCAAATACGGGGTCTTTAGCCTCTGTAATATGATCTTTACACGCCTTTCCCCACTTGCTCCAGCACGCATGCGCACAGGCCAGCGCGCAGACTGGCTATTCTCCGGCTCGCGGCTCACATTCTCTGCGCTACGATCGTTGTTGGTGCCGAGAATATTGTCGTCGTCATTCGTCAGCAACAATCCGATCGTAGCGCAGAGAATGTGAGCCGGAGAATAGCCAGTCTGCGCGCTGGCCTGTGCGCATGCGTGCTGGAGCAAGTGGGGAAAGGCGTGTAAAGATCATATTACAGAGGCTAAAGACCCCGTATTTGAAAACCACAACAATGGCTCGCGTTGAGGAATCTCAACTGTCGATTCATCCAATCTGATTGATGAAAACAACCGTTTAGCGGCCGAAAATAGATTTTGAGAAACTGCATTCTCGGTGCCCCGATCACCGTCATTACATGGATATACTGGCTCGCGCTGGATTTTAAATTTCTTCTACAGGCCTCCGAACTACACAAAAGTGATCTTGGTGAGTCAAACTTCTTATAATATGTCGTAAATAAGGTCCAGGTTGTCAAAAACGAGCATTGCCCTTTAAACGCATCATCACTAGATCCTGGACAGACACACACACACACAAACACCCTCACGCACACGCGCACACAGACACACACAAATCCTGGACCCTGGAAATACTATTCAATGACAAAAAACCTCCAAAAAGAAACATTAAGATTGTATTTTCTCTTTAAATGACTTCAGCAGACCCTTCCTATCTTGATCAGTCTAATCAGACCCTTCTCCCCTCCGCTCTCTCTCCTCCTTCTCCTTCTCCCCTTCCTTCAGAGCTCTCTCCTTCTCTTTCTCTTTTCCTCCCATCAGACCTCTCTCCTCCTTCTCCTCTCCCCCATCAGACCTCTCTCTCTCCTCCTCCTACTCCTCCTCTTCTCCCATCAGACCTCTCTCCTCCTCCTCCTCTCCTCCTTTCCTCCCATCAGACCTCTCTCCTCCTCTTCTCTTCCCATCAGACCTCTCTCCTCCTCCTCTTCCTCCTCTTCTCTTCCCATCAGACCTCTCTCCTCCTCCTCCCCTTCCTCCTCCTCTCTCCCTATCAGACCTCTCTCTCCTCTCCTCCTTTCCTCCCATCAGACCTCTCTCCTCCTCTTCTCTTCCCATCAGACCTCTCTCCTCCTCCTCTTCCTCCTCTTCTCTTCCCATCAGACCTCTCTCCTCCTCCTCCCCTTCCTCCTCCTCTCTTCCTATCAGACCTCTCTCTCCTCCCCTCCTCTCCCCCATCAGACCTCGCTCCTCCCATCAGACCTCTCTCCTCCTCTCCTCTCCCCCATCAGACCTCTCTGTTCCTCTCCTCCCACCAGACCTCTCTCTCCTCCTCTCCTCTCCCCCATCAGACCTCTCTCCTTCTCTCCTCCCACCAGAACTCTCTCTCCTCCTCTCCTCTCCCCATCAGACCTCTCTCCTTCTCTCCTCCTACCAGACCTCTCTCTCCTCCGATCCTCTCCCCTATCAGAACTCTCTCCTCCTCTCCTCCCATCAGACCTCTCTCTTCCTCTCCTGGCCAGCAGGCAGTAACCCAACACCACCCTATCAGGTGTTCAGGATGCTGCTTGGGAAAGGCGGCCCAGAGTTTGGGAATGTTTGGGAATTCCTGTTAATTAGCACCAGACGCCTTCTCTTCTCTCTCTCTCTGACACCCTCCTCTATATCTCTCTCTCTGTTTGTTCAACACTCTCTCTCTCTCTCTCTCTCTCTGTATTTAAAACTCTCTATCTTTCTTTCTATCTCACGCTCTATCTGATGGTACAGTACACCAACACTCTCTTTGAAGCTCTCGCTTTCACCCTCTCACTATCTCTCTTTCGTTCTCTGTCCCTCTCTTCCTTTGACTGAAAAGCCCTCTCTCTATTTCTCTCTCGTTCTCTGTCCCTCTCTCCCTTTGACTGAAAAGTCATCCCACCATTGCCCTGTCTGTGCGTCGGTGCCTCCCTCCCCCCTTCACCAAATTGTCCAATAACAATAAAGCCACGAGCCAAGCCGACACCCTCAGGATCTCAGCTAATTGCCTTGTTTTGCCAGAAACAGATTTGACCCTAACACATTCAAAGTACATCACAATTGGTAGCTAATCATGCCAGTTTAAGTTTCATTACGTTGGCCTGAGCACACTGAGGGAAACCGAACAGGATCATCTTACCATGGTTAGTGGTCATTGTGGATATGGAAACAGCTGAGGGTCACTTTCAGTCTTCTGGGGCCTTAGAAATACTCTGGCTCTGGCTATTAAATATGGTGGGTTACAGACACATCACCTGGAATGATCTATATCTCTGACCACAAGCACTGAGACAGCTGGCTCAATAACATGTTGCCTTTTATCTAGTCTGGATCAACGTATGTAGGGTTTTGAGATAAGCCTCTCATTGGCGGCGGTCAATTCTAGCAGCACCAATCAGATTCAATCCCCTGACACTATTTTGCAAGGGCACCATTGGAAGAAAAACGAGTTTAAGCACCAACAAGACAATTATGATTGGTTTATAGAAATATGTTTTTTTTCCCCCATATCTCAAAATCCTAACCGGGTGCAGCCAAACCCTTCTCCAGTGCTGGAACCGCGCAAAATGAAGTGTGGAGAAAGGTCTGGCTATGTGAGACTACCTTTTATCTACTGTAACTAACCAAGAAAAACATTGAGAAACTTTGGCAGTCCATATCCACATCAACCAGCTATGAACACACAGACTTCACAGCCTAATCTCATGCTGAAGACATCCGCTGTTGTTCATTCAGTCTCACCCTGCCAACTCCACTATGAATAGGGAGAAGATAAAACTATCCCATTTTAATCTGAACACATAATCTGGATAACAGTAATCTGAGAGCCAGCCCATTGAGGAACTATGATGAGAAGGAGAACATAACGATAGCAAAGACACACTGTCAATAATTAGCCTCTCTTTCTCTCTCCTCCAGGTAGGAGGAGGTAGGAGGAAGCTGTTCCTTTCATTGCCCTGTAGGCTAGTACCAGTTTTAAACTGGATGCAAGCTGCTACAGGGAGCCAGTGTAGAGAACGGAGAACGGAAGTTGTGTGGGACAACTTGGGGTGGTTGAACCCCAGGCGAGCTGCAGCTTTCTGGACCAGCTCCAGAGGTTTAGTGGCTGATGCCGGGGCCCCAGCAAGGAGCGAATTGCAGTAGTCCAGGGGGGAGCTGACAAGAGCCTGGATGAGCACCTGCATTTTGTCAGTGAGGAAAGGGCAGGTGAGTCCTCCTAATGTTGTAGAGCAGGAATCTGCAAGAGCATGTAATGGATGTTACAGTATGTGCTGAGAATGACAGTTGGTCATCCAGGGTCACACCCAGATTCCTCGCAGTCCGAGTTGACATCACCACTGGGTCGTCAATGGTGATGGTCAGATTGCAGTATGGGCAGCCAGTCCAGGTGGAGCTTGTGGTGGTGTGTTGCCATCCACTTCAAGATGTCAGCCAAGCAAGCAGCTATGCATGCCTCCACTTGTGTCATTGGCATAGCAGTGGTAGGAGAAGCCATGCGAACGAATGACAGAACCCATAGATGTAGTGTGGAGGGAGAAGAGAAGAGGACCCAGGACCAACCCTTGTGGAACTCCCGTAGCCAGTCTACGTGGTTCCGACAAACACCCTCCCCATGTCACCTGGTAGGAGCAACCCTTCAGGTACTGTAGGATGCAAAAAGGGAGAGTGCAGAGTCTGTGATACCTTTCTCCTTGAGGGTGGAGAGGAGGATCTGAGTGGTCTACTGTGTCAAATGCTGCTGACAGGTCTAGGATTATCAGGACAGAGGAGAGAGTTTGCTCTCGCAGTGTAGAGTATCGCTGTCAATACAAGGAGGGACGTGTCGGTCGCCAACCTTGAACCCGGATTGGTGGGGGTCCAGGAGGCTGTTTCTGGATGTTGAAGTCGCCAGGAAGGATGAGTGCAGAGCCATTGTCAGGGAAGTCAAAGACCAATGTGTCAAGCTCCTCCAGGAACTCACTAAGGGGGCTTAGTCTATTCTAGATGAGTCTGTAGAACCAAATCACTTACAGAAGTTAAATGCAGACAGGTTCCTCCTCTCTACCACCTCATCTCTTTCTCCTCTCTCTACCTCTATCTCTCTATCCCCTCCTCTCTATACCCCCCCACCCTCTCTCCCTTGGCTCTCTCTCATCCTCTCTTTCTCTCTCCTCTCTCCCTCTCTTTCTGCCTCTCTCAACCTCTCTCTCTGTCTTTCACTCTCCTGCTTTCCCTCTCTTCCTCTGTCGTTGAGGTCATATTATGTTCTTTCAAAGCTAATGGGTACATTTAATCTCTCTAATGTCTGGAAAATACAGCAAACTATGACTGTCCATGACAGGTTGGCTGTGTTGACCATGGAGTCAGTACAGAGCTACCTATCATCACTCACATGAAAACATGCACACAGGCACACACACACACACACATTACCCAGCTGTTGCTCTAATTGACTATGTACTATGAGGTCACCAGCTTGCTAGCCGCACACGCATGACCATGAGTTAGTCCACATGCCCAGGGCGGGCCAACGCCAATCCAGCAGCAGGGCAGGGCAGGCCAATGCCAAACCAACGGCGTGACAGATTTATGCAGCTACCATATGGTGCTTATGTTGGCACTGGATCGCTCTGGGCCGCTGCCAGACCTGGGTCAGATATGTTTAATACTGAGTGAATATACAGAGTGAGCTTGATTTTTTAATTTACCCATATCAATCAAACCACTGAGGCAGACCAAAAGGTGCAAATCAGGGAGGTAAATCAAACACACCTCAATTAGCTGTGCTTGTGTTGGCACTGTAAGGTGACAGGCTAGTGCAGTCACACAGAGGGCAGCCAGAGATGCCTCTACGAGTGCGCCTGAGGTTCAAATAAAACTATCCTGCTGGGAGGTGCTGGGTGACTATAGGAATAGTAACTTTTTCTGCCCCCCCCCCCCCCCACCACCCCGCCCCGCCCTCCCTCCCTGTCTGTCTGTCTGCTGTCTGTTTGTTTGCCTGTCTGTATCCCATGGATGTCTCCCCAGGCTTGTGTAGGGGCTGCTGGAGCAGTCGGTTGCGCCTTGACACAGCAACAGCAGCAAGGTCACTGATTGCCTATTATTGTCTGCAGCTGCAGGCCTGGGTGCCTGGATACTGTACTGAAGACAGTACCAGACAGGATGGAGAGGAGGAAGTGAAGTCTGCTGCACCATCTGTGCGAGCCTCTTGTCAGCGTCAGGATACAGTTAGGCCCATAAATATTTGGACATTGACACAACTTTCATCATTTTGGCTCTGTACACCGCCACAATGGATTTGAAATGAAACATTCAATATGTGCTTTAAGCGCAGACTTTCAGCTTTCATTTGAAGTTATTTACATCCAAACTAGGTGAATGGTGTAGGAATTACAACACATTTTATATGCGGTGCCTCGCTTTTTAAGGGACCAATAGTAATTGGACAAACGAACATAATCATAAATCAAATTGTCATTTTTTATATTTGGTTGCAAATCCTTTGCAGTCAATGGCAGCCTGAAGTCTGGAACCCACAGACATCACCAGACGCTGGGTTTCATCCCTAATGATGCTCTGCCAGGCCTCTACTGCAACTGTCTTCAGTTCCTGCTTGTTCTTTGGGCAGTTTCCCTTCAGTTTTGTCTTAATGCATGCTTGAAATGCATGCTCAATTGGATTCAGGTCAGGTGATTGACTTGGCCATTGTAGAACATTCCACTTCTTTGCCTTGAAAAACTATTTGGTTGCCTTCGCAGTATGCTTCGGGTCATTGTCTATCTGCTCTATGAAGCACCGTCTAATGAGTTCTGAAGTATTTGGCTGGATATGAGCAGATAGTATTGCCCGAAACACTTCAGAATTCATCCTGCAGCTTTAGTCAGCATTCACATCATCAATAGATACAACTGGGAACCCGTTCCATTGGCAACCATACATTCTCACGCTATAACACTACCACCATCATGCTTCACTGATGAGGTGGTATGTTTTGGATCATGAGCAGTTCCTTCCCTTCTCCATACTCTTCTCTCCCCATCATTCTGGTACAAAGTTGATATTTGTCTCTTCTGTCCATAGGATGTGTTGCTTTTTAGATGCGTTTTGGCAAACTCTAATCTGGTCTTCCTGTTTTTCAGACTTGCCAATGGTTTACATCTTGTGGTGAATCCTCTGTGTTTACTCTGGTGAAGTCTTCTCTTGATTGTTGACTTTGACACAGATACGACTACCTCCTGGGGAGTGCTCTTGATCTGGCCAACTGTTGTGAAACGGTCTTTCTTTACCAGTGAAATAATTATTCTGTCATCCACCACAGTTGCACAGTTGGCATTCCAGGTCTTTTGGTGTTGCTGAGCCCACCAGTGCGTTCTTTCTTATTAAGGATGTACCAAACCATTGATTTGGCTACACCTATGTTTTTGCTGTCTCTCTGATGGGTTTGTTTTGATTTTTCAGCCTTATGATGGCTTGCTTCACTGATAGTGACAGCTCTTTGCATTTCATATTGAAAGTTGACAGAAACAGATTCCAAATGCAAGTACCACACTTGAAATGAATTCTAGACCTTTTATCTTCTCCTTGTAATGAAATAATGAGGGAATAACACACTTGGCCATGGAACAGCTGAGCAGCCAATTGTCCAAATACTATACCTTTGGTCCCTTAAAAACCATGTATAAAACCATGTATAAAATTGTTTGCAATTCCTACACCATTCACCTGATTTGGATGAAAATATCCTCCAATTAAAGCTGAAAATATGCACTTAAAGGACATCTTGACTATGTCAATGTCCAAATATTTATGGACCTAACTGTATATCTTGCTTTGTGATCGTGTGAATTTCCTGAACCTGCTTATCTAAGTCTGGTTAATATCTGGCTGTTGACTGACAGATAAGAGTGCAATCGATACAAGTCTTGTTGAGCAGCAAGATATGAACTGGAGAGGATTACACACACTTTAAATGTATTCACATGTTCTACACTCTCAAAAATGGATGCTTTATATGTAGGTTTATATATAGGTTCTGGATAGAGCCCTTTTCGAGTCAGAGAACAATCTAGGGTTTCAAACAGCTCCTTGTGAACCTGAAAGGGTTTATATCAATAACATTTTTTTTCAGTGTTCCACTACTGTTTCAAATGCTTATATATAGCTGTCTTTTGTTTTGAAGAATATTGTTAGTGAATTAATCTCAACTCTAATCCTTGGAGTCCATCCTTCATCCCAGGCCTGGTATTATAACACTGTCCAGATCTGACTAGGGAGGACAGATCAGACCAGACTAGACGAGCCCATAGCCCAGATGAGTTGAGCCCTATAAAAGAGTAAAAAAAAAACAATCATTCGATCCATTCATCTATCTGGAACTGGAAGCTCTCTGGAACTGGAAGCCTTAAAAGGAAGTAGAGAATCTGCCCATTCTCTCCTCCTCTGTCTGTGAGAACACCAATCCCTCCCTCTCTCTCTCTCTCTCTATTCTTCCATCCATCTCTCCATCTCTGCTCACATCTGTTAGCCATTGTCTGAGAACAGAACAGCTGTGTTTGGCACCAAACACCCATGAGGCCAGTGACTTGGAAACAATATATCATATTAATATGAACCTAGCAGAGCAGACAGGGGTGTGCCGCACTGACGCGAGAATGGGCGGCAACCTGTTACTGACTCAAACACACCGAAATAGGAAGTAACCTGTTACTGACTCAAACACACCGAAAGAGGAGGTAACCTGTTACTGACTCAAACACACCAAAATAGGAGGTAACCTGTTACTGACTCAAACACACCAAAATAGGAGGTACCCTGTTATTTTCTTTGAAAGGGGGAGTGTGCTATTTTGGACATTTAGCCCTATTTATGATATGTCTAACATCAATCGATAACATAGAGACCATCATTTCACTGATCGAGTTAGATCAAGATTTTTGTCAGACTCAAATTTCTTTACAATGGAAGTAGCCAGGGCATACTAATACGCGTTGGAAAAAGAAAAAGAAAAACTAGCAGGAAACTCAGTGTGTAATATTACCGGTCTTAGTATGCTGTACTGTGAAATGAATCACAATCCATTGTGTTAACGTGCTTGGCAAGGCTTGGATATGAGCATTGCTCCAGCATCACTTTCACTGCTCCCGAGGAGGGGTTTGGGGGAGGGGTAAGTAGTCCCGGCTAGTTAGGAATCTACCTAGCTGGGTGAGCGCATTTTACGTTTGTTGAGCTGAAGCAACATAGGCTATTTTTGGACAATGGATCTTTATTATTATGATGACGAAGAACTTGATTTTGAATATGATGGTACTGGCTACAGAACTTCTAGAAACATGGGGGACTTTCGGTGTTCATGTAAATAGTGTAAGCAGATGCCCACAGAAGACGAGAGTTTGTGTTGTAGTGAATGGGACCTTTTGCTCCCGAATGCGCTTGAAAACTTGGATGTGTCCATGGATGACACAGAATCTGTGTCATCTACGTTCTGTGTGAGAAATTTATTTGTTGAATTAGTAGGCTACGCGGTGACGCAACAGGTTCCCGAAGTAACGCTATAGGCTAGTTGATGCATATATTAAGCCAGTCCAGCAGCAGCAGAACAGCCTAGCCATGTTGAAGACGAAGCGAAAATGTGAAGTTGTTGCCTCAGAGATGGCGTTAATACATGTAGATCCCCATCCACTATATATCTGACCTGAGATCAGCTGATACAAGAAAACTGTCATGCTTCAAAGTGGACCGGTCTAGTTCCAAACCTAAACACAGTGGTCTGGACATCGGGCCAGGGCGGTTCGGAAACCTAAACAAACTGTCAGACTCTATGATTTATGAAGATGGAATATGAGCAACGTGATACAGCGCGCATGCTGCGCAGGGAGGAAAAAGTAACTGCCGGAGGATTGGCTGTCAGTGAAGAGTTGTGGTTGGAACGAAACAAGTGCACCCAAAGCGGGGCTCCAAACCCCGCTGTCTCTCTCCCATATTCCCATGAACGTACCTCTAGCGAGTGTTTACACTCAGCCACCGAGGACCCGCAGCACTGCGCTGCCAGGCAGTACGTCAAACAGTCCAGACTAAAAACAGGAAATTTCCTTCTGTCCTTTTTTTTCGGGGGAAGTTAATAAGGTTCAAACCTCCAGAGAACGAGGATGATCAAGCACCGCGGCTTGGGACACCTGATCCTAGACACCTGACGCAGGCTCTCAAAACAATGCTAAAACAATCTTCTCTCTGGGCTACTTTATCTGTCCGCCTCACCAAGCTATTAATCACCCCACCCCCACCAACACACCCTCAAACACATACACACACACACGCACGCTGAGCAGGAGTTCCTCGAGAATGAAGAATGAACCTCCCGGTGAAGCGTCCAGCTGACGAGCGAGTTCCTCGAAAACAAAACGCCAGGACTCCAAGGCGCATCCCTCATCCTCCGACAGGCTCCCCTGTCGGAGTCCACTGGTCCCGGAGGAAGGGGGACGTCAGAAGATGAGGGACAGGTTCCTCGAAACCAGCGTCCCAGTTCCTCAGAGCAGAAGGATGGTTCCCCGGGGAGAACAAACTGTAGCTGACAGCAGAACCTCGCTGAGGCCCCTTCCAGCTATGTAGCGGCACGGACAGACCCCACACATCACCCAGACTGACAGCCTGTTTGACAGCCTGCTGATGGATCCGGGTGGGGGTTTTGAGGGATGGGGCATCCGATGATCTCCCCCTCTCTCTCCCCCTCTCCATCTCCCTCTCTCTCTCCCTCTCTCTATCTCCCTCCCTCTCTCCCCCTCTCTATCTCCCTCTCTCTATCTCCCTGTCTCTCTCTCCCCCCCTCTCTATCTCCCTCTCTCTCTCCCTCTCTCTCTCCCCCCATCACCTGATGTGAAACAGAACCGTATACTGTAGTAACACCACTAAACAAAGTGCTGGTTTAATCAGGTTTAGGTTGACAGTGGGGGAAGAACAGAAGAGACAAAGGCGTTGGGTTCTTAACAGGCGTACAGTACCAAAGATGTGGTTATTACTGTGAAGTGAAAACTGTTTGGGCGGCAACCTGAATCTAGTTATGATCAAGCCTTTTGTATCCACTTTACGCTTTACATCTCATAATTCAACAGAGCTTCTCATTGGCTTGGCTCATCTTCTGCCCGCGACGATAGCCCGGTCAAAAACACAATGACTGCGTCTTGAAATTAAACTGCGAGGCACTCCGTCTCCCGCTACAGTCTCAACTTCATCACTTTGTCAGAGCATCCCCTGTTTAAGTCTCTCCTCTACCAACGAGATAAGTTGATCCTCTAAGGCAGGGGTGTCAAACTCTGGCCCGCGGGCCAAATTTGGCCCGCAGTGTAATTATATTTGGCCCGCGAGGCAATACCAAATGACTACTAGAGCTGGCCCGACAGTATTATACAGCGCATTCACCGCTAATACTACAAATTCCATAATGCTCTGCTGTTGTTTTTGCGCGTCAATCAAGACAGGACCCAGAAACAGACTCTCTTCTGTGACAGTAGTCATAGCAATCTCATACTACAACTGTAACGTGTTACCCCTTCTTAAAAATGGCGAAAAGAAAGGCAGAAAACAGAAGCTTTACGTTATGTAACGTCTCACTGTGATAGAGACACCTGTGTTGACCTAGCCGGCCGCTGTGTTTGCTCTGTTCCTGTTCATTCAATCCTGCCGGCCTGTCTGCCGGCCTGTCTGCCTGCCTGTCCGCCTGGCTGTCTGTCTGCATGCCGGCTGTCTGTCTGCCTGGCTGCAGGACAGTTCAGGGTTTTACAAGCTTCTCTACTGAGCAGATGGAGCACCAACACTTGTGTCTGAGGGCGTATTCACATATGTTAGTGCACACCATTGATGCGCACCAAAAGCGAAAGTGATGTGCATATTCAATGTTAAAGCAAAACTTGTTTGGGTCCATATTAAAATTTTCATTAGTTCAATGTTGGCCCGCGACTTTGTTCAAGTTTTAAATTTTGGCCCACTGTGTATTTGAGTTTGACACCCCTGCTCTAAGGCTTTCCATCACGACGCCATGGCTATCTACCAACGGCGAGAATCTTAATGTTGGAAGTGGCAG
>NC_140235.1:23979285-23986785 GCF_949987555.1 Borostomias antarcticus | reverse complement strand
ACGGTAGGCCAGTGTGAAATTAAATCAGTCACACACAAATGGTGGGTTGGATTGGGTCAAATAAAACAGTCTTGCTGAGGTTTTCTGACAACATCTGGGGCCAGTTTCGCAGACAGGCCTTACATTAAGCCAGGAGAAGGCCTTAAGGTGGACTAGTTAAACTAGGCCATTTAAGTAGTTTGCATGAACGTGGCTTGAATTTGGCTTAGTTAGCAGGAGATTATGGCGTCCTGGACTAAGGTCAGGAAGCCTAAATGAGAACACCTGGGTTAAGCCTCATTAGGTTAGTATGGCACAGTATGGGCACAGGCTGTTGGTCTAATGGTGCTCATAAAAACACAGAATGGAAAAGTGTGAATCAAATCACAAATCAATGGCAGAGATTTATTTTGAAGTTAAATGGTAACTTGTTTTGAAAACAGGAAGTTGGAACAGAGCTATGATCCGGAAAAAAGATAAAGTAATGAGACCAGTGTTTGCTGTTTGCTGGATGTTATTCACCACAAACTACATTTTAAACCAGCCTTGGTTTAGTCAGGATTTTTTGTTTTGCATGGAATATATGCGCATTATCATACAAAAGTGTTCTGAAAAAAGTTGTCATCAAAGTCTAATAATGAATTATGGTGCATTCATGTGGTGTCGGAATAATCTGAAAAATGAGTTCCCGACTGGGAAAATTCATGGGAACTCTTCCTCAAGTCGGAACAACTTGGTAAGTGATGTCATAGGTAGAAACATGTGTGACGTCATAGGTAGAAACATGTGTGACGTCATAGGCAGAAACATGTGTAACGTCATAGGTAGAAACATGTGTGACGTCATAGGCAGAAACATGTGTAACGTCATAGGTAGAAACGTGTGATTTCATAGGCAGAAACATGTGTAACATCATAGGTAGAAACATGTGTGACGTCATAGGTAGAAACATGTGTGACGTCATAGGCAGAAACATGTGTAACATGATAGGCAGAAACATGTGTGACGTCGTAGGCAGAAACGTGTAACGTCGTAGGCAGAAACATGTGTAACGTCATAGGTAGAAACATGTGTAACGTCATAGGCAGAAACATGTGTAACGTCATAGGTAGAAACATGTGTAACGTCATAGGTAGAAACATGTGTAACATCATAGGTAGAATCATAGGCTTGTGTTTCATCATCCACAACCGTCAGGCCACACATTCCGTTGGGTGCCTGATATATCGGACAGTCCTGGATGACGTGGTCTGTGGTTTGTTCCTAGGTGGACACGCCGCACAGGATGCCAACCCCCTCTGTGCATTGATGAGCGGAAGCGTCCGACGCCGGTCCGGAAACGATTAAGCCTCACCCACGCCAGTCTGGATAGGTCCATCCTGGTAGAGAAAGGACCGGCGGCCGAGATAAAATCACAGAGTCTGGAGGTGTTCGCCTCCCACTCCGCACGCCAGGTGTGGTCCTCCCATCCTGCCTTGCTGATGTTAAGATCTCTGCATTGCTGCAGGAGATCCCGTGCGGCAGGCACAAAAGGGTGTCTCGACTCGCTGTTGCAGTGAGCCTGTCGTGGAGCAGGTGGTTAAGCTCCATGGCCCGGCAGGCGAGACGTGCTGTGGTTCCTGTGCAGCAGTGGCCAGTGGGCTGGATGCGTGCAAGGATGGGAAGGTTGTCCACAGGAGTGGGACGCAGGCATTCTGTCACGATGCGCAAGGCTTCGTTGATAGACGGATCGATGATGCTAGTGTGAGCACTGCAACACCACACCGGTGCGCAATATTCACTGGTCAAGTAGACCAGGGCTAGAGCTGTTTGGCTTCCTTGTTGTTAAGGTGGAAGGCCGCCGACACCATCTTTGACTCGCTGAGCTTCAATCTCTATTTCCGGAAGTATGCCACTAGTTTCTGCATGTCCTGGCTCAGTGTCTCCTCCACGGCCCACCAGTCTCCAGCTGAGTACACCAGCACAAGGTTGTCTGTGTAGGCATACTTCCTGGAGACTGTGATCGGCAGGTCGTAGGTGAAGATGTTATGAAGGAGGGGGGCCAGGACAGATCCCTGGGGGACTCCGTTCTTAAGGTGTCACAACCTGCTTCACTGTCCGCTACCGGTGGTGAGGGTGAAGCTGCGGTTTCGGACAAGCTCCAGGATCATACTGACCATATGCTTGTCAGGCAGCAGGCGGAGCAGCTTGCAGGTGAGGCCGCGGTGCCATACGGTGTCGTAGGCAGCCGTCAGGTCTATAAAGACGGCTCCGGCATTCTTTTTAGCCGAAAAGCTGTCCTCGATGTCTTGAGTCATAAAGTGACTTGATCTACGGTCGATCTCCCACGTCGGAACCCGGCCTGCTCCTGTGGGAGCAGCGGTTCGACGCGGACGTAGATGATACGCTCAAGGATCTTGAAGGGGATACATAGCAGAGAGATGGGGCGGTAACTCTTGGGGTCCCCTTCGGGCTTGTTCGGCTTAGGGATCGCAACAACTAGGGCTCTTCTCCAGATTTTGGGGATCTTGAATTGGCACAAGCAGGACGAGAGGAACGCTCTTAACCAGGACTTCCAGGCAGGCGGGGCATGGAGTATAAGCTCTGGGCAGATAGAATCAGGCCCCGGAGCTTTCTCAGGACCACATCCGCAGGCCACAGAGGCAGGTTCTTCCCCACGGCCATCAGCCTCAGCAACACGGCTCGTCTCCCCCTCTGACCCCCCCCCCCCCCCCCCCCTCCCCAAGACCCCCTGCACTGTCCTGTCTTTGAACTGTCCTGTCTCATCCCTGCACCCTGTCCAACATTGTCTCCATATTATGCACCATGCAAGAAAGCATATCCCTAGTATGTTGAAAAAGTACAATGGCAATAAAACGAATTCTGATTCTGATTTATTAAGATACAGTACTAAGCAGGAATTAAACCTGCCTCCTAATTAATTTGAGCTTCAATTTAGTCTTAGAGTAGCTCTAATGCTAATTTTAAGGCTAGTCCGTGCAAATTGCATTGAGTTAAGACACTTTAGTCTGACTAGGCTTGTCATCTGAAGCTGACGTTTGAGATCATCTAACTTCTGTAGTTTGACGCATTTTCGACTCAAACAGGCTATAGTGGCGGGACATAACGTTTAGAGGAATTTGATTGGAACATTTACAAGTGGGCGGGCTATAACAACTTTAGACAGATTCGATAGACGGATAGCGTTGATTGACGGGGTGGATGTAATAAGATTATTGGTTGACCTTGCTCTTGCATTGCTGACGTAAGCACTCAGGAGATTTTGTTTTACAGGAAGAAAAAAATCATAGGGTTTGATATAAGATTACAACGAAACTGAAATTCAAAAAAAATGTTGGCATATATTGTTAAATAGGTGCACACTATAACCAAGGATGTGATCCAAAAAGGAAACAAATTTGATTAAAACATTTTTGATTTCATGGCGTCTTTAAAGGAATATGCTCGTTTTTGACAACCTGGACCTTATTTACGACATATTATAAGAAGTTTGACTCACCCAGATCACTTTTTTGTTGTTCGGAGGCCTGTAGAAGAAATATAAAATCCAGCGCGAGCCAGTATATCCATGTAATGGCGGCGCACGGGGCATAGGGAATGCCGTTTCTCAAAATCCATTTTCGGCCGCTAAACGGTTGTTTTCATCAATCACATTGCATGAATCGACAGTTGATATTCCTCTACGCCAGCCATTGTTGTTTTGGTTCCAAATAAGGGGTCTTGATCCTCTGTAACATGCTCTTTAGAAGCCTCTCCCCCACTTGCTCCAGCACGCATGCGCACAGGCCAGCGCGCAGACTTGCTATTCTCCATCTGTAGGCTACACTCGCGGCTCACATTCTCTGCGCTACGATCGGATTGTTGGTGCCTAGAATATTGTGTGCAATATGGCTGAATATTTGTCAGATTTAGAGGATCTAGAAAATGAATTAGAATATGACGGACGTCCATATCGTTTTGAGCCAGAGTATACGGACGAAGAGCTCCTTGAAAGGAGGGTGAGGAGACAGAGAGAGGAACAGCTGGCTCGAGAACAAACCGCTGCACGCTCCCGAAGAGATGGTAACTGGTGGTGTTTTTGCCTACATTGTCACCCTATGCCAACAGAGGAGGAATGCATTTGTTGCTCTGAGTGGGACTTGAGGCCAGACGATGCACGTCTGGAAGTCTCGAGAAATAACGACACATCGGACCCCACACAACAGTGTCTCACAACTCTTGAGGATTTTCCATCTCTGATCAACCGGGCAGTGGTCGAAACTTTCTTTCGTGTGCCAAAAGTGAACTGGAAGACCCAGCCAAAGCCTTTAGGACCAAATGGCCAACTTTCAATTGAGTAAGTAGACTACAAATAACATATGCATATAACAATCCGATCGTAGCGCAGAGAATGTGAGCCGCGAGTGTAGCCTACAGACGGAGAATAGCAAGTCTGCGCGCTGGCCTGTGCGCATGCGTGCTGGAGCAAGTGGGGGAGAGGCTTCTAAAGAGCATGTTACAGAGGATCAAGACCCCTTATTTGGAACCAAAACAACAATGGCTGGCGTAGAGGAATATCAACTGTCGATTCATGCAATGTGATTGATGAAAACAACCGTTTAGCGGCCGAAAATGGATTTTGAGAAACGGCATTCCCTATGCCCCGTGCGCCGCCATTACATGGATATACTGGCTCGCGCTGGATTTTATATTTCTTCTACAGGCCTCCGAACAACAAAAAAGTGATCTGGGTGAGTCAAACTTCTTATAATATGTCGTAAATAAGGTCCAGGTTGTCAAAAACGAGCATATTCCTTTAAGCCTTGTCTGTGAAACCAACTGAATTATAAGCCCTATGAGAGAAATGATTTCTAAATTGCTTGTTTTCCATCATTTACCATTTACCATGCCCTTTATTGAGCCTTTAATTTGTGAAATACTGTAATACTGTAGGTTATAAAAACATTAGTTAAGCTATTTCATTAATACAGTATTGGGACAGCAGGTGCTATGAATATGCTTGATGACCCTCATTCAGTGAATGAGTCAGTAGTGATCAAGTGGAGGTGGTACTTTTGGTCTAATGGGATGCACCCTGTCTCACACAGACACACATAGTCCTATACCAGGGGTGCCCACACCTTTTCAGCTTGGGAGCTACTTTTAAAATGACCAAGTCCAAATGATCTACCTACATTAAAAATGCTAAACATATTTTTATATATATATATACACTGAGTATATCTTATGTTGGTATACCTTGCATACCTGCATGAACCCGTATGGCACAATACAACACAACATTTTTGGTCATTAGCCTACCTTACTCTGATGACTTGCACTGAATGGAATCAGCCAGGGTTGCATAGTCCGGGCAGTAGCTGCTGGTAGCCATCCTCAAGCAGGCCTCCAAATGATCATCAGTCATGGTGGAACGGTATTTGGACTTAATAATCTTCATGTGGGAAAAGGCTGACTCACATAAATAAGTGGAGCCAAATAATGCAGTCAAGAAGGTAGCACATTTCCTCATGTTTGGGTACTTTTCCTCTGTGAGTAAGTTCCAGAACTGTCCATGAGCCCTGGCCTTCAGCTGAATGTCAGCTTGTAGTGTCAACATCTCGTCCTCCACTCCAGACGGGTTCAGGTGAAACAGCGTTGCGATTTTTGATGCGAGTGAATCAACCTCAACATCTTCCTGAAATGGGTAGCACATAAATGTAGCGACTGGCTCGAGTACAGCAAAGTCTTGAAAGCGTTTGTCAAACTCTGATACAATTGTCCCAATCTGCTCTGCGAAACGCGCACTGTCAAGTTGCGCACAAGCCTTCTTTTGCATCTCCAACTCTGACGCAAGGTTTTGGAAGTTCGCCAAATCATGGCGCTGCAGTTTTGAGGACACATGTTGCAATTTTCGTTTGAAAGCATTAACTGAGCTAATCATATTGACCACGGTTTTGTCTTTTCCTTGCAGCTCTAAATTAAGATCATTCAACATGTTGGTCAGATCGGTTAAAAATGCCAAGTCTAGCAGCCACTGATCGTCATTTAGTTGGTTGTATTCTGCATGTTTAGTGACAAGGAGAAACTCTTTTATCTCCGGACAGAGCTCTCGGAACCTCTGCAGGAATTTCCCCCTACTAAGCCATCTCACATCAGTGTGTAGCAACAACTCAGAATGGTCGCAGTCGGCCTTCTCCAGATGCGAACGGAACAGTCGTCTTTGAAGAGATCTGGCTCGAATAGAACAGGTGATCTTCATTGCTAAATCCATTATTTCTTTCATGTTAAGCATTTTTGCGCATAATGCTTGTTGGTGTATTATGCAGTGATAATTAAGGAAGTCGGGGAAAGCATCGTCCTCCCTGCACTTGGCAATAAATCCATTCGAGCGGCCAACCATTGCAGGCGCACCGTCGGTGGTGATTGACACCAATTTACACAGAGGGAGCTGGGTCTTCTCGATGAAGTTTTTGAAAGACTGAAAAATGTCCTCTCCCCGCGTGTGTTCTTTCAGGGGCAGGATTGTTAACAGCTCCTCTTTTGCAGTCATATCTGTAAACACCATCCGAATGAAAATGCACAACTGCAGCTGTATCACTTACGTCTGTAGACTCGTCCAATTGCAGTGAGAAACAATCGCAGTCCGCAATGTCCTTCTGAAGCTGCTGTGTCAAATCCTCGGCCATGACTTACAGCGCCGTGTAACTGTACTTCTTGATAGCTGGAGAGCTTTGATTGAAGTTAATATTTCCTGTTTGTTTTTAAAGTCCCGAAACAACGAGTCAGCTGCTTCAACGAATGCCTCTTTTATCATCTCTCCATCTTGGAAGGACTTCTTGTGCTTAATGATGGCGTGACTCACCCTGAACGATGCTTCGGTGGCTGCCTTCGCTTTTGAAGTCACCTTCGTGAACAATGCCTGCTGTCCGGACAACTGTGATTTCAGTTCCCTCACCTTTCTCTTTCTCTGCTCGCTTTTTGGAGGGAAGTCAGTGTCGTATGTTCTGTGAACGGTCCGAAAGTGCCGCTCCACATTTCCCTTCTTCGAAATGGCGATAGCAGATTTGCAGATTAGACAAACGCACTTCGAATATGACATCGTGAAAAAAAAGTCCTCCTCCCATTCTGTATGAAAGTTGTACGTTTTTGGTTTCTTACTTGGTCCAGCTTCCCCACTCATTTTTATACCCTTTTTAATAGTAAAATTTGAAGGCTAACTAGGTAGGCTAATCAGCTCGCCGGAGAATTGCAACTGGCGCGCATGCGTGGTGAACCGTGTGTTTGAAAAGATGAGATCTCAGACTGGCATACCTGTACGTCAATCAAGTGGCAAATGCCATAGTGAGGATGGATGATAGGCTAACTTTTTTGGGGGGGCGGGGGGTGTTTATTATTTTTTTTCAATGCCATGCGATCTACCCACACTACCTTTGCGATCGACCGGTCGATCGCGATCGACGTATTGGGCACCCCTGTCCTATACAGTCAAAGCCCCACAAAGACAGACACGCACTCTCCTCTCTCCATTTCCTAATGCTG
>NC_140235.1:23954285-23976785 GCF_949987555.1 Borostomias antarcticus | reverse complement strand
TCCCAGTCCCCCTACCCTAGTCCCAGTCCCCCTACCCTAGTCCCAGTCGCCCTACCCTAGTCCCAATCGCCCTACCCTAGTCCCAGTCCCCCTACTCTAGTCCCAGTCCCCCTACCCTAGTCCCAGTCTCCCTACCCTAGTCCCAGTCGCCCTACACTAGTCCCAGTCCCCCTACCCTAGTCCCAGACGCCCTACCCTAGTCCCAGTCGCCCTACCCTAGTCCCAATCGCCCTACCCTAGTCCCAGTCCCCCTACTCTAGTCCCAGTCCCCCTACCCTAGTCCCAGTCGCCCTACACTAGTCCCAGTCCCCCTACCCTAGTCCCAGACGCCCTACCCTAGTCCCAGTCGCCCTACCCTAGTCCCAGTCGCCCTACCCTAGTCCCAGTCCCCCTACCCTAGTTACAGACCCCCTACCCCAGTCCCAGTCCCCCTACCCTAGTTACAGACCCCCTACCCCAGTCCCAGACCCCCTACCCCAGTCCCAGTCCCCCTACCCTAGTCCCAGATCCCCCTACCCTAGTCCCAGACCCCCTACCCCAGTCCCACACAATATCCTGACTACCTCGCTCAGGTCTTCCATGTGGGCCCCAGCCTGTCTCTCCTAATATGACCACAGTTTTCTGCTTTCACTGGTTCTGCAGTCTTATCCTCTCTAACACACACACACACACGCACACACTATACTTATACTTGAATGAGTATACTTATACTTGAACACACATGTGCACACACACACACACGAGCACACACACACACACACACACACACACACACACACACACACACACACACACACACAGCAGAGTCGGTTTGGACCTCAAACCCCCAAACTAGTCATGTCAGATGAGAGATTACCTCAATCCAAACGGGACATAAAAGCATGTTAGTTCAGTTGAGTTAGGGGTTATGGTAATCTGAATTTTCCATCTGCTGAGGATTTCAACAACCCGACCGTAACTAATCAGTGATCACATAAAACAAGGTTTGGCTTCTTTTTTTTTTATATATATATATTCTGTCGCACTGCGGGAGACTCTTGCATGAGTCTAGATTCCTTCTATCATCTCACAGGGAGGGGGGGGGGCAACCATATCCTGTCTGTCGACTAAAACCCACTGTCCTTAACCCCTAACCCTCAACCCCAAACCCCAACCGCCAGCCTTTCATCCCCGCCCAGGGGACAGTGGGGGACAGCAGCATTGTGGGTAGAGCAGTCCGCTCAGGGACTGCCATGTCCAGGGGACAGACAGGGACAGAGAGGGGGGGAGGGGGTGAAAGAGGAGGAGAGAGGGAGAGAGAGGTCATTCCTTGGTGGAAGTATCCAGCCTGTTTCCAATGTAATGTTCACACATCCTCTCTCCCTCCCGTTCCCTCCATCGTGCCTTTCTCTCTCTCTCCCTTTCTTTTTCTCTCTCTCTTTCTCTCTCTCTCCCTTTCTCTCTCTCTTTCTTTTTCTCTCTCTCTGTCTCGATCTCCCCCCTTTCCTCTCTGCCTCAACCAATCACCCAAACAGATGTGGGTGTAAACAGTAATATAACTACTGACAGATATATGCATTCTCACCCCAATAAAAGTGCATTCTGTCCAAATGCAAGACATGAACCTTGCATGCCTACACTTGAAACCCCAAAACAATGGAAGTAGCCTGTAGGCTAAACAAGTTCTTAATATACAACAGGCTAGATTTCCTCATAAAAATGAGAATTCTCAAGCTGGGAATCTTGAATGGGAATGTATATTTGGAAAGCTCTTTTCACTGAATATCGTCACTGTCGCGTGAAAACCTTGTAACTCTATTTTCGAAAGGGTGTTTTGTTTTATTTTCAAACAAATTGAAAGCAGGGGCTACACGCCTTTACAACCTCTGAACATCTCACAGCCCTGGAACCACTCATCAAGTATGGTTTCATGCTGGAAAAAAAGAAAGAAATTGAAATGTTCTTTTTTTGTGACCAAATTTGTATTTATTTTGGGGGGAGGTTATGGTAAACATACTTATGGACATAAACGAATTATACATACAAAAAGACAATAATTATAACCATAAAAATAAAAACTGGTTCTTTTCAGTATAGAGAAGACCTGCCATTTTGGAGATTAGGTTTTGAGCTGGTGTTCAGCGATGATACACTGCTAGACTGGGGAATAATCTTCAGGCACTGAACAGTCTCTTCATTGAAAGTATGGATACAAGTCTGAAACTAGGCTTACTGTCTGAAACTGAAACTGGCTCCCGATCAAGTCCCGGATCACCTACAAAATCCTTCTCCTCACCTATAAGGCTCTTCATGGCCGTTCCCCTCTGTACATAATGGACCTTCTCCACCCCTACACCCCCTCTCTTACTCTCTGCTCCTCTGACTCTGGACTCCTGTCCATCCCCCACTCCCGCCTCAGCTCCGTTGAGGACCGGGCCTTCAGTGTTGCCGCCCCCACACTCTGGAACTCTCTCCCTCCCGATGTCCAAAATGCCACCTCTCTGGACACTTTCAAATCCACCCTCAAAACTCACCTGTTTAATGTTGCCTTCAATTTTGAATTCCACTCTACACACACCCAGTCTCCATTAGTTTATTGTTTATTGTCCCTTCTTACTGTTCTGTCTGATTTGTTGTCTGTGCTTTCTTTGTTGATTGTTGATTTCCTGATATGTTTGTAAAGGGTCCCATGAAAGGCGCGAAGTGCGTAGCCCCTATTGTTATTGGTAGTTTTATTATTATTCTTCTGCCATTGAAGTCAATGGCAGCCTATAGAACCGATTGGTCGCTTTTTACGAAAATTTGCATGATGGTAGAGGATCATGCGATGAGCCAATGGAGCATGTCCCAGATCGATTGGCCAATAGGGGGCGCAATAGCAGCCCACTGAAATTGAGAACTTTGAACAGGCATAGCTCATGCCCCGTTTGACGTAGAGGCATGAGACCTTGCACACATATGCATCTCCTCACAATTAACAAATTTGCCTCAAGAACCTATAACTTCAGGTTATGTAGATTTTCAGCTATTTTGCATTTTTTGAAAAACGCTTAAAATCTATCTCCTCCAAGAAAGTTTAACCAATTCACATGAAGCTCGGTAGACAGAATCTAGGGACCCATATCTAAAGTTCCATCCTGGCACATTTTTGAAAAGTTTAATAAAACAGAAACTATGAGCCAATGAAGATTGCAGAGGGCATGGCTTTGCATGGCTTTTCACGTAAAGGGGTATAATTTCTGAAGGGTTATACAGAACAACATGAACATTTTCAGGCATGTCCGTACCTATAACCCAAGGCTAGCCCTGCATTATTGGCCTGATCAAAACAAATGGGGGCGCTAGAGAGCTCATTTCCTGTTTAGGCCTAATCACCAGGCCGATTTTTCCAAAAATTGGGACAATGGTACCAGAGCGTATGGTGAGGTAGGTTGAGAAACATGAAGCAGATTTGGCCACAGGGTGGCGCTATAACAAGCCAAAATACTTAAAAGTGGCTAAAACGCAATCGATTGCTGTGGCGCCCCCTGTGGCCAAATGGGTTTCCCTTTGGTTGTACGGTAGGTCATCTCATGTTCTACAACTTACTTATTGGACTCGAAATGACCAGATTAAAATTTGATATCGATATAAGCATTTTTGTGAAAGGCCAACCATCACGCTTTCAAAGGCATATGACAGACATATCTCATGCCCCGTTTGACCTAGAATCATGCAACTTTGCCCACATATATCTCTCCTCACAATGAACAAATTTGCCTCAATAACTCATAACTTCGGGTTGTTTATTTTCTTCTATTTTGCAATTTTTGAAAAAAATCTCCTCCTAGAAAGTTTCACTGATTCACATCATGCTTTGTAGACATAATCTAGGGAACAATATCTAAAGTTCCATCTCGGCACATTTTTGAAAAATGAAGTCAATGACGCAAATTCAGGCGAGGCACGTACGTCACGGCCGGGGTAGTCAGCAGAGGTTAATCGTCACGCATGACGCCAGCACCAGCTGACTGTAGCTGTCATAGCATTGGTCAGCTCACTAGAGCGCATGTATTTAAGCTGTCAAAACATGTTCGCGCTTGCATTACTGCTGGTTGTGCATTGCATGCTCGCTGCTTCCGCGTTCTCTGCTCTGGCGTCCACTGCCATTACTGCTATTGCTCGTATCTGCGCGCTCGCTGCTCCGCGTCTCTGCTCGCGTTCCGTGCTCATGTTTGTGTTTTGGTGCGTTTGCTACCTGCTGCCCGCGGTGTCCTCGCTGCTTCCGTGTTCTCTGCTCTTGCGTTCCTCTCTGCCCGCGTCGTCCTCTCCGGTCCGTGGTTTGGGGGTCCGTTTAGTGGAGTCGTGGAGCACCGGCTTCCGAGGCCGAGGAGCCCGTCCCTCTGTAGCACCGTCGTGCCATACTATGGTTCGTTGCTCGCATAGCTTGCGTTGGAGTCCGTTTGAAGCGTTGCCGACGCCGCCGGTCACTGGGTTTCATTCATGAGCCGCTGATGTCAGTGGTTGTCCATGCCTCGTCTGCCGCAATTACTCAACTGTCGTAATGTACGCCGTGTGCTGTTCGCCATTGACATGTTTGCAGTTTCGGGCGTGAACGTGCCTATGTGGATTCTCGTTATGTATTTGGTTCATCAAAGTCCTCCCCTTGTGGCTCGTTCGTGGGTTCGCTGGCTGGTGCTGGCTGCTTGACAGGCTATACTGCTTGCTTCCTAGCTAGCTGGCGTTCGTCAAGGTTCCCGTATTGCACGTAGGGGCATCGTTATGTTTAGATTGCAAATACTAGCTGAATGATTCTCGCGTTTCAATTTTGTTGCAGCCCGAGGGTTCCAGCTGAACTGCTGCTCTACTCGCTAGCACCCATGATTTGCGAGTGCCGCCACGCAGCTGGCGTTAGCCGTTCGGTGTAGCTAATGCTAGCTGTGTCCCGTTCAATCAATCAATCTAAGCTTTGTTTGATAGCACATTTCATGCCCTGAGGCAGCGCAATGCGCTTTCCAGAGAACATGGGAGGTGGGTATACGTCCCACCCCTACATATTCTGGTAGGGACCTGACATTCAGGATCGCATCGAAATGGCTTCCGGAGATTACAAACATTAAAAGATAAATGAGAAATGGAGAAATAAATAAACGATATGTAAATATATAAAGAAAAACAATAAATAAGTAATAATAATAATATTAAGGCTGGCTCGCCTGTCTGGTGGGCCTGGATAGTATGGCCGATTGCTTCAGCCGTGTCCAAACCTGGTTTCGGAGACAACGACAGCGATGATGCACTTACCAATTGTTGCAGTTCTTGGCTTTATAAATAGTTTGGGTCAGTAGCATCGGGCTACCGCATGGTTCCTTAGGGCAACGTACTGTAAATTGTGCATTGTCATCGATTGAAGCCATTATGCTCTGCAATCTGCTGCGTGTGTGACTATCATGGCTGTTAAGTTTAGCGCGGTGCTTTTTCGTCGCCTGCTCCTCCGCGGTGTTGGGGCAGGGTTTACGGGCTTTTATTTCTAAATTTAAAAGGGATGTATGCTGCGCTTGTCACGCTTCAATGTCGGATGTGTCATTATACGCTGCGTTTGGAATCCTGCAATTGCCTCTTCGCATTTAGCCTCTGCGTTATTTCAAAGACTAATCACCTGTTTGTTAATGCTGCGTGCATGACATGATCGGTTTGTCGACTGGACGATGGATAGGCCTACGTGGCGCAGCGATATGCAGTATCCACCAGTTCGTTCGTGGCTAGCAATCGTAGGCTGCAGCTGTGGAATTGGCTAATGTTTGGGTTGCCGTCGGGCTGCCACTCTTATGTTGCTGTAGCCTACATCTGAACATATGAACATTCGTTTGGTTGTTTTCCATCCACCCATAACGGGATGGGGAATAGGCACCACAAAGCGGTCAATTCTCGCACATGCAGGTGCCGGGCGTTCGGTGCATTTCTCCGGTCCGGTCGCGACCCAGTCTCTAGTCTGCATGTTGGACGCGTTGCTGACTCTTTGCGCATCTGGCCACCAGGGGGGGCAGCGCCCCCCCCACCTTTGCCCCAGCCGGTCTGCGCGCCTGGCCCTCCGTATGAATGCCGGCTCCCGTTCGTTCTTCACTGCTGGATGGTTTGACTTGTCGTTTTTTCCCTCTGCCAACCCGGGCCTGGGGGTCGCGGCCCTGCGTAGCACGTTCTCCCGGTTGGGCGTTCCTCTGTCCGACGGGAACCGGTCGGCCCGCGCAATCGGGTGGAGTTTTTTCGGTGTGTCTCTTGGATAGTGCTACAATAAAATTTAGTAATAATTGAATGACAAATGTATGAATAAATTATTAGGTGGATGAATGAATTAAATAATTAAATAAATAAATATATGACAAATGCGGGCTCTTCCCCTCGACGCTGGATCGGATTCAGGGTGTTATGCGCGATGTGCAGTTTCTCTATCGTCGCTAATATTTTGCGGGGCCCCTCAGTGGTCTAGGAAACGCTTTCTCTTCTGCAATAATGGTGCACCGTGAATATTATCAACTATGATCGTTCGTACATTCCGTTCGTCAATAATTCATGCGCTGCTCGCATGGCTCTCCGGGCAGGGGGAATTTATTTTCCACGCGTCCTCGTCCCCAGCTCAACAATCGAATCGCTGACTCGCTTCCCTGTTTGATTTACAGAGTTCTGCAGACTATGCCCGGCTGCGGCCCTGTCCGGCATGGTCTGCCCTCTTCGGCAGATGGTTCTGGACCAAGCGATGCCCTCGTGCCCTCCCGTATCCGCTGCCCGATGCATGAGACTGGTCCGGCCAGGACCGCATTGACCAATACGAGCATGGTCTCTTTTCGCTGCGTTCTGCTCCACATTTGATGAACCTTCGTGCCCGCTAGCGTTTCGGTTTATCAGCATTTATAGTCCATCGTGTTGGATCCATACGGCTGCGGCCTCGATCGGTTAAAAGTGTCGTAGCAGGTATACAATTTCACATGCGCTTCATCGGCATACGAACGCTACCTCGTGCCCGGCGTCCACTACGTTCTGCTCCACATTCAATGGAAACGTCATGCCTGTGAATATTCAATACTATCAGCATTCATAGTTCATTGTGTCGAGTCTAGGTGGCTGCGGTCTCAGTCGGTTAAGAGTATTGTTGCAGGTGTTCAATTCCACATGCGATGCCTGGACCCCTCCACCGTTTCTCTGCTGGGGAACCCATCCATCCAGCTCCTCCTTAATGGCATCAGGAAAGAGCATCCCCAAGGCAATGATAAACGTCTTCCCTTCACTCCTTCACTCGTTCATAGGTTAATCGCACGGTTGAGACAGGGGTGTTTTGTAGTCACTCGGATTTAATGTTAGATACAGTCATTCTCACAGCTTTCTATGGGTTCCTTAGGGTCGGTGAATATTCTACACGCACATTGTCATTCAACCCGGCGCACGACCTCACTCGGGCAGATGTCACGTTGCACGCGCTCTATTTCGTCCTGCACCTGAAGCATTCAAAGGCGGACAGAGCCGGTGCCGGCGTGAACGTTTACTTATCAGGCAATAACACCTTGTTTTGTCCTCTGTCCTCCATGTGCTCCTACCTGACGAGCAGACCCCAGGCCGGTGAGGAGGAGCCCCTCTTCATGACGGGAGAGGCAAAGCCCATGACTAGAGCCTGGTTCGCCGCCAGACTCCGCCCCCTCTGCCAGGCGTGCGGGCTCCCACCGGACCGGTACACTGCACACCCCCTCCGCATAGGAGCGGCAGCCGCCGCCGTCTTCGTCTGCTTATGAACGCTACCTACGGCCCGGAGTCCAGGATATTCTGGATGCCCGAAGAGCTATGAGTGGACTGTGACATTGGATTGGGGGGTACCGTGTATTCAGGTGGTCATGTGGCTGGTGCACTATTAAATGTTGTCTGGCTCATCAGTCAGAGCGCTCTCTGTCGACCCTTCTGCGCATGCGGGCCGCGGAGTTGCTGCTGTGTTCTTTTGGGGGGTAAGTTTGTCAGGTATTCCACTAGCGTCGGCTAGTGGATGCCAGAGTAGCCGCTAGCTGGTCTCTGTGGCTCTCCGTGGTGACCGTGGGCCGAAACGTCTCCGAATGGCCATCCAGCGGTCCCTCCTCTTGCCATGGAGGCAGAGACACTAGGCTGTATCTCCCTCGGAACCCACGAAGCGTCGGCCCGTGGGGGCCAGGGACTATAATGTACAGCAGTCCCCCTGTGGCGCTCTTTGACGGTCTTAGTGGGCTGAGTTACCTCCGAGCGTCTTCCCGATCGCGGCCCACTCTGATCGTCATTGAGGCAGGGGGCTAGATGCTGTTCCCCCTTCCTGGCTCTCTGGGCCAAGCGGCCCAGAGGGGGGGAACACCTAGATTGCCTCCCCGGAAGGCAGGGGGCCCCCCGGACAGAGCACACCGCCAAAATTCATATGCTATGTATTATGCCGCATGTATAATAAATGTTCAAATTTGACAAAAGTGATCTCGACTGAAGTTGAATAAAACTGAAACTATGAACCAATGAAGATTGCAGAGGCCGTAGCGTTTCACATGAAGTGGTATAATTTCTGAAGAGTTGTACAGAACACGACAAAACTTTGCAAGCATGTCTACACACATAACCCGAGGCTAGCCCTGCATTACTGGTCATTCCCAATGGGTGCGCAAGAGAGATCTTTTCCGGTTTAGGCCTAAGCGCTAAGCTGATTTTTCCGAAACTTGGTACAATGTTACCAGAGCGTATGTTGAGGTAGGTTGAGAAATAAGAAGTAAATTGGCCACAGGGTGGCCAAGCCAAAATGCTTAAAGATGGCTAAAACACAATCAATTGCTGTAGCGCCCCGTGTGGCTGGATGGGGCTCATCTTGCTTGTATGGGTAGGCCATGGCATGCTCTATAACTTACATATCGGATGCAAAATTGTCAGATTAAATTATGATGGTGATATAAGTGTTTGTGTGCAACAACACCCCCTTGCGCTTTAATTGTATTTTCATTGACATCAATGGCTAGTGGTAGCTCAATGGTAGCTCAAATGTGGCTATGGCGCATTTCGCTTGTTGGCTTTGATGCGTAAGGGCTTGGCCCCGTTCATTGCTGCTTGCAGCTATATTTATTATTATTATTATTATTATTACTGTAGGCTGATCTGTGGAAAAGACACAGTAACAGTACATGTCTCATGCTCCACAGTTTGTAACACACTTATAGTCTCAAACTAGCCTTCTGAGACCGTCCTGATGTCGCAAGCTCACGTTGTTACTCACAAATTTTTTTAGATGGTTCATCCAATCACCTGCCAAGTAGTTTTGAAAGTGCCTGCCCTTTTCCAAACCAACTACAGTAAGAGTTCCCAGATGTTATGCGAAGCAGGTTAGTCCCAAACACCTTCCCAACCACACACAGACACACACACACACACACACACACACACACACACACACAAGGGAAGTGCACTACTCAACATTTTTATGGTCGACTAATCAGTGGGTGGTATGAACAATTAAATGATTAATCGTTTTTTGCCGGCATTCATAAAGGCTATAATTGATTGTGGGCAAAACATAATTTGCAAACTTGGAACGCAAAGGACCAACCATTATAATAATAACTAGAGGGGCTTGCACTCAGAAAGTGCAGACCTCCGCCCCTCAACTGCTCTCCCCCTTCCATGTCCCCTCCCCCCCCCCTCTACCTTTCCTCGACCTTTCCTCCTGTCATAGACTTTACAACTGGCCTCAAGACCTTTCTATTCCAAACACCTTAAACCTTTGTCCTCTCTCTCTCCTTTTGTAATTCACCACCTCCCTCAACCGTTCACATAGCTGTGCTAACCTATAGGATGACCTCCAGGAGGTCCACACACCTAGAACTCTGTCTACTCCAGAATAACCATCCTTTGTCCCTTTGTCTCCAAGAAATTGCCGCCTTTTCTCATGTCACATGTCTGTATTCTCGGCCACGCCTGCCATTTCATATGACTTGAGAATAAAGGCCGCGCTGACCAAGAGGCGCCACTTCTTTGGATGAACCACTCATGTTGCGTTGTCCAGGAAGTCCTTGCGCTCGTATGTTTTATCAATAAACCAGACTTAACCTGTTTGAGCGAATCTTGGTAAATCCTTTTTGACTATATCAGTTAAAATCCATCACACTCCCACCTCCCACCATCACCTCTCATGTGCTGTGCTCTCCTACTGTCTTTTTGAATTGGTTACTGTAGCACCACCTGTAGTTTCCTCTTTCTGCTTGACATCTTTACTCTCCAATTTCCAAAACATTGCTAGATTTGTGAATCCCATTCACATTCATTAACAGCCAAGCGGAGCAGTAGTGGAGGGACTGGGAGGATGACCTGTTAAATCTATAGTCTATAGGCGAGATATAGTTTTCTATGAAGTCAATAATTTTAATGTGCAGACACTTTATTTTCATCCACTTGAGCAGGGGTGTCAGGGGAGAGGAGGTCAGACAGCATGGTGCAAGGCCGCTCAATGATTTAAAAACAAACAATAAAGTCTTTAAATCAATTCTGAATGCCACGGGTAACCAGTGCAATGAGGCAAGAATAGCGGAATATGGTCATATTTCTGGGTTTTTGTAAGAACTCTAGCAGCGGTATTTTGTACCAGTTGGAGGCGATTAATGGATTTCTGAGGCAGACCCACAAATAATGAATTACAATAGTCTAAATGGCTGGAGACAAAAGCATGAATGAGGGTTTGTGCATCACTAAATGAAAGAAAATACCTAATCTTGGCAATATTCCTAATTTGACCAATAGCTGATTTAGTAATACTGCTAAAAAGATTGGAGAAATCCAGGTCAGTCAAAGATTACTCCCAGATTCCTGGCCTCATAAGCACACTGCAACCCGTGGGAAGTTAAAATCTGGGTGACAGAGTCCCTGTGTGCATTGGGTCCAAACACCATCACTTCAGTTGTATCCTTTTTTAGCATGAGGAAGTTACTAGACATCCAGGACCTTATGTCTGCCAGGCAGGCTGTGAGTGAGGAGACTGAGGAGAGGTCTGAAGGATTTATGGATAAATAGATTTGTGTGTCGTCCGCATAACAATGGAAGGAAATGTTGGATTTTCTGATAACTTGACCCAGAGGTAACATGTATATGGAGAACAGTAAAGGGCCAAGAATCGAACCTTGAGGAACACCGCTGGTGATATTCGCATAGCTGGAGAAGACAATAGATACAGAAAAGCTTCTGTCACTCAGGTAAGATTTGAACCAGTCCAGAGCAGTCCCTCACGCCCACCCAGTTTTCTAACCGATCAATTAGTATGCAATGGTCAATTGTATCGAATGCAGCAGAGAGGTCTAATAACACCAAAACAGTACAGCAGCCAGCGTCTGAGTTCATCCTAATGTAATTTAAGACTTTCAACAGTGCAGTTTCCGTACTATGGTGAGTTCGAAAACCGGATTGGAACTTCTCAAAGAGGGAGTGGTCATTCATAAAAGATATTAGTTGAGAATATACCACTTTCTCCAAGGTTTTTGGCCAGAAAGAGTAATTTAGATATCGGTCTAAAATTAGTAATATTATCGGAGTCAAGGTTAGATTTTTTCAATATGGGCTGAACAATAGCCGTTTTAAAATTTGGAGGAATAACTCCTGACGATGAAGACTTAAAAATTGTTAGCATATCTGAGGATAAGGCAGAAACCCCCTTTTTAAAATGTTGTGGGTAAGACATCTAAAGGAGATGAGGAAGTTTTCATGCCACTAATAATCCTCAGTAGTTCAGACTGGGATACCGGAAGAAAATAATTCAAACTCTGATTCACCTCATTGTGAGGTAGAGTGAACAGGGATGGCACGATTTGGGCTCTAATGCTTGAGACCTTGTCAACAAAGAAAGATAGAAATGATTCACATCTCTCAATAGAAGGGACTTCAATGGAGTCGGGAGGGTGGTGGATCAGGGAGTTAACGGTCTTAAAAAGCAACTTGGGGTTTTGAGGATTAGCAGCAATAAGACGTGAAAAATATTGCGATCTTTCTTCCTTTACAGTATTGTTAAACTCTCTTAAAAGCTCTTTCAAGATATTAAAATTGCACAATAATTTGGAAGCTTTCCATTTCCGTCTGATGCAGCGGACACGGTCATTAAACCAAGGTGGTGGTTTAGATGAAGCAGCAAAGGCTTTAGACAATTTTAAGGGAGCAACGGAGTCTAGAGTGGCCACACATCGCTTCGTGAAGCTATTAACTAGCTCGTCTGCAGAAGATGAGCAATCTAAAGGGTCAAGCTGCTGAGAAGCCTGTTAAGAGATACAGAAATTCTCAATGGACTGTGGAGTGATGGCTCGGCACAGGAGGAAAATTAAAAAGGACAGCAGCATGGTCAGATACAGGCATATTAATAGTCTGGAAATTTACTGAAATAAAGCCAAATGAAATAATAAAATCGAGAGTGTGACCCTGCTGATGGGCAGGGCCAGAGATGTGCTGAGTACAGGCAAAAGTATGTATGAGTTTGTCATTTCAGTTGTGTAGGGGCGGCTGTAGCTCAGTTGGTAGAGCGGGTCGTTCAGTGATTGAAGGGTCAGTGGTTCGAATCCCAGCTCCGACTGTCCACATGTCGAAGTGTCCTTGAGCAAGACACCTAACCCCAAATTGCTCCCAATGAGCAGGCTAGCACCTTGCATGGCAGCTACCGCCATTGGTGTGTGAATGCGTGTGTGAATGGGTGAATAAGAGGCCATTGTAAAGCGCTTTGAGTGCCGCTAAGGTAGAAAAGCGCTATATAAGTGCAGACCATTTACCATTTGTCAACGTGGATATTTAAATCTCCCAGTAGCAAAACCTTCTCAGAGTTAGTGGTAGTGATGGGAAGTAAGTGTCCAAAGTCAGATAAAAAGTCACCTTTTGATTTGGGGGGGCAATACAACAAGCCAAAAAAGACAGTAGGGAGTAGACTCAAAGGAACTAAAATCACCAACAGCAGTTGGAGTGCATTATAGTGAAAAGTTACTCATTCAAGTAAAAATTCTCATGAATGTGTTACTGTAAACAAATCACTGACATAATACTGAAATGAATAGAACAACCCAATGAAGGGGGAAAACCTGACTTCTCCTACAGAACCGTTGACATTAGTTCCACTCAACAGTAATTATTTTTAAAGACCTGTTTATTTGAATGAAAAATTAATTATTTTATTCAATTCAATTAATCAGACCCTCCCCTAACACACATACACACACTCTTTCACACACACACACACACACACACACACACACACACACACACACACACACACACACACACACACATTATTTTTCTCTCTCTCTCTCTCTAACACACACATAGTGTACAGACTAATATCCACACGTGTTCTGTTGTGATTCCAGCTCTGAAACCGGGCGATGCTGGTAGTGTGTGGTTATTATGATTGGTGTGTTTCCACTGCTGGAGGGCTTGTGGTCCAGTCCAACACATCTAGCTGGGCCCGGGCTGTAGCCTGGACCCAGCTCCACACTCAGACATCTGCCTGAAAACCCACACAATCAATCTGGATCAACCAAAAAATCGCAATGAAACTGATTCCCTCTGCACGCATGAACATGATTCATACTGTGGACACAGGCGGTTGGTTGGTTGGTTTCTATCCAGTGTCAGGCATAACTCAAAGCCAATCAATCAATCAACTAACTTTATTGCAAAAGACTTATGGTCAATTAAGAGACATAAAAATACACAAACAACAAAATGATCCAGTATGATTAATAACGTGGATACAAACTACTGAGTTCTCGGTTCTCAATCAAACTCTGTGTCCAGTATAACTTGCAGGGGCTGATGGTGCGTTGTGCCGGTGATGAACAGCTGTGTTTGTGTTCCTAGCAGAAAGACTGCCTCCTCCGTTTGTTGTGGAGACCTGACCTCTAGTGATGGTTTCCATGTACTGTCCACTGACATTCATTCAAGTACAAAACACACACACACACTCACACGTCCTCCTATATCTGTCACTGCTCCTCACTGTTATCTCACAAACCTGATGTAGGTTGTGGCTCATCACACCAAGTGTGTCAGGATGCTGACTTTGTAAATGCCCTTGGGTGGGACAACACAACTCAGCGACTTGACAAACACTCTCCATCTAATGGCACCGTCCGTTTCCCAAGCTCCTCCATGAACACCATGTTGCCCAACAGGCCCAAATGCCTCATAACAGACTATATAGATTTCCAATGTATTATAGACCAGGTGATAATGATTCTCTGTTAAACTCTATGCTACAACCACTTCTGCAGACAAAAGCAGCGCCTTGAAACACTCAAACCAGAGATGGCGTTTCTGGATCTATTTTCGGCCTGGTCAGGGGTATAAATCTCCCTAACGAGGTGTAGTGTAACAGATCGTTACTGGTATCAGATGCAGGGTATGTGGGTACAGATCCTCCCTAGTTCACTAGGCCTCTACCCAATAACACCAGAACAGGACACGAGACGGGAAGAGAGGGAGGAGGAGGGGCGAGGGAGGCAGAGGATAGGAGACGAGGGAGATGGAGAGGAAACAAGACCACAGTAGCTGGGTCTGGGAGCACTCAGTCCAAGGCCAAGCTCTCTGGACCTCATCCCAAAGATCATCTCATTCTCTCATTCTCTCTCTCTCTCCCTCTCTCTCTCTCTTTCTCTCCCTCTCTCTCTCTCTCTCTTTATCTTCTCATTAACTCCAGCTCTCTTTCTCCCCCGAAAACTCCTCACCCCAACACCCTCTCTTCCCCCCCAATACCCTCTCCTCACCCCAACACCCTCTCCTCACCCCAACACCCTCTCCTACCCCCAACACCCTCTCCTCACCCCCAACACCCTCTCCTCCATCCTGGCATGTTAAGCCTGGTCCACATACAGAATCCACGACGACCGTCTCACCTTTTCCATGAGATTTTATGTCATGTTAAATTTTGGAAATTGGCAGCCAAGAAACAGTCACATCATTTTATAACTGTTTAAAAGCACCTCAGCTGTTGTGTGCGTGAGCCTGGCTTTAGGGTATCCGTCGTATCCGTTGGGGATGTTGACAGCAGAGCAGGGGAACCTGGCTTTAGGGTATCCTTCGGGGATGTTGACAGCAGAGCAGGGGATCACTGTCAGCTGTATCTGATCAAACAGGCCAATAAAGTGACTTTTCTGTCTGCTAATCTTAGCAGCGTGGTGACACAGGCGGCTACAGTAGCAAGGCCACGTCTGAAGTACAAGTTGTACAACAGAGAGAAGAACAGTAAAAGCGCTCTCTAATAGCTGGCTGACTTCTTTATGGCCTATATAAACACAAACTCACATGTGTCCTCACATTGCTGTGCGCAGGGTGGGCCAGGCAGCCACATGCTGTTAAGACACGCACACACACACACACACACACTTCCCATGCAGTGTGCCAGACCCAGGGAAAGCGTCTGCGTCTCTCCACATTAACATTTAAGCGGCCTATTAAGCCATGATAGATAGCCATGATAATACTGGAATAGCGTGAATAAAAAGGCATTATTCTAATGAACGGGTCGCAACCAACCGCCGCGCACGTCTGCCGTCCCGAAGGGGCTGAACGGAGGGCGGAGTCTGGTCAACACGCACGATTATCCCATTATGGTAATTCTCTGTCAATTGTATAATTGGCATGATAAAAGGCATGGTGATGGCGTGGCGCTTAAAGGGGCGGTTTTAATGTGGGACGTCTGGCGGAAACGGAATGCGCTCAGCAGAGCGCGCGGAGGGCTGCCGGTGGCGCGCGCCGGGGCTCGAAACAAAACCGCGTTCCAGAGGTTCCGGGCGACTGCGTCTCTAGTCTTCAAGTTCCTGCGCAGTGAAGTGTGGTGAGTGATGGTGAAGATGGGTTAAAGACGTGAGTTCCACAATGCGGATGTGAAATGGAAGCCTGAAGGCCTGACGCACAAACACACACTCACACACACACACACACACACACGAACGCACACATGCAAAAACGCACGTAAACATGCGTGCACACAAATGTGCGCAAGTACACAAACACGGGTACACATGCGATCGCACGCACGCGCAAGTGGGCACACACGCAGGCGCACACACACACGGTACGCACGCGTGAGTAGTACAGTATGCAAACCTCTGCATTCCTCCGGACCTCAATCTAACAGGTATTGTGATGCTTCCATGCATGCTGTCTTTAACTGTCTTTTAACTGTCTTGCATGTTTGCTGATAATTTGCTGCTGCTGTATGTCTGTGCTGGTGATTGCTCATTGTAGTAGGGCTGGGTATAAAAAATCGATTCATCGATTCTGAATCGATTCTGAATCAAATGATTCAGAATCGATTCATGAATCCCAAAATCGATCTTTTATTTAATGAATGAATGAATAAATGAAGGAATGAATAGTTCATTAATTCATTCAATTAATGATTCATCTATTCATTCATTCATTCATTTTTGGAAATCAGTATCGATACCCAGCCCTAGTATTGATGTGTTGCATAACTTGGCAATCATGTAATTAAGGTTACAGCTAAAAAAAAAAAAAACAGGTTTTAGTAACACTAACCGATCGATATTGAATCGAATCGAATCGTGATAATCGATTCTAAACCTTGTGAATCGGAATAGAATCAATTCTTGAAATTCGAGTCGATACCCAGCCCTACATTGTAGTGTTGCATGTTGTTTTATATACGTGTTGTGATGTGTCAATGTATGCTGTTTTTCCTCAACTGTCTTATATTTAACCTTGTTTTATTTTTTACAACTTGTTCTTAAATGCCTGCCTGGTTAAATAAAGGTTAAATGAATAAATAAAAAATACAGCCCCCGGGAGCAGGAGAGCAAGCCAGCCACACAACCTCAGCTCACTCTGTTCCTCACACAAGTATAGGAGCTATGGGGACCCATCACACACACTCACACTCACACACACACACACACACACACACACACACACACACACGCACGCTCCCCTACCTCAAACCAAAGAAGGGTAATTAAAGTAAGGCAGACCCCGGTTTGCTGTAAATCTCCCCTCCCCTCCTCCCGCCCCCACCCCCCGCCATGCTAACCAGCGACCGCGCCAGAGGAGCGCATCGGAGCACGACCGAGCACGACCGCCTCCTCTCTCTCCCCGCCGTTAACCCCCGCCGTGGCCCGGGTCACATTCGACTAGAGCGGCCCGTTAAATCGACCCCCCCCCCCCGGGCCCGACCCGCTCGTATATCTAAAAAGGCCTCCTGTAGGGGTGGGATTAAAATAATAATGGGTTCTGCACAGTGAGCGCTGAGACACCCGAGCCCTGAGCACTGCCCCCCTGATGGGAAGCCATGGCTCAGGTGACCTGGGTTCGAGAGGCGGAGCGACTACTGTGTGAAAGTAGTTGCTACACATGGTAGTGTGAAGCAACTAGCGACGGGGGGGGGGGGGTCACTCGGCCGTCGTCCCCCACCAGAACGGGAGGTCAGAGAGTTGTCCTGCCGTGTTAAAGACCACTGGAACCCCTTCCTTCCTCTCTAGAAAACTTCTCCTCCTCCTTCCCCTGCCTCTTCCCTCTGTTTTACCTCCTCCAACCATTTCCCCCCTTCTCTTACAAATTTCTCCTCTTACTCTCTACACTTTCCCCTCCTCCTCTTTCCTCCTCTCCCCCTTTCCTCATCTCACACAGTCTTCCTCCTCCTCTTCCCCTACTCCTCTTCCTCCCCCTCTTCCTCTCCCCGTCTCCCTCTTCTCCTCCTCCTCCTCCTCCTCTCCCCTGTCTCTCTTATCTGTTCGTTAAAACGGGAGGGAGTCAAACAGCTCTGCGCGGCGCAGCGCACATCTGCTGAACAGAAGCATCCAATCACCAGACAGCAGCAACAAATCAGCTGACAGGAAGCCCCTCGTCACAAGGACACACCCAGAGAAAGAGAGACAGAGAGAGAGAGAGAGAGAGAGAGAGAAAGAGAGAGGGAGAGAGAGAGACAGAGACAGAGACAGAGACAGAGACAGAGACAGAGGGAGAGGGAGAGGGAGAGGGAGAGGGAGAGGGAGAGGGAGAGGGAGAGGGAGAGGGAGAGAGACAGAGGGAGAGAGACAGAGACAGAGACAGAGACAGATGGTGAGGAAGAGAGAGAGAGAGAGAGAGAGAGAGACAGAGTGAGAGGTAGAGAGAGAGACAGAGGGAGAGGGAGAGGGAGAGAGAGAGAGGTCAGGTACCTGATAAGGGACAATGCTCTCATGGGCTGTTCCCCATCTCCGGGCCTCTTTCCCTGCGTTGAGGTAGTTGGCTGCTATGTGTGTGAGACAGGCCACCTGAGAGAGAGAGAGAGAGAGAGAGAGAGAGAGAGAGACAGAGATAGAGAGAGAGGGAGAGAGAGGTGGGGGTGGAGGGAGAGAGAGAGGGGGAGAGAGAGAGAGGTGGGGGTGGAGAGAGAGAGAGAGGTGGGGGTGGAGGGAGAAAGAGAGGGAGAGAGAGAGAGGTGGGGGTGGAGGGAAAGAAAGGAAGAGAGAGGGCGGAGGGACCGAGAGAGGGAGAAAGAGAGGGAAGAGAGGGAAAGCTTTAAATCTGTGATCCGTCAGTGAGCTCGTTATGCCCCGCTGTTTGGTGGGTCCGAGTCCGATTCGCAGCTTCTACATGGCAGAACAACACTGCGCCTCCATCCGCCTCCCAAAAGCTTACTTCCCAAGTATTGGTTCAGTCAAGAAACACATCCAGCACACCTATTTATTAAATTAATGTTAATTGGAATGGAATTTTAGACTTGGCATAGGCATCTCTGCTCAGGTTGGCACTCCCAGATGTAAACACCAGATATAACTGGATATAGACTGATACAGTATATAAAATATATAAAAGCTTAATGACACAATACTGTGTTCCCTCACTCACAGTACTGTCCTCTGCCTATCACATTTCAGAGTCTATCCCATCATGTTTTGCCTACTGAATATCATCCATGATTACCAGTTTATCTCAAGTTTACAAACAGCCCATTTAGAAGGTTATGTGATGACTCAGTGTGTTTTCACATGAGAAGCCAGGCCTCCTGGAGCGAGGTTACAAGCCCACAGGGAAGAGAGGAAGGGAGGGAAGGGGAAAGGAGAGGAGCGGAGAGGAGGAGAGAGGAGGGAGGGGGGGATCTGGAGCAGAGGAAAGGCCTGTTTACGACCCCCCAGTGAGGCTTGGTGAGGGAGCAGACAGCTGAGACAATAACACCCTGCAACGTCAACAAGCTGTACTGCTCCCCGGAGGACGCTGGCTCTAATGGCGGAGAGCAGAGGAGCACCAGTGTGCCCAGATCAAAGACAGGAGTGATGATTTAATATCAGAGGAGAGGGGGAGGGAGGGATGAAAGCATGAAGGGATGGAGAGATGAATGGAATCTCTAAATAAGACCTCTTATTCCCCATCAGTCCAGTTTCTTTATAGGAAGGATGTACTGTACGTGTGTGTGTGTGTGTGTGTGTGTGTGTGTGTGTGTGTGTGTGTGTGTGTGCGCGTGCGTATACGTGTGTGTGTGTGTGTGTGTGTGTGTGTGTGTATGTGTGTGCGTGTATGTATGAGCGCAAAGGTGAGTAGACGAGACAGCGGGCGCCAGACGCTTAGATTCCTTTCTAACCGATGGAGTGTTAGAAAAATCAGTTTACACAATGACCTTTCTCTCACCTCACCTCTCTCCTGCCCCCTCCTCTCCTGTAATCTCCTGTCCTCTTCTCCTCTCTCCTGTCCCCTCCTCTCCTGTACTCTCCTCTCTTGTCCTCTTCTCCTCTCTCCTGTCCTCTTCTCCTCTCCTGTCCTCTCCTGTCCTCTTCTCCTCTCTCCTGTCCTCTCCTCTCCTGTCCTCTTCTCCTCTCTCCTGCCCTCTCCTCTCCTGTACTCTCCTCTCCTGTCCTCTTCTCCTCTCTCCTGTCCTCTCCTCTCCTGTACTCGTCTCCTCTCTCCTGTCCTCTCCTCTCCTGTACTCTCGTCTCTCCTCTCCTGTCCTCTTCTCCTCTCCTGTACTCTCCTCTCTCCTGTCACTCCTCTCCTCTCCCTGTCCTCTCCTCTCCCCTCTCCTCTCCTGCCCCCCTCCTGTCCTTCCCTCTCCTCCTCCTCCTCCTCCTCCCATCCTCTCCTCTGACAGGATGAGCTGTGATCTCTCCATCAGGTGTCACTGGGGCGTGCGGCAGCGCTGGTCTCTCTGGCCGCCAGACAGGCCAGCAGGGATGACACTGTTGCTGTTGGGACGTGCTTTATGTCCCCCCCCCTGTCCCTCTCTCGTCCCCTCTCACGTCGTAATGCTGAGCCCGTCTGACAGCCCAGACTCCCTCTCGCTCTCCCTCTCTTAATGAATGTATTACATATGTGAGGACGCCTCAATAAGAGAACATTAAAGACAATCTCTCTCTCTCTCTCTCTCCATCTCTCTCTCTCTCTCCATCTCTCTCTATAAGGCAGGCCACGTACTGTAGAGTATAAGGTATGGTAGCTGCAGCCTCAGAATGGAACCAAGGCTGTGGCCCGTAGTGTATAGACTACTCCGTTTGGTCCATACATCAGTTCTTATTGCTTCTTTAATGTAAGGAATGCGGACTATAGGATCAGCTCACTGAGTCTCACTCACATATGTTCTCACTCATCATTGTCTAAAAGGAACAACTGATCCTAGAGCAGCACTCCTACTCTTGAGGAAGATGGGACATTGTCTTTCACAATGGGAACCAGCTTGGTTGGCTGGTTGGTTAACTGGCTGACTGGTTGGTTGGCTGGTTAACTGACTGGTTGGTTAACTAGTTGACCGGCTGGTTGGCTAGTTAACTGTTTGGCTGATTAACTGGTTGACTGGCTGGTTGGCTGTGAGTCCTGAAGTCAGCAGGCACCAGATGAACCCAGATACTCTCTCCCTCCTCGAAAGGATATGGCCTCATCTAACACACACACACACACACACACACACGCCCTACAAATACACTTCCCGCCCAGCTTGACATAGATTTATTAAAGCCCCTCCAATAAATATTGCGGCCTGACACAGCAATCCCTCCATCTCAGCAAAGCAAAGACTCTCTTCCTCCCTCCAGATTCGCCCAGACAATCTCTTTCCCTTCTCTCTCTCTCTCTCTCTCTCTCTCTCCCCCTCAGGCTCAGAAAATATTAGCTTGGTTATTCTCTGCGTGTTCGGAACCAGAACACACAGGCTGTGGATGAGGGCTCTATTTCAGCCTCTCTCTCTTCCTCTGTGGTTTTCTTGGAAACCACAGCGGCCCCGTCTATCCCAGCAAAGCCCCGGGTCAACCGCCCCACGCCGGCGCATGAGCGCTCAGCCTTTCATTGTTTAAGTCCGTCCAAAGTGGGGATCTCCTCAGACGATCACAGGGGCTCAGCAACATGTAAGCAGTACGCCTCCCAAGCCAGCCCGGATAAAGCCAAGCCTCAGCTCCGAGCATGGGATTCGGCACGCACCGACGATCCAGCACTGCCGATTTAAGTTCTCCGTGAATGTGAAGTGACAGTGGGCCGACGGATTATTCCAGCCAGTGAACGGCGCGTCGAGCCCAAAGCGAGTTGTGAACGGCGGCTGTGACGCGCTGCGACAGCCCACCTGTGGGTAAACGCTCCCGTCTTCGCTGGTCGTCAGACGCCGCCCGCCGTTCGCATTGAGAATGCTTTACCTGGTTCAATACAGTTTTTCTCGTCGCCAGATGTGTGAGGGAGGGGGGGGGGGGTTCTATAGGGTCTGATAGATGGATGAACTGTATTAGTGTATTGTTCTCGCTCCGGTGAACTTTCACATCGTTCAAGAGAGTTCTTCAGGGGTGGAACGGTCCAATCCCGTGGAGACCTCTGGGGTGGAACTAACCAATCAGGCTGCGTGTCCCTTGGCTGCTACCCCCACCACTCCAGGGATGTGGTTTTGGGAGGCTGCCTCAGTAACACAATTGTTTGTATCGCTCTGTTGTGGTCGAGGGCGTCTCTTTCCTTTCTTTCTCTCTTGTTCTTTCTCCTCCTCTACCCCTCAGACATTTATAATTGGTTTCAGGAATCACTCGACCAAATATCTTTATTATCTCTCTCTCTATTCTCTATCTCTCTCTCTCTCTCTCTGTCTCTCATATTTGACATCTTTGTTTTCCCTATCCCTGGCTGCCCCCCCCCCCCCCGTGTTGTGGAATGTTGGGGCAGGGTCGAGTGGATGTTGTGTAGATGTTGAGTGGATGTTCGGTGGATTTTGTGAATGTTGTGTGGATGTTGAGTGGATGCTGAGTGGACGTTGAGTGGATGCTATGTTGGTGTTGGGTAGACGTTGTGTGGACGTTGGTTGGTTGTTTGAGTGGATATTTGAATGGATGTTGAGTGAGTGTGGAGTGGATGTTGAGTCGGTGTGTTGTATGGATGTTGAGGGAATGTGTTGTGTGGATGTTGAGGGAGTGTGTTGTGTGGATGTTGAGGGAGTGTGTTGTGTGGATGTTTAGGGAGTGTGTTGTGTGGATGTTGAGTGGGTGTGTTGTGTGGATGTTGGGGGACTGTATTGTGTGGATGTTGAATGGGTGTGTTGTGTGGATGTTGAGGGACTGTGTTGTGTGGATGTTGAGGGAGTGTGTT
>NC_140235.1:23906785-23946785 GCF_949987555.1 Borostomias antarcticus | reverse complement strand
CCATTCCTGCTCCCCTCCCAGCTTGCTTCTATCCCTGTCTCTCTCCTTGCCTCCCTCATCCCCTCTCTCCACCCCCCCGTCTCTACCTCCTTCCTCCACCCTCCCTTCCACTCCCACCTTCCTCCCTCCCTCCCTTCCATCTCGGCTCACCTCTCTCTCTCTCTCTCTCTCTCTCTCCAAGGTTAACAGCTACAGGGTATCACACAGTGGATCACATCCAGTTTATTCTACCAGAGCCGATGTCAGCAAATCTGGCCGCTGTTCATTCCTGTCCGTTAGGCTACATCCAGCCACACATTAGCTTCAGCTCCCCGGAGAGGCACCGCGGAGCTAACCACCGCGGAGCTAACCAAGTGGCGGTCGGGTTCGAACCTCTGCCGGGATGCCTACAGCTAACGCATAAGCGGTCGTGCTCACGCGCCACGCTGCCACAACTGCAGCGGAGGAGTCGAGGGCTTACCGACATATACGGAGTATAGCTAGTTCCCTTTAAATCATCACACACAGTATTCACTTCTTAACCGCCACTGGTGTAAAAATGGTAAATGGACTGCACTTATATAGCGCTTTTGTCCAAAGCGCTTTACAATGAAGGCCTCTCGTTCACCCATTCACACACACATACACACACCGATAGCGGCAGCTGCCGAGCAAGCTGCAAGGCCTGCTCATTGGGAGCAATTTGGGGTCTAGCGTCTTGCCCAAGGACACTTCGACGTGTGGACAGGAGGAGCCGGGATTCGAGCCGCCGACCCTACGGTCACCGTTCTACCTCCTGAGCCACAGCCGCCCCCGCGCAATGAAAAAACAAAAACTGCACAATGTCTGCTAATTAGTCTCCAGTCACCGCTGCATCACAGCTGCCTAGCTACGGCCAGAACTCGGGGCACGCGTGAAATACTGCCGACCTGGTCACTCCCTGGCCCTCTGGTCTGACGCAATCAACCAATCAGCGGAGGATAAATCACAACAAGCACACCGCGAGAGGCCCCGGTCGGCCTAAATCAGGCCCGCTCATTAGCCGAGCCGAAACCTCCGTCAGGCCGCCGCGTGCGCTCCACATCAACGTTGTGGATGGGTTCCCCCCTGCGCTTGATTGCAGCATGGGGACTGCAGCGTTACGTCTGTGCGACGAGGGGTCAAAACCGGGTCGTCCCCCCCCCCCTCAATGTCTCACAGTCAGACAGCGCAGCCAGGCCACATCCAGGGAACATTCAACATCTTATACGAGGTACTGAAAGAGACACTTCCAACAGCTTTTAAAAGATCTATGAAACCCGTAAATATCAGCGACCACATCAGGGCCGAGCGCCACGGCTCCGACGGTGAGACGAGGCCAAGGCTCCTTGATGTCGCTCGTCAAAACACATTAGTTAGAGATTCAGACAGAGAAGCTGTCAGCGCCGGGGCCTGAGAGAAGGGTGAATTAAACATCCCAGGATGTGCGTCATAAATCTGCCCGCTTTAACTGTCTTGACAGACACTGTTTTGATGAGGCTTCGCGAGTAACACCCCCCCCCCCCCCCCACACACACACACACACACACACAGTTTTACTGGGCCTGGGGGAGAAGAGGGGGTGGGGAGGGAGGGAGAGTGGGGAGGAGAGAGGGAGGGAGGAAGAGGACGAGCAGGGGTGAACAAGGGCGAGGCGAGGGAGGAGAGGAGGAATGGAAAGGGGAGGATGATGAGAAGAGAAGACGCGGGAATGAGGTAACTCCAGCTATCTCCCAGATAAGTGCAAGCCACGAAGGAGCCACTGTTGAAGCGTATGTACAGCAGTGTACCATCTATCAATTTTAAAGCCATTTTTGAAAGGTTGGCTCACAATATATGACAATCAATCACAACTTTGAATGGTTAATAGTATATAATAGCACCCAAAACTCTTTTAAATATTTATCAGGAAATTGCAGGAAATGTTTGCAAAGTCACCAGCTGCCACTGTTCTGGAGAGACTGAGGTAAAGTAGAGACCGTTGTGTCTGCGTTTCGGAGCCTTCTCTAACACCAGGGAGTGTGGAGGCAGACCACCTGACTGACCCCCCACTGCAGTAACTGGTCGTGTACCATGTGGATTCACCGTGGTGTCAGGCTCCATCTAGTGGCCGACGAGGATAACTGCGTTCTAGAGCTTTACTAGGGACAGGGGGCGGTCTCCGGTCTAGGTGTAGGTACCCGAGATGGAGCAGTAGACCAGTCGGGGGTTGGTCCGGCTGACGTCGTAGTAGCCCAGGCCCATGTCCTGCAGCTTCCCAGGCAGGTAGTTCTCCACCAGCACGTCACATACACCTGCCATCTTAAAGGGACATTACAATCAAAACTTTGGCTCTAAAGAACTAATAGGTAAGATAGCAAAAAGGATCAATTCTGTTTATTGTAGCATCCGATAGGTAGCCAAAGGCTATTGTGTTGTGTGGTGATATACAAAACTGCTTGAAAGTATGTGAACCCTCCAGACATGGTCATTGTTTTTGTACAAACATGTAAAATAACCTTAGTAAATGTACATCCAAACACCAATTTCCAAATAATGGACACAAACAAAAGAAAATATGCATTTTCATTATTTCTTCAACAAAAGTGGTTTATCACACAAAAACTGATTTGATATTTTATATGTGCAAAAGTATGTGAAGCATTTTAGTTTGTGGTACCTCCTGCAGCCATTACTTCAACCAAACGTCTTCTGTGACCAAACGTCTTCTGTGACCAAACATCTTCTGTAACCACTGACCTGTCTCTCACATCTGCTCTGGGGGACATTTGCCCACTCCGCCTTTCAGAGCTCAGCCAGTTGAGAGAGGTTGGAAGGACATCTGGAATGTACCGCCCGCTTCAGGTCTAGCCACGGCATTTCTATTGGATGGAGGTCCGGACTTCGACTAGGCCAATCCAGAGTACGAATTCTTTCTTTCAAGCCATTCCTTTGTAGTTTTGCTGGTATGCGTTGGGTCATTGTCTCGTTGGCCCCAACTCCCTGAGTGACAGCAGGAGATTCTGATCAAGAACTTGTTGGATGTTTCTCCAAACATGTTTTTTTTTTTATTGTGACCAAATAATTCTATCTTGGACTCCAGAGAATGGACTTCCAGAAGGCGTCTGGACAGATGAGTCCAAGCAAGAATGTCATGTCTATTCAATTTTCCTTCGATTGTAGGCGCAAGTACTGTCCATTTACCTCAGATGCTGCCAGAGAGGTCTGCAGCTCCCTAGAGGTGATGTGGTGGTGATGGGCCTTTACCTGATTTATTATTTTTCTGGTGCTTCTTGGTGATAGTTGTGATGGGCGTCCACTTCAAGGAAGAGTTGCGGTAATGCTGAACGCTCTCCATTTGTAAATGATTTGTCTTACAGTGGATGGACGGAGCTGGAATCTTTTGGAGATGGTCTTATAGCTTTTCCCGGACTGATGGGCTGTCAGTACCTTCTTCCTGATGTCCTCGGACATATCCTTTCCTCTCTGCATTTTTGATCTGTGTGGGTGCACCTTGGCACTACAGTGGTTTGGTTGGTTTCCTTTCTCTTTTAATCTGTGTTGCCCAACCCTTTTCCTAAGGATGTCTCATTTGATTGGTCTGTTTAGTTGATTAATTAAACACCCACATGTGTTTCACCTGAATCTGTTACCTACTTTACTTTACCAATGCAGCTGGGAGATCAATTACTTTTGCACATACACTAATTCCATGTTTCATTCAGTTGTCTGGCTAGTGGCTACTCACACAATGCCCTCTAAACAAATTATGCAATTGATAAACATAAAAACCTGGCATTTAATATAAAACCGGTGATGATAAAATAAGAAAATCATGGTAAAACAACAGAACTCTAAACTGCTCAAGGGGTTCCCATACTTTCAAGCAGCACTGTATAACAGTAGGCATACAGTATCTTAACTGCCAGGTGAATGAAGGGGTTTGCATCGGCCAGGAACTGCACAGCATCACAACACAATAACCCCATGTCTGTCCAGATCCCTACCTCTAAGATGATCTGGACTCCTCTGGGGTCCTTCAGGTTCACAGCGATGCTCTGCAGTCAGAGAGGATAATAAAAGCCCTGTGTTAAACTGTGTGTTCAGAGGTCAGACAGGGGCACACACTTTACCACTGAACACCTGAGCAAAGGTTTACTCTGCTAAAAATGTGTGAGCCTTAAACTAATAGTTACAGGACATTGTTTGATGAAGCTACAGGACAGCTACAGAAGCTACAGAAGCTCAATAAGTCCGGACTCCGGTCCGGATCCGGATTGAGCCACAACTGTCTCCAAACTCTGAGCAAATTATACTTTTCATAGTATTATTTCCAAGACATCACCACAACGAGTCAAAATTCTCTACTTTCTCTGCTGCAAGCAGGACTTTGAATGTCCTCTACTTCAAGGGGTTGGCGTTGGCAGTGTTGCCAGATTTGGAAGCTTTCCGCCCATGTGCGCTACCTTTGATGACATTGGGCAGTTGGGAAATTGTCTATCCAATATGGCAACACTGGGTCATGTGAGTTGGCAGTGCAGATCATAGACATTATTGATTAACCTGTAGAGAGTTGACAGCGCAGCTAATGTTTCGTCTGTAGTTAGCTAGTAGCTAGCCTGATGTTAGTTTTAGCCTCAGTTATTTTCTAGTGTAACTACAATGGCATGTTCAATAGTGACCAAAAGAAAAGTCAGCAATGAAAATAAACAATTCAAAGATGAATGGATGAAAAACATGCCTTCATCCTCCCTCCAACAAGCAATTTGAAACGCCACCATGAAACTAAACAGTCATTTTGAAGAAACCTTTCCTCAGAATTCAGAGCTAAGAACCAGAAAAATCAACAGGCTGAAATAAGACAGGAGGAGAGGAGACAGAAGGAGAGGAGAAGAGACTGGAGAAGAGGAGACAGGAGGAGAAGAGACAGGAGGAGAGAAGAAGAGACAGGAGGAGAGGAGACAGGAGGAGAGTAGAAGAGATAGGAGAAGAGGAGACAGGAGGAGAGGAGACATGATGAGAGGAGACAGGAGGAGAGGAGACAGGAGGAGAGGAGAAGAGACAGGAGGAGAGGAGACAGGAGGAGATGAGAAGAGACAGGAGGAGAGGAGACTAGAGAAGAGGAGACAGGAGAAGAGGAGACAGGAGGAGAGGAAGGAGACAACACGAGATGTGTGTGTGTGTGTGTGTGTGTGTGTGTGTGTGTGTGTGTGTGTGTGTGTGTGTGTGTATTAAGTATGTAGAGGAAATGTCTTCTGAACCTTTTTGTTTCTGTTGACGCTGAGGAAGTAGGCGCTCTCTTCACCCACGAACGGAGGACCCCAAGCTCTGGTGTCATCCCCCGCACCTGTCTCACACACACACACACACACACACACACACACACACACACACACACACACACACACTACCATAATGAGAGTGGACTAGGGTACACATTTATTCTGCAGATCTATCTATTGTGGCTCCAGTACACCTCTATGTCCTCCACGCTCACCTGGTCTCTCCACCTTGATGATCTCAGCTCCCAGGTCACCCAATATCATGGTGGCAAACGGACCAGCCAGAACCCTGCAAGAGCACGCACACACACACACACAGATACACACACACACACACACACAGATACACACACACACACACACACACACACATGCATGCAGCCACACACACACACACATGCAGACACACACAAACACAAAGGATCAGTAATGTCATAATAGTCTTACATAATCACCATTTAATCCTGAGCAGAGACCTGTCAGGGAATGGTGATCGTATTACCGCCATAATAACTCTCATCCTACCTCGTCAAGTCCAGGACTCTGGTGCCCTCGAGTGGCCGAATGTTGTCATCTGCAGCAGAGAAATTGGATGGGTCACTGTCAAAAAGTACGAGTGATTCAACCTAAAGGCAAGCTGCTGTAGACCTACTAGCCACCTCAAAATGATGACTTAGCTAACTATCATTATTGTGGCGCTGACAAACTTCCAATATAGTAAGTTTTATTTATACAGCACATTTCAAGATACAGTCACAGTGTTTTCCAGTCAAATAAATAGCAAGACAACAGCAGCATAAACATTAAAACAAATCAACAACACAAATTAAAAAGTACTGTAAGTACTAAAGTAGGCCAAGATAAACACAGGCACGAGAAAATAAACCTCATGAGACAGAGCAACGGGAACAGACCTATGGTTGAGCTTCATAGCTAGTTCGTTTTCATAGAATGATGCAGTCATCTAAAAGCTGAAGTGATTTAAAGGGACAGCTTCACGTGCAGCAGTTGATTGACAGACAGCTGTGTGACAGCCCCACTCGATATGCACTTCAGTCGCGAGGACACGTTTGCAAATACCTGGCTGCGCGCTTGTCAGTGGCCTTCTGAAACTCGTGCGTGTAGTCGGGTGTGGCCAGTGAAAAGTCGGTTTTATTCCGATTGGTCTGAAAGCAGACAGAAAGCCTCTAGAAAACGTGAACGTTGTAGTCCCCGACATGATAGTTTGGCCCCAGTGTCGCAACGGGATAGCACCGCGACCCGTCGCTAGCAACACTGCCATCTACCGCCATTTAGGCCAAGCCTACTTTAATAAGTCACCTCGATTTGTTTAACTTGGTTCGCCGGCTGGGCGGGATTTTCCCCGTGTTGAATAATACCTCCATGGTTGAAACACAACCAAACAATATCCCAACAATTATAGAGAATCTCTGGCTAAACTATTGGAACCTAGGGAGACAAGACTCAATGACAACTGGATTGGTCAATCAAATTGTTTAGTGAAGCGATCAGCTCAACCACAAAATTAAAACCACCTGCCTTGTATAAAACATCTGGCCCTAGTCAAGTTTTTGATATTAGCTTTTTATAGCCCTGTAGTAACTAATGATGTAGGCTAATAGACTACCAATAGTGTAATAATTCCCAATAATGTGATCCATTTTTATTTTTTAATGTAATAAAAATGTATCAAGCAAATCAAAGCTTTATTTGTATAGCGCATTTCATACCCAGAGGCAACACAATGCGCTTTACAGATTACAAGGGAGGTGGGCATATGGCCCACTCTCTACATATTCCAGAGGGAAGCAAAAAAACAGTAATAAAAATGTAAGTAGCCTACTGTACTTTATTGATCCCTGGGGGATTTGCGTGGTTGCAGCCTCAAAGACAATACAAAACAATCACATACAATTTTACAGTAGATAAAAAATGTCAGATGCAATATAGAGTAAATACATATATACAGAAATCCACACATTATACCAGAGGACATCTTCAGAAGTGGAGTCCATGTCTCGATGGCTCAGAGCTGTTTTGGCAGCACAAGGGGGACCTACACAATATTAGGTGTGTGTGTGTGTGTGTGTGTGTGTGTGTGTGTGTGTGTGTGTGTGTGTGTGTGTGTGTGTGTGTGTGTGTGTGTGTGTGTGTATTCATACAGCACAGGAAGACTAGCAGACTTATATATACATGATTAAAAACACAGACATGAATGTCTAGATCTAAAAGAAAGACAAATGTCAATTGCACTTAACACAATCAAAAAGGCAGTTAATGACAAGCACAGATAAAATAAAAGTATAAATCAACCTTCATTCTCATTACAAAGCACAGTTCCAACCACACTAGGCTTCCATTCACTTGCATGTGTGCCCAACTGTCATCTCTTTCCTTCAAAAGAACATTTTGCTATTCTCCTCCTGTTCCCTTTCTTTCTCATCAATCTTATCTCTTTCCCTTCTTCCCTCTCCCTGTCTCTTTAACCTTACCTCCATCTTTCCCTCCATCCCTCTTATTTCTCCCTCCCCTTCTCCATCCTCTCTCTCTCTCTCTCTCACCATCCCTCCAAGATGGCCGCACATCACTTTGTGCATTGTCTGAAAGCAGCTTGGCACTTGGCCTCAGAAGCCCCGCCCCCTGCCATGGCCCTCTGGCCTGGCAACTTGTCTGCACCTCATGACTAAGGTACATGACGAGGGGGTCCCTAAAGGGGTGGGAGATCTGTCTGTGTCCGTTGCTGCAGCGTCCTCCCTGTTACGCAGGGGGGTTACGGTCTGTAGGTGCTCACACTGGTGGGCGCGTGGCGAGTGAAAACACAAAACGTACCCAACTACAGAAATAGGTAAAACACAAAATCGGGGTGTTTATTTGCTACTCCAAAAGAAAATAATCAAGAAATCAACGCTAATGAACAGACAGGGGGAACACGATACAACGACATAGACAAGTAGGGTACGGGTACGCGCAAAGGGGAGGAGAAGTTCCTGTGCGAGAGGCGTGCCTAAAACAAACTAGAAATAACTGCCTTGTGGTTCGGAGGCCTCTGCCAGCAAGTGAAGTTACAGTTTATATCAATGTCTGTCAAGACCCATACAAGGTAGTGAAGACTTTGAGGATCGGTCTACAGAAACCAAACGTTGAGCAATCGGGGGAGACAGACAAACATTGAGCCCCCGGAGGGGAGGCAGACAGGAACAGAACGGTGAACAAAACGGACACGGGACACCACACTAACGCACAAGTGTGGGGACGCCACACCTCCACACCACCACCAGGGAGCAACGCTCTGGGACACTGGTGCCCAGGAGAGGCTCTGTCTGGGCCGGGGACATGTCACCTCTGACCCAGAAGGTGAACTCTGACCTCCAGGGCCCCTGGTCCAGTATTGGTCGACCTCCACCTTCAGGGTTTGCCGCTACCTCTTACTGGAGGAGCGATCGTGGTGTCTGACCCAGCCTGTAGGAGCTGGAGAGAGAGAGAGAGAGAGAAGTGGCCGATTAATCTATTGAACCTAAGCATCTTCCAACTGTTTTTTTCCAATACACACTTCTGCTCTCTCTCTCCATCAGGTCAGAGTGCCTGTCTGTCTGTCAGTTTATCTGTCTGTCTGTCTGTCTTGTCTGTCTGTCTGTCTGTCTGTCTGTCTGTCTGTCTGTTTATCTGTATGTCTGCCTGTTTGTCAGTTTATCTATCTGTCTGACTGTCTGTTTATCTGTCTGTCTGTCAGTTTATCTGTCTCTCTTTCTGCCTGTCTGTCTGCCTGTCTGTCTGTCTGATCAGAGGGTGATGACATGTCTACATACAGCGCGGGTGTCCAGGCGGTCTGGGGTTGCTGGCACTGCTGCCAAACGACGACTGGAAGTTATGGATGGTCTCCTGTAGGATCTGCCTCTCTCGGCCCTGGACACACACACACACACACACACACGCACACACACACACGCACACACACGCACACACACAGGCTTAGATCGCAACTATTAAAATCTGTCAAGACTCCAATTCAAGGTGTTAATGTCAGGCTACTTTTTGCTGAATACTTCACATCCATAGAACAGCTAAAGGAACATGGAGACAACAGCACACCTTCCCTGCGTTGAGTTCCGAGATGGCAGCCAGGATCTGGTGTCTGGGACCGTCTGTCCTGATACCCAGCTCCTTCAGATCCCCGTCAGTCAGGGTCAGGAATGCTTCCATATCCACCTGGAGGGGGGGGGGGGTGACAGAGGAGAAGAGAAGTGATATTGCAGATACGGGTTTTATGCTGCGTTCCATTTGTATCGGAAACGTGGGGATTCCCAGGCTCGCCGTCAAGGTTGTCATCTTACAAAGATGGGGCGAAAGTGGGTTTTCACATTCAACTGGGATGTAACGTCGTTCCGGGCACCAAATCCGGAGCTCCAATACAAATGGAACGTATTACAGCATTAGAGGGCACAGATATGAGTTACAGACAGAAAAAGGTGGGGAATAAATGTAAAATAATGGTTTTTGATAGCGACTGACTTCATCTATGCATTTTGACTGACTGGTAGGAACATTGGCGTGGCAGTGTGGGTAATATTATATACCTCTTGTTCCTCAAATATGGGCTGGTATTTCTCCAGCGAGAGCTTCTTCAGGATACTGGACAGCTCATCTAGGAGAGGACAGACACGGACGTCAGGCACTGCTACATGTTGGATCTATCCATCCATCCATCCATCCCTCCATCCATCCATCAATCTATCCATCCATCCCTCCATCCCTCCATCCATCCATCAATCTATCCATCCATCCATCCATCCATCCATCCATCCATCCGTCCATCTATCCTACATTACCGGCCTACCTTCCTCCCTCCCACCATCAATTTTTCCTCCTTCCTTCCTTTCCCCTTTACATCAGCCCCTCCCTCCATCCCTCCCCCTCCTTCCCTCTCTCTCCCTCCCCCCCCCTCCCTCTCACCCTCATCCGTGATGGTGCCGCTGCTGGACCCGCCGCTGCTCTTGGAGCGTGGGTGGGAGGAGGCAGAGGAGAGGGAGTCGCCGGCCAGAGGTTTGGGCGTAGGCGAGGGGGAGGGGGTCAGGGTGGGGGAGGTGCTCTTAGACGTGGATGAGTTCCCCGACTGAGGCCTCTTCTTCAGATCCAGCTTCTGGAGGAAGAGAGACATGAACCCGTTTGTGTATTTAATATTCTGCTGATACGTGGGAGCACTATGGACAGCAACTAAATACTGTCCATCTGCTATTACTCCAGCTTAGCCCGTCCAATCAACTTATCTGCTAGGTTTGTTACTCAGAGGAGCAAGCAATAATTGGCCATTTAGTCCATTGTATGCCCGTCTTCCGCCCATAGCAGACATGTTGTGTTTGGCAAGTCCCGTCGGAATGATGGTGGAGAACAGAACACACTAAAGTTGGGCAATGCTAAGCAATGGAAAAATAATTCTACAGTAGACTGGTGTGAGGTAATAGTTCAGTGTTTCTATCAGGGCAGCCGCACTAATTCTGGGCAAAGCTGCAGCTTCTTGCAGCTGATGAGCAGGCAAGATAATTCTAGAGTAGGCAGCTGGAACGCTGGGGGCAGGGTTCTATTCGGTTCTATTCGGTGCAGTATTGGCAGCCGTATTTTATATTAAAATGAGACAAAACGTAAATGAATAAAAAATATGTCCCTGTCACGGTCTGTCCGGGACCCCTGCGGATACCCGTGCCAAATACAAACAGAAGAGACACGGACAGACAGCGGAAAGTCTCTGACCCGTCGGGAGTGGACGTTGCTGGCCACCAGGCTGGGGGTGGAGTGGACGTCAGGGAGGCTGAGCTCAGGCAGGCTGGGCCCAGGGACGGAGCTCTGTGGCTGGGCAGGGGTGAGAGCCGAGGCGGGAGCAGGACCAGAACCAGGACCGGCACCGGGACCAGGGGTCTGGCTGGGCACTTCCACAGTCTGGGTCTTGGGATCCAGCAGTCCTGCGGCTCTCTTCCTCTGGGCCGCGATCTGAGACAGCACGCTGTCGGCACTGCCCCCTGGGTAAAAAGATGAATAGGGTCAGTGCTTTGGAAGCGGTGAGAAAGATGGAGGGAGATTAGACAGATGGATAAAGTGTGTGCCTGACAGTATGTGTGTGTGTGTACGTGTGTGTGTGTGTGTGTGTGTGTGTGTGTGTGTGTGCATGCTGGGTGTGTGCATGTGTGAGTGTGTGTGCGTGTACCTGAGCGGTTGTGTGAGTCAGGCCCGTGGCGGTTGACCCCGGCCAGACCGTTGGACCCCCCAGAGGAGTGGGGGGAGTGGTAGTGACCCGAGTTCGAGGGGGAGGACGAGGAAGGGCCTTTAGAGATGCTGGGAAACTTGATGGATCTGCTCACCACACGACTGATGGAGGTCTGACACACACACACACACAATTTACAAACACACACAAAATTTACACACATACACACACACAATTTACACACATACACACACACACACATTTACATGTGCACACACACGTACATACACACACACAGATATATATAATAACAGCATAAACATAAGCACACAATTGCCAATTCCGGATTTCCACACACATAATATGCTCCCACAAAGTAGTCCCAATTTCAAAAACCACACATACTGACACACACTCAATGTGAGCAAACGCACACACACACACACAACCACGCACACACTCACAATGTCGGAGTTGCCGCTGCTGTTGAAGTTGGCCTTGCCGGGCCGCGGGGGCATGGGGAGGCGGGGGGCGTCGCTCTTCCCCTCCTTCAGCACACGCGAGCGGTCCGAGTTCCACGCCTCAAAGTTGGACGGCGGCAGAAAGGGCGGGATTACGGCCTTCAGCTTGTCATTGGGCAGACGGGTCAGCGGCGCGCCGTTCCTCAACTGGAGGGGGGGGGGGGGGGGGAGGGAGAGAGAGAGATGGAGAGAGAAAGGGAGGGGGGAGGGAGAGAGAGAGAGGGAGAGACAAAGAGAGTGGGAGAGAGACAGATAGAGAAAGAGAGAAGAGTGAGTGTGTGTGTGTGTGTGTGTGTGTGTGTGTGTGTGTGTGCGTACGTGCGTGCGTGCGTGCGTGCGTGCGTGCGTGCGTGCGTGCGTACGTGTGAAGAGAGCAAGCAAGAGAGTGTGTGTGAGAAAAAACAAAACAGCAAGGCCAAAGAGAGAAAACCAGACCGCTCTGATATTCCGGAGATTCTACCATGGTGGAGATCAGAAAGTCGTCCTTCTCCGCGGCCGTTCTGCCCAGACCTACGACAGAATCCCTGTTAGCTTCCAAACAAACTGACAGGCAGCTCAGAGAAAACTACACTACGTTTGTGCGTTCTCTCACAAACTCTGCCAACTCGAGTGCTCTGTGTTTCTGACTTGAACAATGGGACCCCCTTCGCAAGATGGAGACCAACCACAGTTTGAAAACATGAAATTCTCCATCCAAAGGTGCTTCAGAGAACTGTAGCTGTTTTCTAGGGAACGGTACTTTAAAATGAACAGTTGCCTGGTTTGATTGACACAAAGCATCATTCAGTAGGACACTGCTGAATGTGTCATCTAATGGCTGTCCTTGCTCTTAGCTGTCCACACACACACAGTCTCACCGGTGTCCTTGCTCTTGGCGATCCAGGCGGTGCCAACGTCGTTCACCCCCATGGCGGCAGGGGGCGCCACCATCGCTCCGTTTGCAACGCCAGACTTCCTGTCCGACTTCCTGTCTGCCTTCATGGTGGTGTCCAGCGAGGCTTCGGGGTCGTCAGGGAATGGTGCAAGCCGATTGGACGACAGGCCGTGCCTCAGTGTGTGAGTCAGCTTCAGACGACGGAAACGGTTGGACATCCTGTTCCACCACGACTACACAGGAAGAGGACAGGATGTGGACATGTGAAGTCATGTGATTGGTCAAATCAAAATTGTCTTTAGAAGAGTGAAAATGACCAGAAAATATCAATCATCACTGGTTGATGATGAATCTGCTAAATCAATACATATGGTCCAGCTGAATCCACCAAAAAGAGAATTTAACCTTTACACTATAATTACATGTTAACAACAACAACAACACACACACACATACACACACACACCTTCAGCCCCCCCTTGTCATCAGGGGGTACGGGGACATTGTTGAGAGACTGGCGGCTCTTGGAGTGGGTGAGGGGGGGTCGGTTGCGCTGCTTGGCCTTCTCCTTGTCCACCTGCATGCATACCGAGGCCAGCAGGCGCACCAGCTCTGTGTCTGGAACAGGGGGCCAGAGACCAGTAAGTAAGTCAAGTTTATTAAGCATAGCACCAGCCGGGGTCCAGACATTCGAACGCCAAATTTCTCGGTCTGGTGTAGCTGCGTAACAGGTGGTTCTCCGAGTAAAAAACAATCGACGAATGAGTGCCGCGGGATCCAGCAATTAGCCAATCAGCGCCAAGGGGCGGGAAGTTGGTCGTTGTCAAGCTATTGTCGGCTGTCAAGCTGTGCGTACAGACAATGTGATTCCCCGTTACTTGGAGAGGCGCCGCAGCGAGGGCTTCTGGGAACTCAGATTACTGGAGAGGGGGACGACTGGTAATAGTTATGAGTAGAAACAAAGTAACAGAGTGCTCTACCGTTCGTTAGCCTATGATTACATTACTGTTTCACTTCTCTCCCTGTTCCCTGTTGTCAACATCGTATATGATTGTCATGGCTATGACATCATCAGCAATGATGTTAACATCAAATCACCCCCCACCCCCATGGTAATCAGCTGTGCCCCCCCCCCCCCCCCCCGCGCCTCCCATGGTAATCAGTTGTGCAACCCCCCCCATGGTAATCAGTTGTGCCCCCCCCCTCCCATGGTAATCAGTTGTCAGACTGCCGCCATGTCAGACTGAAGTTCTCAACGGAGTGTAACGAGCTGACAATTCTGTCTGTTATCAGCGTAGTATAGTCAAGTAGTGTACAGAAGCTGGTTATCCTGAAACAGGCTTGTTCTGTTCTGACTGCTGTGTTGCTTCAACGACTCAGTGTGCTACTAACCGTTTTCTGTCTCCCCTAGTGCCTCTCTCTCTCCCTCCTATCCTCTAACCAGGTCCAGTGTCAGCTGTGGAGCTGTGGATATCGTAGTATTTAGTACACACACACACTCGTACACACAGACACACATCAGTCCACATCCGGCTTAGGCCTGGACCTGATGCTCTTAGCCTTTCTTGCTCCGAAAATTTAATTTAATGTTATTTATTGTTCTTTAAATGTTCTTAGCCATTAGACAAATATATTCCAGGAGCTTGCCCCAGGTTGCCTGTTTCAATATCTGTGTGGTCTGTATGGCTCTATGTGCTACTAACCCTGTTCTGCCTTCCCTCTCCCTAGTGCCTCTCTCTCTCCCTCCTATCTTCTAACCAGGTCCAGTGGATGCCCCACTGTCACCAGCAGACCTCCCGAAGTCCGATAGATACCCCCATGTCTGCTGTGGATGTCGTAGCATGTCCGTAGAATATTCTCTCTCCTATGATGCTTTTAGCCTCTCTCACTCTGAAATTGCCTCTCTCTCTCCCTCCTATCTTCTAACCAGGTCCAGTGGATGCCCCACTGTCACCAGCAGACCTCCCAGAGTCCGATAGATACCCCCGTGTCTGCTGTGGATGTCGTAGCATGTCCGTAGAATGTTCTCTCTCCTATGATGCTTTTAGCCTCTCTCACTCTGAAATGTAATTTAATGTAATGTATTGCTATATAAATGTTCTTAGCTGGTAGACAAACATACTCCAGGAGCTTGCTCGATAGCCTTGTTGAGAGGGGTCAGGGAAGAATTTTTACAGCTCACTTATCTGGCCCCCGGGTGATTACTGTTTTTTTGCTTCCCTCAGGAATATGAAGAGAGTGGGTCGTATGCCCACCTCCCTTGTTCTCTGTAAAGCGCATTGTGTTGCCTCTGGGTATGAAATGCGCTATACAAATAAAGCTTTGATTGATTGATTGATTGATAGTATAGCACCTCTGTTATCAGGGTAGTATAACATCTCTGTTATCAGGGTAGTATAGCACCTCTGTTATCAGGGTAGTATAACACCTCTGTTATCAGGGTAGTATAACATCTCTGTTATCAGGGTAGTATAGCACCTCTGTTATCAGGGTAGTATAACATCTCTGTTATCAGGGTAGTATAGCACCTCTGTTATCAGGGTAGTATAGCACCTCTGTTATCAGGGTAGTATAGCACCTGTTATCAGGGTAGTATAACATCTCTGTTATCAGGGTAGTATAGCACCTCTGTTATCAGGGTAGTATTGCACCTCTGTTATCAGGGTAGTATAACATCTCTGTTATCAGGGTAGTATAGCACCTCTGTTATCAGGGTAGTATTGCACCTCTGTTATCAGGGTAGTATAACATCTCTGTTATCAGGGTAGTATAGCACCTCTGTTATCAGGGTAGTATAGCATCTCTGTTATCAGGGTAGTATAACATCTCTGTTATCAGGGTAGTATAGCACCTGTTATCAGGGTAGTATAACATCTCTGTTATCAGGGTAGTATAGCACCTCTGTTATCAGGGTAGTATAACACCTCTGTTATCAGGGTAGTATAGCATCTCTGTTATCAGGGTAGTATAGCATCTCTGTTATCAGGGTAGTATAGCACCTCTGTTATCAGGGTAGTATAGCACCTCTGTTATCAGGGTAGTATAGCATCTCTGTTATCAGGGTAGTATAGCACCTCTGTTATCAGGGTAGTATAGCACCTCTCATAGACAAGTGCTTCACACAATTAAAAACACAGAATATCAGGAAGGAAGGAAGGAAGGAAGGAAGGAAGGAAGGAAGGATGGATGGATGGATGGATGGATGGATGGATGGATGGATGGATGGATGGATGGATGGATGGATGGATGGATGGATGGATGGATGGATGGATGGATGGATGGATGGATGGATGGATGGATGGATGGATGGATGGATGGATGGATGGATGGATGGATGGATGGATGGATGGATGGATGGCTGGATGGATGGATGGATGGATGGATGGATGGATGGATGGATGGATGGATGGATGGATGGATGGATGGATGGATGGATGGATGGATGGATGGATGGATGGATGGCATCGCATTACCTGGATCGTTGAGCAGCATGACCAGGTCGAAGGCTGTGAATCCATTCTTGGCCTTCAGGTTGACGTCAGCTCGCTGGCTCAACAGGAACTTCACCACATCCTTGTTCCTGTCAACACAGGAAGTACACAGATGGACAGGCAGGTGCTCCTGAGACAAATCTCACTAAGCAACGCTCACAGAAACCATTACTTTAGAATCCCATTCTTTCTCTGCTGGCTTCAAGTGAGTGAAATCAGTGTGAAAAATCAGTGAGAGAATTCTATCACAGGGACAGTTCAGTTCACAGCAGTTAGTGGGGAAGAATGAAGTTCACAGAAGTGCAACATGAATGGAATCAACTTTTTACCCGTGGTATGTGGCCTGCATGAGCGCGGTCCATCCATGGACACCATCTTGTTTGTTGATATCAGCGTTTTTCTCCACCAGGAGCTGGACCACCTCTAATTGGCCACTCACCGACGCCATCATCAGAGGAGACGCGCCGTCCTGATTGGCCAGGTTCACCTGGGCTGGGTCCTCCTCCAGGATCTCTTTCACCAGTTGGGAGTTACCTTGAGCAAACACAGGAACACTAAAAACAATACGATGTCCCATTGGTAAAGCACAGTTCAGCCAAGTCTGTGCGAGTCAAACTTACCAAGCTTCAGGGCGCTGAACACATCTGGCCTTCTCTTATCATCATCTGTGGAGGGTTTGGAGCAGACACAGAATAATGAGCCAGTGTAAAACCTCTCTGCTACAGGAACAGACAGACAGACAGACAGACAGACAGACAGACAGACAGACCGGCAGGCAGGCAGACAGATAGACCTTATAAAGACCCAGAGTAATACCTTTCTGTTACAGGACCAGACATACATACTGTACAGTATGGAGACAGAGAGTAAACCACAACTCTACGTGGTCAGACTCAGACATCTTATCCTCCCCTACACTCCACTGCTCAACTCCCTGGGAGACAAGGGAAAACACACACACACGCACTCACTCACTCTCTCTCTTCACTCACACACACACACACTTACTCTCACATAACCACTCTCTCTCACGCTCACTCTCACCCCCCCCCCCCCCCACACACACACACACACATGCACACACAGAAGTGCCAAAGGAGAGTTCTGTTGATAGAGTCAACAGAGCTCTGTCCAAAACCACCAGAGGTCACATGACTCATTTGCCAGGAAGACTCAGGGAACTTAAAGCACATGTTAATCCCTGATTGGTTAACTGACTGACTAGTTAACTGACTCACCGGTTAACTGACTGACTACTTAACTGTCTGACTGGGTAACTGGCTGCCTGGTTAACTGACTAACTGGTAAAATGGCTGACTGGTTTACTGACTAACTGGTTACCTGGCTAACAGACTGGTTAATTGTATGACTAACTGCCTGACTGGTTAACTGACTGTTAGGCTGCCCCCTGAAAGTCGACGAGTTGAATCATCAGTCGGAGACCCTTAAGTCGACAGATTCTTTAAGTCAAACAGTCGTTTCTTTTTTGCTCCACTATCAAGATGGTGGCTGGTGGACTAAGACCACTCGCTTGCCTTGTGATTTATATAGGACAGGCTGATCATTCGTTTTAGACCTAGGCTATAGCTAGCTTACCGAAGCTATTTGTTGTACAGGAAAAAGAGACTGGACACCGACATAGCGGAGGGAGGAGAAGGCAGAACAGAGCCCCTCTCCCCTCAGCTATGCGTCTAGCCCACTATGCGCCAGCAATCACGTGCATTTCCCAAACGGAATGTCACAACACAAAACTGCTTTCCTGGATCAATCTTCTTGTATAAAGAAGAAGATATCCACTGGAAAAAAACATTTTTTCGCATAGATTGAGCTCTGACGTCCGCGAAAATGCTCTAGTGACAGCCAAAACAAGTCCTTGTTGACTGCAACTCAACGCATAAGCCTATTTGTGCACGCTTCGAAATGCACAGTTGAGGAGACTATCGTCAAATCGCCCTACCGTAGGTTATGGGCAACACTGCATAAAACACATCCTAAATAGATAGACAATGTGGGCTAGATGATGCATGTATAGCAAGAAAAATAGGCATCTTTTATTGTGCTGCCTGCGCATTTGAGTTAAAAGTTTGACAGCTGTCCCGACTCCTGCGGTCTCCCCTAGGCACATGGGGAAAAAAAAGGAGGAACAAATCTTCAAATCTCTGGTTTGTACAAGAGAATCTGATTCGACTGACCAAATTCAGAGTTGGGTACAGCCCTAACTGACTGACTGGTTAACTAGCTGACTGGTTAAGTGACTGACTGGTTAGTTGTGACTGGTCAACTGACTGACCGGTTAGCTGACTGACTGGTTAACTGGCTGGAAGACTGTCTGGCAGGCTACAGTAGTTAACTCTTCAGTAGCCGAAACTAGCCAGATCAAAGGAAGCAGGTGTGTGAGGGCGTGACTCTGTAACGATGTGTGTTTTCCGTGGGACAGTAGGGACATGATGATTACAGCTCTACCTTCACCTGGGTGGCAATAACAGCCCAGCTCCAGAGCCTGCACAGCTGGGGGAGGTAACTGTAGGACACTCACATCATCACACTGTTCCTGTACTGACCATGTTAGACCTGCATCTGACCAGAACAGGGCTGACAATCTCCCTCCACCAGGAGCTCAATGTCACGGTGACATCATTCATCTAAATAAGTTACACCTGTGGTATGGTATCATTGTCATGTTTTTCTGTGTATCACACACACACACACACACACACACACACACACACAACCCTGTCCGCCACCTACCGGTCTGGGGCCGTACGGTGGTGATGGAGTCCAGGTAGTTCTTCACCTCTCTCTGCTTCAGCTGCAGCGCCAGCTCGAACGCCGTCTTCGACAGGACGTTGGTCTGGTCCGGGTCCGCTCCCCGCTCCACCAGCTGCTGGGCCACGCCCACCTGTGGAGAGGAGGAGACATGAAGCGCCAGATGGGGAAAAAGTGGGAAGAAACCCCCAAAATGTGCTTAGCTAATGAATGCCCTCAGCCTGTGTGAAAACAACGGGTACGCCCAACAAGCGAGACACCTTTCCGCTGAGCGTGGTGAGCATGAGCGCCCCCCAGCCAGTGGTCTTCTGGGAGAAGTTGACCTCCGCCCCCCACTCCAGCAGCAGGCGGACCGACGCCTCGTGACCCTGCAGGGACGCCACCAGGAGCGCCGTGATGTCCATGAACTCCCGCCCTCCTCCTCCTCCTCCTCCTCCACCTCCTCCTCCCAGGCTCCCAGCACCTCCCAGACCACAACCTTCGCTCCCAGCGAAGCCCCCGCCACTGTCAGGGAGAGAAAGAGGAGACAAGGAAGGAGGGACAGAGACGGGAGAACGATGATACTCTTTTAGATGCAGTGTGTATCAAATGTCGGCAAATATGCTTCGACAAAGCATACCTGGATAATGTCATAATATACTTAAAGTACTTGAGGTGCACATTGTTTCATCAACTTCGCTCCAGCGACACCAGCAGGAAACTCTCAAAAAGGGCTAAATCAAACGCACGTCAAAGACTTTTCAAATACTGGTTTTGTTCTTCATACTATACTGCACTGTTCCCAGGCCAGTACGCAAACACAATAGTAGCACCTGCAGCTGTTGTTGTTGTTGTTGCCGTTGGGGACGCCCTCGGCCAGGGCGAGGTGGTCGTAGTCGTCAACGTAGGCCCCGCCCTCGAGGAGGAGCTTGGTGACATGGGTGTGGCCCCCACGTGCCGCCATGGTGAGAACGCTGGCGCCCAGTCGGTTCCTGCCGTTTGCCTCAGCGCCGTTCTCCAGCAGGATGTGGGCCACACTCAGGTGGCCGAACCTGCGGGGAGGGGGGAGGAGAGGAAGGAGGGTGAGGGGATGAGGGAGGACAAGGAGGGAGGATAGCGATGGAGGGAAGAGGTACGTGAAGGAGAGGAGTGAAGCCAGTTGGAGGAAGGAGGAGAGGACAAGGCACACAGACATCAATAATAAACTCAATAAAAAAGCTGAACACTGGACCTTATTCGAGGAAACATCCATTTAGTGGTGATGCTTTAAGATCTATCTTGACCAGAGAGAGTATAAACTGGTACCACACCTCGCAGCCTGCATGAGCGGGGTCCAGCCGTAGTTGTTTCGACTGTCCACCGAAGCCCCCTTCCTCAATAAGAACCGCACCAGGTTCTCGTGCCCGCTGGCAGAGGCGAACTGCAGCGCCGTGTTGCCCTCCTCGTCCGTGCTATCCACGGGCACCAGGGAGAGTCCGCGGATGATATCCACAACGTTGCATTCCGATCCTGCCTCGGACCGCAGTCTGCTCTGCCTACCCGACTCCTTTGCCCCGGGCTCCAAAATCCCCCGGGCGGTCTCGTAATCTCCCTCATCGCAAGCACGGAACAGCAGCAAAGAGTTGGCAGGAACACCGAAATTCATCTCTGAAGTTATTCGGACGTCCATCGGTGCTGTCGTGAAACTTTCCTCCCTCTTATGTCAGTGTCTATCGACGGCCCTTGTTTGGAAATCATGACGCACGACTTCAGACAAGAGTCATATCCATACTTTGGAATCAAAAAGCCAATTTGATATGTTCTGTTGATCAAGTCAATAATACCTATGCCCAGTACTATTTCAATATAACATGTGGTTAACGAAGTCATCCATGTTCCCAACCGCTGCCGATCGAACCGCTATCTACTATAATGAACGAAAAGTTTCTTGTCTCATCAATGACTTCAAGAGTGGCCCCGGCACAGAAAACCATCGCACCCTACCCTGATTCGGAACTGACGTAAACATTGCGAGACCGGACCGGACGTTAGAGTTTTTAAAGAAAGTGGAAGCAACAGAACGACAAAATGGTAAGTCAAATATTCAGCACATTATCTTCTCCTTCCAGAAAGAAAGGCCATTTAAAATTACGTTTGTTTGGACAGTGAAATTGCTATGGACATACTTGAGCCAATGCAAGTAGTTTCCATAAACACTCGTTAGTTAGCTTTGGTTGTATGAATATGATTAGTCACTCATGTCGTTAGCACTAGCTAGCAGGCCAGGCACCAGCGATACGTGTTAACTAGCATTAGCTAGCTTTCCATGATTGTTGACGGATGTTGTTTATTGCCAACAGAATACCCGAGGACTCCGTTCGCAGCTGAAAGACAGTGTACCGGTGACGGGTTTGTGTCAGCAGGCCGGCGCATACGGTGTTCAGGACACCCTCAGGAGAGGGTGAGAAATGAATCTAGCGTTAGCCTAGCCTGGTCAGGCGCTATCTTGCTAACTATTAAGTCCTCACTGCCGCCACTGTCAGGGAGACAAGGAAGGAGGGACAGAGACGGGAGAACGATGATACTCTTTTAGATGCAGTGTGTACCAAATGTCGGCAAATATGCTATGCAACTGACACCTGGGATTATGGATATAAAATGATGTATATATATTTTTTTTGTATTCATCTGGTTGATGATTAGAAACTCCCCCTCTCTGTGTTGGGTTTTCCTATTAATTATTTTATTTACTTAACCTTTATTTTAGCAGTGCGTTGCCTGTGTAACACATGACAATTCATATTATTAGTAACTCTTTAGTAGCACTAATAATTCATATTAGCTAATAACTCTTGACTGGGACCTGAAATTGAATTGAGTCTCTCCCTGTTCTCTCTCTGTCCCCCTGGCGCGTGCTCACAGGTTCAGCAGTGTGAAGAATGAGCTTCTTCCCAGCCACGCACTGGAGCTGTCAGAGAAAAATGTGAGTGCCTCTGTCATCGCTTGGAAACGTGTCAACACCATGTCAGAGTAGCTTTGTATTTGCATTGGTCAAAAACATGCAGGCAACGCTGTCGCCTGAATAATCCACGAATCATAAGGATTATGTTATTGGTAGGTATGTGTGCAGTGACTTTTCACTGACGTGTACACAATGCTTTGTAACCGACTACAGTCTAAAACAGTAATTCCCAACCACTCAGCGGCAGCCAATTTGCACTGGTTGCGCAGGGTAGGCTACTCAAGTCACTCTGTCTTTGTCTTTTGTTTGCCAATTCAAAACAGGAAGGGTACTTTATGACAATTTCTCACTAACAGCACTAGGTCCTTTGTTAGAATGTAGAAACTATTTTGCTAAATTCATGGTCTGCCTCCATAATTCAACTCAATCAGGCTTGTTGACCTGTGAAGCGCATTTGAAAGCCAGCGTGATATCAACCAACATGTAATTTGGCCCAGACTCCTTGGTACTGAGTTGTTGTTGTTGATGATGTTGTTTCTGTAGTTCCAGCAGAACCAGGACAAGATGAACTTCTCCACCCTCAGGAACATCCAGGGTCTTCACGCTCCTCTCAAACTGCAGATGGAGTACAGGGCAGCCAGACAGGTACACACACACACACACACACCTCATTCGGAACTACAGATGTAACACAAGGTCCACCAGTAAAATGTGGGTAAAATATAACCCTTTCCCTCCCTCCATCCATCCATCCCTCCTCCATCCATCCCTTCTTCCTATCCTCCCCTCTCTTCTCTCCCTCTCTCCTCTCAGATCCAGAGGCTCCCGTTCTTGCAGAGCTCTAACCTGGCCCTGGACACCCTCCGAGGCAACGACGAGAGCATCGGTTTTGAGGACATCCTAAACGGTGAGACTCACACTCCAATTGGATTCCCAAGTGTCAGGGAATATTAAGGAATAGCACTGGCAGTTTGTCCTTAAGTCTTAGGTGAATGTGCATGCGACAGAATAGATAATTGTGTTTTAATGGTCAGGGGAATTATGGTGTAGTCATTAAAAAAGTCATGGAATTTTATGTTTGTCCTGGAGTGGGAACCCTGTTCCAACGGCCTCAGGGCAGTGAATTATAAATTGTCATTTAGCAGACGATATTTTCCAAAATTGCCCGACATGATATTGGACCAGTCTTAAAGCAGTACATCGCGATATTTGGACCTTTACAAACATGTCTGGTGCTATTTCTCCAATTAGATTTACTAAAAGTAAGCTGAATCGTCCAAACAGTCTACTCAGAAAGATAATACATTGACATTTATTACCTTTTAAAACTTGCGCCCCCGGGACGCAGCATTCAGTCAAAGTGCGCATGCGCAAGGTTGTACTTAAACAACACAGTAGTAGCTAACTATTCCGGCGTTTATGGATATCATGCGTTTTTAAGCTCAATGATATCATGGCAGAGGTGAGAAAACCGAGTGAAACATCACGGAGGAAGCCAGAAAAAGAAAAAGACAATCTGATAACGTTACGACAGTGCACTTACTTGCAGAGCCTGTGTGGGCGCAGTCCCCAGAAAACGCTATGTATTGCTTTAACCACCATTTTGTGTATTGTGTCTGCAGATCCGTCCCATAGTGAGATGATGGGGGAGCCCCACATGATGGTGGAGTACAAGCTGGGGATGCTGTGAGAGCCACCAGGCTCCGAGTCTGTGCACCTCTGACCACCTGAGTCTTGAGCTTCAGTCACCCGGCCCAGTCCTAAAGAGCTTAGAGGGTTTTATGTTCCAGCCTATCACAAACACACAAGGAATCTTACCATCACCTTTGGACTAGTCCCAATATGACCACCAGCCATAGCCTATATGCATGTTGCATACACCTGTCTAGTCCAGCTGGACCTCCAGACGTGTTATCAGGAGAATCAGGTGTGTTTGTGCTGAGCTGGAGTATAAACTAGGCTCACCCCTCAGTTCTCCAAGACTGGACCTGGTTACTGTTTGTGGTGGTGAAAAGTGATGTCTCTCTAGAAATTGGCACTTCGAGATTCTTGTGTGACATCATTCAGTATCTTTTGTATGGCTGGATTCCTGTGTTTCTAATAAATACTGTTATACCTCTGGATGGTGTTGGTTCAACTTTCTTCTTTAAACCAAGCACTGTCATGTCTCCAACTTCATAATTAGGTGTGTGAACACCTCCACATACCTGTGAAGCCAGCCTAGCAGATCCCCCTTCCATGATGCAAAAGCTACAGAGAGGATTTGATCAGCTCCAGTGCCAACCCGTTGGAGAGATACTCTGAGTTACCCCCAAAACGGTTGTATAACCGTTGTAATGGTTATGGGATCTCCTAGGGGTTGTACGTTGACGTGAGCGTGTGACCCATGGCAGAAAGACCGGGTCTTTCTGCCATGGCAGACAGCTTGATAGAGAGACAGTCTGATAGACAGGAAAGCAGGCAGATAGAAAGACGGAGATAGTGAGTGGCAGAGCGAGATTTGTTAGATCTTATCTGGCAGAATTCTCTCTGCAGTTCCTCGACCTTCCTCTTTAGGATCTGCATTTCATTCATAATGACTGCAACCCTTTCTACGAATAAAACTAACTACGTTACTGCATGCTGCAGATCTATCTATGGGTCTGGGACACTTCATGCAAAAATCTGGTGCTCAAATCCTGGCAATTCATTGGTTTCGCCGGAATCCCCGATTTTCACGATCAGGCGTTCCCAGCATAGGTTCCCATAGATATTCCACGCCCATCTAACCTGGGCTAGCGTCTCTCATTTGCTGCTACGACCTGTCACTCTTTCAATTTTGAACCGTCGATACGCCGTCAGAATACTAGTTTGAGCCGCGAAGTGGCACAGATTCTATTATGTAGTATACGGAGCACAGAGATTCAACGAAATATTTGAGTCTGGAGAGAGACTATGGCCAAGGGGGCACGTTTTTTCATGAAAAATGTAGCCAAAAGGCTAGTCAAAGTCAGCAGTGGGAGAGGGGAGAGAAGAAACAAGGAATTCTGTAACTGACTGTAGCAATCAATTGTGAGCCCACTGCCTTCGGACCAACCGTTAAACGCAGTGGATACCAGAGTTTATATACCGACCAAATATGATAACTATTTCTTTAACGGTTGAAATTCAATTTTTGATTGTGACATAAATGATTTGTTGAATTTGACACAATAAAGAAATCAACTGCGAGATAAATTGTTTTCTGCTCGTAATTTAAACGTTTGTCTTAACAGCTGCGGAACGCGTTGCACGCTGGGAAATATTGAAACAACACATTAATGATGACCAATGGTGCACTTGCATCGGCACACCCGAATGTTTCCTTGCCACAACTAACAACCTACGGAGTTAGTTATTAATAGAATCATTAAATGATTCATTAATTCCGTTATTATGATTTAAGTATTCAGAGTGGATACTTGTAGCTAGAGCTAATCTATTTTATGAACGGGGTAGCCAGACGACTACAATGTATTTTACCGGACCTCAAAATTGCCATAATTGTCCACTAGAGGGCGCTGTGCTTCCATGTCTCGATGAAAAAGCAACAGTGAGAAAATAATTAATCTGGTATGGAATCTCACAGTGTGTCAAAGTATCCAAGTGTCATTGTCTAAAATCTGCCCTGGTTCACACCCGGACCCACAGCATGTTCTTTCTATAGGCATTACTAATCAGACGAATGTGGCCAGGTCAAAACGAGGTAGCAGCCTTGACTACTGCGCAGAGACGTGTTAGGAGGTAAAATCAGTGTGGGGATAGGCTACATAATTATGTAGCTAACCAGACTGGCCAGAATTCCATTAACACCAAAGCTTCGGAAGATGCGAATAATACAACCATATCATTTTGTTTAATTTGATTTGGAGGTAGGCCTATTTTTCATGTGTGACCCGGCACGGCTGAGGCCTTCGCCGCCTCTTTGGTATAGAACGTAAACACGTTCACTCTCACAGCCCCGAGACTAGAGCTCGCGGTATCCCTTTGATCTTCTTCCCACTCTGGATTCGTTATGTAACTCTTACCATCTTTCTCTGTTCTGTGTGTGTGTGCGCGCGTGCGCGTGCGTGTGTGTCTGCGGGGGGGTGGACAGGTAGATATGTTTAGGGTTAGGGAATAGCCTATGGCCCCTATTGATCTACACAATATGCAAATTAACCTGTTCCACCTTACGAAGGCATAACAGTGATGGCTCATTTGTTGTTGCCAAGCACCCTCTCTCTCTCTCTCTCTCTCTCTCTCTCTCTCTCTCTCTCTCTCTCTCTCTCTCTAGTCTATGTGGGTTTGGCTTGTCGCTCCGCTGAATCAGACAGCTTGGTTCGTGCTTCGTGCTGCTGTGTCACACAAGCATCCCAGTTCTACCGCCGTGCAGTTTTAATGCAGCGTCGACACGGGACGAGATTGAGACTGAGCGCACACTAGACAAGCGCAGCTCCGCGATTTATAATAGCTTATCTTTAGGCCAGCCTACCTGTCTAATCAACAGCCCAGGGAATGTGATAGTAGGCGATATATTTCACATCAGTGGTATATTGAAAAAAGTATTGGATATAGATATTATCCAGGAACGTTTGTGGGAAGAAAATGAACCCTCTGTGCGCGCGCTGTGGGAAAATTGTTTACCCGACGGAGAAAGTCAACTGCCTGGACAAGGTGAGATCAACTACTTGATCAGCTTTATTTGCCATTACTTTGCAAGAGTTGTTCTGGTTTGTTTGAGAAACTTGCCGTAAAGGCTCTGCGCTTGTTGGCCGCTCTAGTAGCCAACTGAAGTGCGCACCTTCAAATGAGTCGCGTAGCCTAGCTGCTGCTGCTGTGTGTGTGTGTGTGGGGGGGGGGGGGGGGGGGGGGGCAGTATAGCCTACTAGCAATCGGCAGGTGTTCGTTACGGGCCTTCTCTTTTTATCAAGGAAGAATCTATTATTGTGGTAGGCTAGTAATATCCTAATTATAATAGCCTAATCTTTTATTGACATTTTCTTTCTAATGCATGTTCCATCGATCAGGGAACTGTTATCAAAAACGAAATAACAATACCCAATTATGCACTTGAGTCAAACTATGCGTTTATCTTTCGTAACACGGCGCCCTAACTAATTCGCTCGTTATTACTTAATGGGGTCTGTGCATTATTGATAGCCTACGTAGCCGTGTAGTTCATTTACCGGCTGCGTTTTGGATGTAAAGTGAGAGGCGTTGGAATAGCACTGGAGACTGCCCAGAGTCTGGCACAAACGGTCCAGGCTATTGGCATAGGCTATCGGCTACCTCTAGGGCTACTGTGTAGATATCTCAAGCAATTATCTGTCCAAGGAACAGCATGTCTACAACTAGTATCCTTACTACTGAGTTCATGTAACAATGTATAAGATACTGAAATAGGATTGTAGCCTCTCTATCATATCTCATGGCTCCAGTCTGGCAGAAGATTTCGGTCTATCAAGGCCAAATCCTCACACCACCTGAACAGCTTCAAGATTCACACACAACTGAACGTTGCACTTTACAACAACCTGCACTGTGCACTTTACTCCGGGTGAAGTCTTGCACTACTAGGCCAATAACTGTACTTTTTCTATATATAGCCACACATATACCCTATCATTTATGTATAACCACTGCCATAATAGCTTTACCACCTCTCTTGTGTGTATAGCCTTTATATTTTTATTAGATGCAACTTTTTGCTGTGCTTCTTTTTTATGTGGTAATCTGTGCAGCATCCACCAAGTCAAATTCCTCATATGTGTAAATGTACACCAAATTCTAATTCCGATATCTAACACTCATTGTGTGTGTGTTTTTTGTTGTCCAGAACTGGCACAAAGGATGTTTTCACTGTGATGTTTGCAAGATGACCCTCAACATGAAGAACTACAAAGGCTACGACAAGAAACCCTACTGCAACGCGTGAGTAGTGGTTCGGGGGGTGGTTCGGGGGGGTTGTGGGTTAGAGCTGGAAGATGAGGAGGGGTGGAGCCTCAGTCAACCAGACTGATCCAGAAGGGAACTAAGAAAAGAGGTTGTGTCTACTCATCTTCTCTCCTCCCATCCTCTCCTCTCCTCTCCTCTTATCCAGCTGTCCTCTCCTCCCCTCCATCTCCTCTCTTTTTTTCCTTCCTTCCTTCTCTGCTGTCCTCTCCTCCTCTCTTCTCCTCTCATCTCCAGCCCCCTCCTCCGGCTCTCTCCTCTCCTCTTATCTTCTCTCCTCTCCTCTTCTCTCCTCTTGTCTTATCTCCTCTCCTCTCCCTAGCCTGGGGCAAATCCTCATAATCTCAGCCTTGATACATGAGACAAACACATGACCTTCAGATGTATCTTATTCTCACTGGCCTTTCTCTATACCCGCCTCTCTCTCTCTAGTCGTCTGGTAGTGTTGTGTGTGTGTGTGTGTGTGTGTGTGTGTGTGTATGTGTGCTATTTTCAACTACCCAACATGGAGCAGATGGAGACTAAACTCTTCCACTTTCTTCTTCTTCATTTGCCTTTACTCTTCCCAAAACAGCCCTTGGCTTATCACCGGCTCTCCACAGTAGCACACACACACACACACACACACACACACACACACACACACACACACACACACAAACACAGATTGAGATTTTTAGATAAAGCCAATCAGATGTTATCAACGGCAGTAGGCCTGTCTCCATCTCTCATCCCCCCCAGTGTTTTGACTACCTGGTCTCACACGGCAGACGGCAGAATTCGACGTTTGTCCATCGCCTCCAAACGTCATATATAGACAGCATCATAGTTATAAACGTTGGCAGACGACATGGGATAGGCCCACGTTTTTGATAGGTTGTTGTCAGAGTTTTGTGATTGGTTGTTCACATTGGAACACGTGATGGAAGAGGGGTATAAATTTGCGAACACTTATGAAGGTTGGGTGGGTCAAACAACTTTGGTGAGACAACACAAAGTGCAAAACTAGAGACAAAACTAGCTGGCGAAACTAGCAAACAACATTTTACAACATCGTTTTACAAGTCTAACGAAATGTATTATGATTCCCTTGCCATGAACAGGTTTTAGTAGTAGGACCGCCCCTTCTTCTCACTTACATGCGCGAGCGTGCCCCTGTTCTGGTGCAGACGATATGTGATCTGACCAGGCTGAGTCGCAGGTTGCACAAGCGCTAGATAGAATATTATAATTTCACATTAGGAAAGATGATTTCGATCCATGTCCAACATAAAAATGCGCAGGGGTATTGCGATATGCGGAGCGCACCCACTAAGCGCCGTCCGAGTAGCTCCACTCCTGGGTCCAGTTTCGTAAATTTGCCTGATCTCTGTTTCCACGTTAGAACACGAGCTATAAGAACAGTAGCTAATGCTATGATATGCTCGCTGCCCGAGCGCCTCCACGCACGTTATTTGCATAATTTGTATGATGCCGTCTAGAAACAACCTGGTCTCACCCGCCAGACGTCAGAATTCAACGTATGATGTCTATATATGACGTTTGGAGGCAATTGACAAACGTTGAATTCTGACGTCTGCCGTGTGAGACCAGGTTGGTTTTGATGTGTGTGCAATCTGTGAATGACATTCTTTAGAAGTTCCGCCTGTCTGTCTGTATGTGTCACTGAACAGTGAAACTCTGGTCCTGAAGCTTCTTGAGACCTAATATATTCCTGTGTGTCCTGTAGGTTTTCTGGGTCCAAATGTGCTGATATTTGTCGTTCAGACACCTTTTTGTAAAGAAAGACCTCGTTGTGTAAGTTTTAGTGTGGGGGTGTGCAAACAGAACACACTTTGTCCCTCTATCCCTCGATCTTTAGCGTTGACTTAAATGAGACTGGGGCTAGAATGACCTTTCACCCTCCAGGGCAGTAAAGCTGTTTCCTGTCTCAGTGGGGGCATCTTGGGGAACAGAGAGTCTTTGTTCCTCCAGAGCTCACCTAGCTGATGAAGGGCCACCACTGCTCACTAATGTTAGCCCCACGGACCCCGGACCCCTCTCCCTATCAGATCTGAGGTCAGAAGGAGCACAACACAGTAAAGCTAGAGATCTTCTAGCCTCGATGTTGGTAAACCTCGCCGTTCTATTTGAACGACAGCGATGCTTGGGGGTTCCAGATTGCTGTAGGGCTCTAGAGTATGTGACCTTGGGTCAGTAGTAGGTCAGCTCACTCTCTCTCTCTCTCTCTCTCTCTCTCTCGCTCTCTCTCTCCTTCTCCTCTCTCTTTCTCTCTCTCCCTCTTTCCCCCATCCCTCCAGAGAGACAGAAAGAAGGAGGGATGGAGGGATTATATAATGTATAACCTCTCTCTTTCTCTCTCTCTCTCTCTCATTCTCTCTCTCTCTCTCTCTCTCTCTTTCTCTCTGTCCTTGCTTTATCCCTCATTCCTTGTGATGTGGACGCTGGTAAAGGTTGAAAGGGTGGAATGGGCGGTGAATTAGAGGAGGTTGTGATCAGTGTTGAGCCGTGTTGGGGCTCAGAACCCGGGGCTCTCTGGTTCAGACCGCCGCCTCACTGCTGACCCCCAGACGCTGTCGTAGACATTTCGGGACACGGTATAGTCTCTCCCTCTCCCTCTCTCCATTCAGAATACTCTCTCTCCATCAGTCCCTCTCCATCTCTCTACCTTTCTTTCTCCAGCCCTTTTTTGATCCCACACTCCCTCCCAGCCATTTTTGATCCCACACTCCCTCCCTTCTCTCTCTCTCTCTCTCTCTCTCTATGGAGAGGGTAATGTAGCTTAACCTCTGACCTGGGTGCAGAGCTGCAGGGTTCTGGGGTGGGGGTCACTGGAAACTGCTTGTCAGTGACCTGACCATGATATAAAGTCTAATCTAACATGGCTGTTCCCTACAAACTAGTATGTCACCGTGTGTGTGTGTGTGTGTGTGTGTGTGCGCACGCGTGTGTGGGTTTCTATCCATCTGTCCATCCCTTTTCAGTTTGTGTGTATACTAGTATGCCAGTACCAGCCTGACGGGGTTGAGATGTACGTTTTGCGTCAGAAAGTTACCTTCAGATTTGTGGAACCTCAGTCACTGCAGAGGGCCGGACTGGGGAGCAGCTCAGACAGAAGCTCAGACAGAAGGAAATTGAGGTCTGCCTCAGTGCCGACCGTCGCTGTGACAAACGAGGATCGTCTCATGGAAATGAGGCTCAGACTCTGTGTGTGTGTGTGTGTGTGTGTGTGTGTGTGTATTCCTCAACAACGCTATGCATGTGATGGTCCTGGCCTGACTGGGCTTTTAAACCTGTGTATTTTAACATTCTATTAAATAAATTCATTCAGATCACTGATGAATGGCTGGCTGATCAGAAGCTGTCCTCAGACACTGACAGCGCACAGACTCACAGACAGGCCGTCACAGGCACACCTGGCAGTGGCTGCCCAGGGCGGACAGGCCCCACCCACTCAGCCCAGAGGGAGAGGTGGAGACAGAGCTACACTTCCTCCTGAGGCGTTAAAACAGCCAACACATCAGAGAAACGCTTTCCCCTGAATTTGAAATGCACAATCCTCAGGCTGTCCAGTCTAGATGATCAACGCTGTTTCTGATGAAAGCTGTTTCTTTGAGGAGGAGAAGAATAAGAGAGTTAGAGAGAGAAAGATGGGGGAGAGAGAGAGGAAAGAGATGATAGGGAGAGAGGGAGATGCATAAAGAGAGGGTGTAGAGAGATGCAGAGAGGGGGAAAGAGGGGAGAGAGAGGGGGGAGAGAGAGAGAGAGAGAGGAGGGAGAGGAACGGCAGAGAGAGGGCAGAGAGAGAAAGACAGAGAGGGAGAGAGAGAGGAGGGTGACAGGAACATAATGTATCAGCCAGAAGATATGGGAGAGACTTATATAACCCTGTCTAGTCTGTCTCATCTTTGATGAGGGAAGACCCGGAAGACCAGAGATCAAACACACAGGCAGACATGCTAACACAGAGGCAGATCAGAGAGACACAGACAGACAGAAAGACAGACAGACAGACAGACAGACAGACAGACAGACAGACAGAGAGAGAGAGAGAGACAGACAGACCTGAACACTGTGCAGCAGCTGGTATTAACTGCTGTTGGGATCTCTCTAGGTGCAGCTTGTTATGAACTGAACATTGAGACGCGGTCCAGGTCTACAGGAGTCACATGCCAAGCTAGTGAAAGGGTTAGGGTTGTCTCTGAGGAGCCATGGGCCAGTCACAACATAGGGATCCTGTGTGTCGCTTTGAATGCATAGATTTACAGGGTGTCACTGATAAAGATGGCATCAAGTGGTCACATTTCCGCCCAAAGGGACTTAAAATTGACCCGTGTATATTAGTTAGTTTGTGCGTTTGTGCATTAGTTTGTCCGTCACACGTTGTACCAGAGCCCACCTCTACGGGGCACAGTTCATTTTTCCCATTGCCATTTACATTTTGTTCTGTACCTAAAACGATGCTTGGTGTATCAGTAGTCTATTCTACTCAGGGGCCCATCTTCGGGCCTATCTTCTTTCTAAGTCCACAGAGTTCAGAGCTTGCAGTTTTTAGTAGCTCAGGTGCTCGTTCTAAATGGTATGTAACCTATATTCTTAGGTTAGTATCAAGGTAGGTGGTACCTGTTGGAGGTACCTGCATTGTGTGTACAATTATCATTAGGTATAGTCATTATATTTCACAAGACAGATCAGATTACTCTTATTTAGATAGTACAATCATACACACACACACACACGCTCCTACACACACATGCCCCACACCCACAAATACACACACATACACCCCCCACACTGATTCATTTAATTTCAAACCTTTATTTATACTCGTAAAGCACTGAGGTTCCCCTCATTTACAGTGTTGACGAGTTCACACAGATACACGAATAACAACAGAACAAATAATAATAATAATAATAATTAAAAACAGTTACAGGTCGAAATACAAATGCCAAGAGCCATGGATTTAAACTCTGCGACTGAAGGAAGTACCTCAAGCTTTAGAGTCTGTTGTAGAGTATTCCAGGTGGAGCATCATGGACAAAAGCAGATCTAACCGAGTTCATAATGCACACGAGGAACCCTGAAAACAAGCCGATCGTTTGATTGGGTCTGGTAGGTACCAATGCTCCAGTCCAACAGAGATGATATGTATGGTGAAAGTTTACCAATAATGGCTTTGAAAATAAACAAATACCAGTGATAATTATGCCTTACAGAGAGAGGAGACCAGCCTACCTTATCATAACGAACACAGTGGTGGATGTCATAACTATCACCCGTAATAAATCTTAGGGCGGAATGGTAGACAGAGTCTAGGGGTTTCAGGGTAGTCAAAGAAGCATGTCTTATAGATTGTGCCACCATAGTCTAATACTGATAAGAAGACAGCTTGAACAATTCTCTTCCTGCTGAACATACATAAAACAACATAAATGTACACAAAACAACATAAACCTAGATTTGCTAGGATTAAGGACTAGTTTCAGATTGGTGAGAGCTTCTTGCGGCACATTAAAAGAAAGGTGCAGGTTCTCAATGGCTTACTGAACAGTATCCGCAATACAGTAGACAACTATATATAGATGAGCATGATAGCCAGCTAGTTCAGATGTCCTGAGGGTAGAGGAGCATCAGTGTGTGTGTGTGTGTGTGTGTGTGTGTGTGTGTGTGTGTGTGTGTGTGCGTGTGCGTGTGCGTGCGGTGTAGAACTGGGGCAGGAGAGTCAGAGGTCAGACCTTACACTCCACTGCACTGACCGAGCTGAGCGCTCACAGCTAGTATCCGGCTGTCTGGGGTGTGTTAGATCTGTGTATCGTTACAGTAGCTCTACACTGGTTAGTAAATATATGAAGGGATCATCAACTCAATCAATGTTTTCAGTTCACGCATTGACTGATTGATGACACTGACTCCATTGGGAACTATTGATCCTTCACTCAGAAAAATGACTGATACTTTGGATTCCTCATCGATAGATAGATAGATAGATAGATAGATAGATAGATAGATAGATAGATAGATAGATAGATAGATAGATAGATAGATAGATAGATAGATAGATAGATAGATAGATAGATAGATAGATAGATAGATAGATAGATAGATAGATAGATAGATAGAGAGATTAAAATAGGTACATACATTCATCCAGTCACCAAATATCCGTGACAGTGTTCGGTGTGTGTGTGTGTGTTCGCCATGTGTGTGTACGTGTGTTATTGTGTTGCTGCTGCAGAGAGAGCGTTGGCACGAACACACACATTGTAGGACAGAGCCCCGAGCTGTGGTTTAACTAGCTCTGACCTTCTGCATAATTGTGTGTGTGTGTGTGTGTGTTAAATAAACAGTATATAGTGCTTTTATCCAACTAGCTTTATAATGGCCTCTCATTCACCCATACATTCACACACCAATGGCGGCAGCTGCCATGCAAGGTGCTAGCCTGCTCATTGGGAGCAATTTGGGGTTCAGTGTCTTGCCCAAGGACACTTTGACATGTAGACAGGAACCGGGATTTGAACCGCCGACTCTACAATCACTGGACGACCCGCTCTACCTCCTGAGCTACAGCTGCCAGCACATAGGCCAGCTAATTTCACATAATAATCATAGTTTACAGAATCATGATGTTTATGTGTGAGAATACTTACACACTCCTGCACACACCCTCCTCCCCCCTGCCTCCTACTAGGGAGTAGAGGCCCTCCTCCACCCTGCCTCCTACTAGGGGGTAGAGGCCCTCCTCCACCCTGCCTCCTACTAGGGAGTAGAGGCCCTCCTCCACCCTGCATCCTACTAGGGGGTAGAGGCCCTCCTCCACCCTGCCTCCTACTAGGGAGTAGAGGCCCTCCTCCACCCTGCCTCCTACTAGGGAGTAGAGGCCCTCCTCCACCCTGCCTCCTACTAGGGAGTAGAGGCCCTCCTCCACCCTGCCTCCTACTAGGGAGTAGAGGTTACACTAGGTATTGTTTCTGGACATCTGGCCCTCCCTCTGTCAGCTCTCTGTAGGAACAGTGACAGGAAGTCTTTTCCTGCTCACAGGAACTTGTGACATCCCAGAATAAGCCCAGGCACAGCAACAGGGGGAGTGGCCAAGAGAGGTTTTAGGGAGAGTCAGTCTGGCTCAGCATACCATAGCCACATCAAAAGACAATGCCACCCCCTCAACCCCCCCACACACACACACACACATACACACACACACACACACACACATATACACAAACATACACGCACATACCAGGGGCGATGTGAACCTCTCACAAACATGTCTATGACTCTCCCCAGAAAAGAACCTAAACAATGCACTGCAACAGGACGTTTCTGCATGGTATTATTGGAAACGGTGATTCAGTGCATTTGTAAGTAAGTAAGTAAGTAAGTAAGTAAGTAAGTAAGTAAAGTTTATTTATATAGCACCTTTCAAGATACACAATCACAAAGTGCTTTACAGTAAAATCGAACATAGTGGCAGACAATTAAAACAACCGCATACCAATTAAGACAATTAAGACATAACCAAATAGAATAAAGCAATACAGAATGAAATAACACAAGTAAAATACAGAAGAATAAAACAATAAAAGCAAATACAGATTGATAAAACAGGTAGAGGCACAAAATAAAACATAAGGAGACAAATTGAAACTCATGAGGGACAGAAGGGGACATATCAGGGCTGCCAAACGCCTGTCTAAAAAGCAGTGTCTTCAGCTGTTTTTTTTAAAATTATCGCAGGACTCTATAGATCTCAACGAGAAAGGGAGAGAGTTCCATAACTTAGGGGCAACTGCCTGAAACGCCCGATCACCACGAGTCACCAAGCGGGTCCTGGGGACAGACAGTAGCAGTTTATCAGAAGATCGGAGGGCCTGATTGGTTGAGTGGCGAAACAGGAGGTCAGCGATATAGCCAGGTGATTGTCCATGAAGGGCTTTAAAAGTGAGGAGTAGCACTTTAAAATGTACCCTGAACTTCAGGGGGAGCCAGTGCAGTGAGGCTAAAATAGGCGTAATATGAGCTCTCCTGTTGCTCCTGGTTAAAAGTCGAGTAGCTGCATTTTGGACAATTTGTAGACGGTCCAGAGCAGACTTGTTCAGACAGGTAAAAGCACATTACAGTAGTCCAGACGGGAAGAAATTAAGGCATGGATGATCATCTCCAGTTCTGGCTTGGATACAACTGATCTTAATTTGGCTATGTTCCTCAGTTGGAAGAGACAGGAACGAGTAAGCTGACTGACATGATGATTAAAAGACAAGGCTTGGTCAAAAATTACCCCTAGGTTGCGTAGTTTAGCACATGTGCTTAATGACCCAATGCTGTGCTTGATGGTGGGGACTAGGTTATCAGGCGCAAGTATCAGGGTTTCAGTCTTCTCTTCATTCAATTTAAGAGTTGTCAGTCATCCAATCCTTAATGGAGCCCAGGCAATCATTTAAAACAGACAATACACTACACTCATCTGGTTTAAAAGAACAATATAGTTGGATATCATCAGCATAAAGATGATAGGAGATGCCCTTGAAGCGGCTGATAAGCATGTATTTGTGTGTTTGTGTGTGTGGTTTAAGTTATATTTCCGTCTGACACACACAAAGACAAGATGCTTCAGTCACGTTACGTAAAAACGGTTTGTTTTTCTCTATACGCCCTCTCTCTGTCTCTCACTTTTACCAGGGGGAAGAGACCCACTTAGCCTCTCTTCTCTCCTCTCCTCCTCTCCTCTCCTCCACTATCTTCTCCACACCTCCTCTCCTTCTCTCCCCTCCCCTCCTCTTCCCTCCTACTCCTGTTCTCTCCCCTCCTCCCCTCATCTCCTCCCTTCCCCTCTCCTCTTCTTCACTCTTCTCATCTGCTCTCCTCTCCTCTGTTATTCTCCAGGATTAGCGTGTCATGCTAGCTCTAAGCCTCACAGTAGAAATTGGATCACATTAACCTGCTGAGGCGTGTTAAATCTGTTTAACCACCAAAAAAAGAGGAGGAACGTTCACCTCAGAGAATACCAAACACACAGCTGCCCTACAGGGACGTTCACCTCAGAGAATACCAAACACACAGCTGCCCTACAGGGACGTTCACCTCAGAGAATACCAAACACACAGCTGCCCTACAGGGACGTTCACCTCAGAGAATACCAAACACACAGCTGCCCTACAGGGACGTTCACCTCAGAGAATACCAAACACACAGCTGCCCTACAGGAACGTTCACCTCAGAGAATACCAAACACACAGCTGCCCTACAGGGACGTTCACCTCAGAGAATACCAAACACACAGCTGCCCTACAGGGACGTTCACCTCAGAAAATACCAAACACACAGCTGCCCTACAGGGACGTTCACCTCAGAGAATACCGAAAAAAACAGCAGCCCTACAGGGACGTTCACCTCAGAGAATACCAAACACACAGCTGCCCTACAGGGACGTTCACCTCAGAGAATACCAAACACACAGCTGCCCTACAGGAACGTTCACCTCAGAGAATACCAAACACACAGCTGCCCTACAGGGACGTTCACCTCAGAGAATACCAAACACACAGCTGCCCTACAGGGACGTTCACCTCAGAGAATACCAAACACACAGCTGCCCTACAGGGACGTTCACCTCTAATAATACAGTGCCAGACCTGGGTCAATTGCTTGGTGTGCACTTGATTTGTCGTACCCAGTGCAATGAAACCAATGGACCAGCAAGTAAATGAAACGCACCCCAGTTACCTTCACAGTCCAGTAGGTCGCTTGTCTCAAACTCTGGCTGTGTCTGTACCGTGGTCTCGCTTATTGATTAGTTTCCTTTGTGTTTGGCTTTCGGCTTGGCCGGTGTGAATTGAGACTAGTCTGACTCAATGGATGTAGGGTTTGGGGATAAGCCTTGTCATGCGTTTATTACTGCCCAATCAGTGGGGCCGATCCATGTGGTCTGCCAATCAGGTTCAATCCAGACTCCTCCCTTATCTGTGTATTTACTGTTTTGAAAGTCCACTTCCGTACGTGAAACAACAACCTCAGATGCTCTTTCGGTAGCTCTTTCCTGTTTTACTGCTTGATGTCGACACATGATGGGAGCAGTGTGTTCTAATGAGGCCCTGGTGGCTGTGCTGTGTTTCACTGTGCTCTGCCTGATGTCAGTGTGAGAGTGTTCTCGGCAATCCTCTCATCTTCTCTCCTCTCCTCTTCTCTTCTCTCCTGGGCTGAGTTTCCCAGAGGCATCGTAGCGCTACGTTCATCGTAGCGCTATGATGAACGCCATAGCTTACGATGAACGTAGCGCTACGATGCCTCTGGGAAACTCAGCCCTGGTCTCTCCTCCTCTCCTCTCCTATTGTCTCTGTTCTCCCATGTCCACACCTCTCCAGCTAGGCCATACCAGGCTGGGTCAGTGCTGCTCTGCAGTAAGCCCGTCTTTTCTGCTCTGTGTGTGGTCAGTGCTGCTGGCTTCAATGGTGACCGAAGAAGTGGGTCTACTGTGACAGCAAATTTGTTGAAATTGTACAGTTTTTCTGTTGTTGTTGTTGCTGCTGTTTTTGTTGTTGTTGTTTTACATCAGTGGTGGTTCAAAAGTGGATAAACTGCGTCCATGAAAAAAGAAGTGCGTCATACTCCGTAGGCCTCCGTATTCTCTCCAGTGCTCTGCTCTGTGATGTGGAGGAGAGAGAACGCAGGTCACGTGACCTTTATTACTCTCTGAAGGTCATTGCCGTCTCTCTCCGTTCCCCCTCCGGTAAAGTACCGTACCATAAACACTACAGAACACACTCATAAACAAAAACATGGTGGTTGGCGAGGAACACAGAACAGACGTGAGAGAATCAGGGCTGTGTTGTTGTGGGACGGTAAGCAGGGATCCAAGGAGCTTTTTCAGCTGTTTGTAAAATGTCGTCCTGGTTGGAGGATAAACAGCTTATTGTACCTCAGTTGGTGCTTTCCTGGCTGGGGAAGGCGTGGGTTGGCTGTCCAGCCTGTGTGTGTGTGTGTGTGGTGTGTGTGTGTGTGTAAGAGAGAGAGAGAACCCACAGTGCTGTTCTTTGTTTCAAGGGATTTGGTTGCACCGCTGAAACAAAGTGTTCAGGGTTGCCAGTGGCGACAGAGGCCGTTGAAGAGTAACTCTAGGCCTGGGCAGCGTGGGGGGGGGGGGGGGGGCAGGAGGGGGGGGAGTGGGAGGCAGAGGGAGGAGAGAGGGGTGAGGGGGAGGAGGAGAGGGGGGGCGGGGTAAGTAAAACTGTGGACCTGTATATAGGACAGGATCCCACCTCTTCAAGTACACACACACGCACGCACACACACACACACACACACATGCACACACACATGCACACACACACACACACACGCACACACACACACACACACACACACACACACATAGGCCTTGTTAGACCATCCTGATCTCGGGAACTCACATTCTGTTTCACTCCATGCATCCCTCTGGCCACACTCAATAGAAATCTGATTGTTCTAGATCAGAAAATGGTCTAGGTCTAGCCAATCAACGTTCTATGAGGAAATACTATAGTAGCTGGTTTAGGTGTGAAGTTAGCCTGTGATAGCCAGATGGTTCATCCAATCACCTGCCAAGTATTTTTGAAAGTGCCGCTTTTCCAAACAGTTTCCAACTAAGAATACCCAGATGGTTGTGTGTACAAACCATCTGGTGCGTCAGGAAGGAGAGAACAATTCTTCACAAGGGGTGCGGGAAAATATACAAACAGCATTCATTCATTGAATAAAACATTCCTGATAACATCTGCATAGGGCACTGTACTGAAACGCTATAGCCTAGCATAGCAATGTGCTCACACTATGTGCAGGCAGCCAGGAGGGCTGTTATGTTGAATTATTTATTGATAAATTGGAGTGTGTCTATTAGTTTCATATTGCCATACTTTGAGACCGTTTTTAAAAAGCAATAGAACACTTCAGGCTGTGGTATAGTATATGGTTATTATATCACAGCTAAGGAGCTGTGGCTTCACCCCTATAGCTGTCATATAATCTACCACGGCCTGTTGTGCAC